>NC_041387.1:25813468-25833464 GCF_002162155.2 Triticum dicoccoides
ATCTTCAAGACCTCTATGTTCTTCGCCAACGTCTAGTGATCATCGTAGTTTTGTGAGAATAAATGTCCTCTCATTCTTTGGCGGTGCCATGAGATTAGAGAGTTTTTTGTCCTCGCAGATCCTATTATTCGGATCTGATGAGTTTTTGTTGGTTTGTCAAGCTTTTTTTGTTGGTTTGGTTCTTTGTGGAGGTGAAACATTTCATCGACGCCATGATGGAGATATAGTGATTCGACGGCCTGCACTTCTAGGGATCATCCCCTACCCAAGTACGTTCACCGATCAAGGCTTCCCATCGTCTTGGATGGTCGACTCAAGGCGCTTTCAAAAACCATTATTGATGATGTTCGTGCGGGCAGTGGCGGCGCTAGGATTAGGCCATGCCCCAGGCAGCCTTTGACAACTGTAGCACTGTAGCTACAGTGCTCTTTAGAGAGTACGAAGGAAATCAGCCTCACGCCCCAAGCAGCCGTCCGGGCTGCCTGGGGCCTGTCTCCGCCGCTGCGTGCGGGTGAAAGAGTGACAACATAGTTGCCCCTGTCCAATTGCTGCCTCTTTACCGAAGTCTTTGGAGTATTTCTCCGAACAAAGATTGATACTGCGAAGAAGGTGTTTTCAAGGTTTCATTGTAATTCTTAGTCATAGGATTTACTTTGTATTTTCTTGGATCTTAGATCCAAATAAGTGTACTTGTAATTGTTATGATTATGAATAAAGTTACAAGCGTGTCTCAAAAAAAAAACCTGGATTGTAGAGAAGCTGTCGGCATGATCAATGGGAAAAAATAAAAAAGCTATCTGTTGCAGGTCCTATCGTGGAGGAGATCAAAGGCCTCATGCAGGGCTGGCAAGGATGCAAAGTTTACTTCTTTTTTTGCGAATAATGATGCAAAGTTTCCTGGAGAAGGAGATCAGCTAACCGAGCGGCTCGCATGCTAGCTAAGCTAGTGGTAGCCGGTAGGTGATGAAATTTGTGCGGAATGGCGATCTATGCCTCCTGATTGTATATCGCATGTAATAGCGGATGGGATCCCAACCTTTGTTTAATGAAAGAACTTATTTCCGGAAAATCCATCTCTGCACCCAAGCTCATCTGCACCCGCACTGACAAAAAAATCAAAATAAATACTAGAAAAATTCAAAAAATTCAAAAAAATGTGCGGTAGAAAATTTGATGCGTGAGGTTCACTCCAATTCTTAAATTATTTGGACGTCTGACGAGCTCTCAGCAAAAAAGACAAATTGGGGGTCTGTAAAAATATTTACTGTTCATGTACTGTTTTTGTCCGATTTGTCTTTTTTAATGAGAGCTGATAAGATGTCCAAATAACTTGAAATTTAAAGCGGGCCTCATGCATCAAATTGTCTACCGTATAAATTTTGTTTTGGAATTTTTTGATTGTTTTGGAATTTTTACGAATTTTTTCTAACAGAATGCAGATGAGCCTGGACACCAAAACGCCCTACTCTTTATTTCCCTTAAAAAGAAGATAACGATAATGCCTTGAAGACTGACCTTGACAGAAAAGGATAGAGACGAAAATGTTGTTGGCTACTAGTAGTTGGTGTAATGGTGTTTGAGCGGCAGAGGCAATAAGTGTACGGTGTGGACCAGAATGGGACAGGAAATAAATCAAAAAATATACTCTGCATATTCACTATGAATATGAATGAAATGGGAGCACTAACTACGGCTTCTTCTTTTTCTTAGGCTGCTCATAGTGGAGAGTATCATATCCTAGTATCATATGTATGATACTAGTATATGATACTAACTTCATAGTGTATAGTATCATAAAGTAATATCATAAATAATCATATTTATTGCCATGCATGACACAAAGTAGTATAGTATTTAACATGATATCTACTTATGTTACTAAATGTGGGAAACTTTAATCTCAGTTGGACCAAAGTGGTTTGAGCAATGATCGTTTTGGTTGGTTGGCTATCGTGGTTGGTTTTTTTGCCGCATGTGCACTTATAAACAGGCCCATCCGTTGGAAATCAAACAACGTACGTGAATGTTGGAATAGACCTAGCTGCAACTAATTACACCAATACGTGATGTTCTGTGCAACAAACCCATAAAGTAGATGTTTTGTGCAAAATCAACACCAATAGTTAGTGATTTGTGCAATTACCTCCCAGTTCGAGCCTCACTCCTATCCACTAATATTAAAGTTGGTGCTAGCTTCTCCTTCGACCAGCACATCTATCTCTATATCTATACTTGTATCTATTTCTAATTTTATATTTATATTTATCTCTACTTTTTATATACTTAAAAACTAGTAGTTCCTCGTCAACCGGTTCTCCACCTCCTACCACGTCCCTCCATCGATTTATTTCATCCAACCAGTTTTTTTGTCCCACCACAGCCTTTGTCCATACTTTCTTTGTATGTTAATCAATCACCTTAATTTACTTATTTTTTGAACCAATTTTATCTTAATGTACTTACCAAACTTCTGATTAAACTATAAGATAAATCACGGACAGGGTTCTACAAATATTTATTTACATAAAACGTACTATTGGCTATTTATATCACGTTGCAATGCACGAGCATTGTCCTAATATAGTGGAGTATATCATCATCATTATAGAAAGCCTGAAAGGGGCAAATCCAACTATCTTTTTTTGAACTATCAATTAATACCCAACCCCTTTTTTTTATCAGTAAAAGTATTCCATGTTAAGAGAAAACTGTCAATTGCTGGTTAAGTCACTCTTCATTCTTGATCTATCTTATGTATTCACAGATTGTCTTGTAAACACCAATTCTGAAATAAGAATTTTCTAAACTTCAGGCTGAGAACTTCTTAATTCTTGATTGAAACTCTTGAAATACAGCGCACAGAAATCTGTCCCTTGTGGGCAGAAGAGGGAAAAGAACCCCTCATAACTCCTCGGTCGGCTGGGTGGGCCGCACGAGCACCGACGAGAGTCAACAACAACTATAAGCCGATCGAGGCCGAGCTTCCCTGCTCCTCTTGCCTTCTCCGTCTCCCTCCCTTCCGCCCCTCTCCCTCGTCGATCACCACCAGCTCGAGGTCCGGCTCTCCGTCCCGGGGACCGATCTCCGCACACGGTAAGCGTCCGTCCAGCAAGGCTCATATGGTTTCCTAATTTCGATCCAATCCATCTGGCATCTCCTCTGTTCCCACTCACGGGCTGCTCTGTTCTGCATCTGGAACACTGCTTCTTGCCTGGATTGGATTGGATATCCCGTTTTACTTGCTGGCGCTCCATGGGGCAAATTTCAGGAGCCGAGCTCCTTAATTTTTCCGTTTGAGTGGCCTTCGCTTTCTTTCCACCTCAGGAGCGCACGCCTTTGACGATTCTTTCCTTTCTTACTTGACGCCTTTAGGCCCTTCCTTTCTTTCTGTGGGGATCTTGGGCTCGTGCCGTGCGGATTCTATATTCGTTTGATCGGTTTGGTTTTGGAGGATTTTTGCGATTTTGGTTGTCAAAGCTCTCATCTTCGTTGTGTTGTCGGTCCAGGTAGGTGCCCATGGAGACGAGGAAGGGAATCCTGGAGCTGCGCGACCGTCTGGACAAGACGCTGGCGTGCTCTGATCTCGCCGACGAGGGCTCTTTGATATCTCTGGTCAAGAAGCAGATTTTGGAGTCGTCTCTGCCCGGCTCTGACCAAGGTTTGGGTCTGATTACTTTTTTCTCTGGTCCATCTTTGGTTAGCTAGTTCATTTGTACCCCACCACTAATAGTCATAACTGTAATTACTTTTCTCTCTACCTCCTATTATGCCATTAGAAACGTGTGAGTTTTTCCATTGCTAAATATTCCCGGGTAACATTAATGTGCCATATGTGTAATTAAATTGCTGGTTGAATTTAAGGATTAAATGCAAGATTTCAATAGTACTATCTCTGTCATGGTTTATTAGCCCCTTGGTATTTTTTGTCAAAGTTTCACCATATATTTAACTAACAAAATGTTAATGCCCGTCGTAAAAAATTATATCGTTGGATTGTATTTGAACATAGTTGCCGACGATATTATTTTTTGCTGTGTATAACTTATATTTTATTAGTTAAAATCGTGGTCACAATATGACTCTAAATACAAAGGGGGCTAATAAATTAGGACGGAGGTAGTAAAATCGGCACCTCTTATTTTTGTATTACTGAATTAAACTGCTTTGTGATTTGTATCTTCCCATCCGAATTTGCTTCTCATTGTAGATTCATTTCTATACCAGCCTACATGTGTGTGTGTTTTCATTTTGGGTTATGCCTTCTTTAGGCAACATTGATTTGATTGCTGAAGCACGAGCCAAAGAAGTCTCGAATTTTCTTGAAATGCTAGACACTTCAGGAAATGAACAGCCTTCAGATATTCGTGGGCCGCAACAGAAGGAGTGGAAGGTATACAAATTAACTAAAGTTAATATGCTTGTACAAAAATATTGTGAACATTATGTGATTAGAATGTGCAATAATAAATTTATGTTTTATTGTTTTGCATCATAGCGTAATCAGTTCATTGATTTCTTTCTTATTCTATATTTCAAGAGTGCAATAGTTTACCCTTTTTTTGTGAACATGAAGAATGCCACAAGGCCCAAGATACAAGGGTGGTGACAACCAAAACCCAAAACAGAAAAACAGAAACAAAAACAAAAGAAAAACAAAACAGGAACGCTTATTCTAGGGCTACCAAAAAGGAGAGGGATAAGCGGACATGGAGTTTTGGTTCCCAGCTGGATGAATATTAAATTAAGAAAAAATAGCAATGAAATCTAAAAAGTTATGAAATTTTTTATGGCAAACATTGATGCATCTTTCACCTGTGTGCAATGTTTCGTGAAGAAAAAACATTTGTAATGCCCTGGAAAAAAAATTGATGCTACAAAAAGACTATTTGTGAAAACATTTTGGAACGCAGATTTTTTTTTGCCCAGACCTCGACGAATGTTATTTCACCAGGGAAGTTTACATGTACGGAGAGAAGTAAGCAACATTTGTTTATTTTAAAATAAAAATCAGATTTACAAAAAATATATTTTTGCTATTTTCTTGAGTTATGCTATTCGTAGAAGGAGCATTTAAGCTTGGGAGCAGAATGATGCTTTCAGGGATAAGCAGCACCCTTGTCAAAATACATACCACCAAGAGTGAAATGTTTTACCTTTGTTTGTAGTTTAGTATTGTGCTCCAAAGTTGGCTGTTCTTTTATCTTATTCCCTCGTTTAGAGAGTGGTTAATTGTTTTCTTTGGTCTCCGTGCAAGTTCTATGAATTGCTTGAATGATCGGTTATTCTATTTTGTAGGTGAAGCAGGATACAGACCAATTACGGGTCATGTACCGCGAAGGTCCAGATGGGACCCCATTTCATACTCTTCTTGCTGAAGGCTTTGCTGATGGTCCTATTGATGTTTGTAAGGAACTATAACCCCACATTAATGAGTAAATCACAATAACTTCAGATAGCCACTTAAGCTCGCTGTTTTTATTCATAGGTACATGTGTGTCATGGGAATCAGGTCTATACAGAAAATGGTGAGTGTAATTGTTTTGTAGAAAAATGAGATCAGTACATTGCTTTCTTTATTGAAGATAATAATTGTCTATCTTTACATTTAGCTTCGCATTCTTGGGAACTACACATGATGTTCTCAAATTTTTGTTTGACTTGTGTACCACTAAAATTCTTTATAGTATTGAACAAATAGATTGCCATTTCATGGGTTCTTAACTCAGCTTCTTAACTACTTCTGCGCGCTCTTCATTGTAGGCAAACTATTTATGCTACGTATTAGAATCCTCCTCCTTGATTCCTCCAGTCACATTTGGTGCCTAATTCACAAGTCTGCCACCCGTGCCGGTTTTACTTCCAGTAGCCACATATCTTGCAAATACCCACTTTACTAATGCTGTACAGGTGCATCTAAACACCATGCAGTGATTTGACAAGACATCATAAAATTGTTTTTCACCCAGTATATAATGATTGGATTACACCATTTTCAAGAGAATAAATATTGGATTAGCCCACTACGTACAGATAAAGTTTTAAAAGAGTGTTGATTCATACGTGATGCTCCATGTTTCACAAAGTAAACATGTTGCCCGTGGTGTACTTGAACATTGAAGTCAACCTCGGCCAAAGAAAACAACAACTTAGTCAAATGAATTCCCTCATGAACTTATGAGATTGTTTTTCTCTAGGTTTCCGCAGTACAATCTGCCAACATTTAAAATTGCTCAGTCAGGCTGCTTGAAGAAGATTCGGATTGGCGAACAAATTTCTTTAATCAGGTTGGTTGAAGACTAAATTTATCTAAAGAGTCCTTTCTTACATTTTCATTTGACCTCCCTTTTATAGCTGTTGTAGCTAATTTTTTTATTCACTATTTGGAAGAAAGGGTGAAGGTCCCCTGGCCAGTTTCAGAGAGAGAAGCTCTTCTACACTACTTTCAGTTTGAGTATCTTAAAGAAGACCTTGTCATTGTGATCATGAAAACTGTGCGTAGGTTGATTTTTATTTTTGTGAACCTCTTCCTACAGCCTTGATAGTCTGTGTCCTAGTTTGTTTATTTACTGCTTATTGACTTGTTTTGCAGATATCCAATTTGGATAATTTCAGTATGCAGACACATGGATTTACTATAGATGGAATCCCTGAAGCTGGTGACACGATTCGGATGGATGTAGTTGGAGGCTTTGTCTTACAGAGGATTACCAAGGAAAGAAGTTTTTTCAGGTGAAGTCTGATTTTGCATTTCGACAACTGATAACTCATAACTGAGATAGAGCACCATATGTCATCTGAGACCACTTCCTAGGCCTTCGAAATTGTGCACACTATCTTTTCACAAAACCAATCAATATGGCAACCCTTTCAGACGAGTATTGTTGTGGATGATCTTTGTCACAGAAAGTAGGGGAATTCATTGAAGTGAAAAAAAAAACTTGGGTGGGAGGGGGGAGGGGGTTCTGTTGTTAGTTAGGCCTGTAGGCCTTTTTGTAGCCTGCTTGGTTTTGGTTTTGTACTTGCGGGTTCACTAATACACAAAATTCACACATTTTTATGTGTGCTCGAAAAATAAATAAATACAAGCTCATGAACAGTCTGCAAGATGGGCATGAGGTAACAATCGAGGCTATCCTCTTACATATTGCCATGGCCTAACTAGGATATGAACATTTACCGAGCCTGCTGCCTACTCCTATCACCCATGGGCATGAGATAACAACCATGGACATATTGTTATATATTGCAACCCCCACTTTACTGAGCCTACCACCGACTCTCGCTCGTACCATCACACACCAGGGCTAGACTGGAGATAAGGATTAAGCTCCACCCTTTAGGGCTCATTCGGTTACAGGATTTCCAAATCAAAGGAATAGGAGAAGTATAGGATTGTGATGCCCTCTCTCCACTTCAATCCTTAGGAATTTTCCATGAGGTTTCATCTAATGCTAAGAATCCTTAGAAATTAGGCCAATATGTACACAATCATATGGAATTAGTAGGCATACATAGGTAAAAAACCTGAGGATCAAAATCCTATGGAAATCCTCCAAAAATCCTGCAAACCGAATGGGTCTGTTACTACTACTCTTTTATTCTAATCACATACTTCTATACCAGTATTTATCAAATTTACTTCATGTACCTGTACTTCACTTTTAACCGAATCACTCATTCAGGGCAGTAGCTAATATGGACATTAAGCTAGACTTTGTTCCCCCATGGCTGATCAACTTTATGTCAAGACAGCTAATCGGCAGTGGGCATAAGCTATACCAGAAGGTTAGTAGCTTAACCTAGTCTACATCAGTATATATGATATTAGTGATGAACAAAAGTTGACATATTTCAAGTCACAACATGGATTTCTTCCCAGAAATATCATGTGATACTTTAATGTCGAATAACGATGTCCGGGAGAGAAATATGCTCTGTTAATTAATTGTGTATGGGCTTATCTGCAGGCTGTTAGTACTGTGGCCGCTTGTGATGAAGACTACAAGCAAGCTTTACGAGCACCGCTCTATGCAAGAATACGCGAGTACCAGCATTCTCCTGACAAGGCGAAGGTGACTTCAGTTGAGGAAAGCGCTAATGAAGTGCTCCCTGAGAATCCCACTGTAGATAATCCTCTGGCAGTCACTAACCTCACACCATGCAGTGAGATTATCGAAGAGGAGAGTGAACAGAACACATCTTTTAAGGTGGATAATCTTGCAACCCGCTTTTCTAACCAACCAGCCGGGCAAGTGCAGCAAGTTGATAGTCCTGACAGAACAGTGAAGCAAGCACAGCAAGTCGAAATTAAACAGTTGATTAGTCCTGAGGTGCAGAAGGCTTTGGGCATACTGGACACTGCCATTGCAGTTCTTCAAGGCAACAGATCTGCAAACATCAGTGCCCTCAGAAAGCTCCTTAGTTATGATGCAATGTCGGAAGAAGGCAGAGCCATCAGTACAAAAAATTCGCATGCCCTCGATGTTCTCGATACAGACAATCTCCCAAATGGATATCCTCTTGCCACAGCACCTCATGATTCAAGGTCCACATTAAGAGATATGAACTCATTGTTTTTTTAAATTTGTGTTTCAGTTGATGGTCAAGAAGGCATTACCTTACATTACAATTTAACTTGTGTCTTCTTTCATGCAGAGAGAACCGCCAAACTTATTTCTTGCCCGATAAGGAGGTGCGCGACAGGGAGGAAGGCGCTATCGGAAGTGACTCTCCTAAAAACATGACCGCTTCTACCATAACGACGACAAAATCCATGACATTAAGGAGCACAATAAAGGTGCATGAAGAAGAGACCCTGAAGAGCGATGGCCTCTATCAGAACGGTTTCCACAGTGCCAAAGAGCCCAAGAGACCAAAGAAGACCAAAAGGTGGCTTTGCTGCTTAACGCCTAGCACCATAGGATGACGAGAACCCATTGTAGGGGCTCTCATTGTTAACGCTTGATTTTTGGTTGTACATCAGAAAATAGACGAGCTACACACGATGGAACATGGGGATCAGATGGCAATTCCGGAGGCAGCTTGTGAGATAGTTACAAAGATTAGATTATGTCTTTGGTAAATGTA
Source organism: Triticum dicoccoides (assembly GCF_002162155.2). Classification (NCBI taxonomy): domain Eukaryota; kingdom Viridiplantae; phylum Streptophyta; class Magnoliopsida; order Poales; family Poaceae; genus Triticum; species Triticum dicoccoides. The sequence continues at coordinate 25,822,556 of NC_041387.1, forward strand.
TAGAAGTTATGTTGTTGTAACATCATGTCAAACATTATTAGAGCATCTCCAACAAATAATGTAAAATTGGGTGCTCAAAAACGTTTTTAGGGCATGAGAGAGAAGGTTTTGGTCACCGCAGCAGTTGTCACTTTAACAAGAGGATTTGCTCAAAAAAATTGACTTCTTCTCTTTTACTCCACAATTGCATCATATTGAAACAAAATATGATATGGTAATTATGACTTTGCGAGACCACAACACTCATAATCAAACAACATATCAAATTCAAGTTCAAATCCACTAGTACCTTGTGCATCACAACCACAAACATAAGTGCATATATGAATAAATATCACTCTCAAATAGCATTGCCTCTTGCTTCCTCTTCATCATTTGCTTCCACTCAATTGCTTACTTCCTCTCCATTGCCATCAGTGCCATCACTGTTTTCATTTTCATCCATTGCACCATTCATACCATCACCCGTGGCTCCCATGGCACCACCCATATGCTTTTCATGTCGCTAGATACCCATGGCACCACGCATGCCTCCCATACCGCCTATGGCACCACCCAGTCCTCCCATGCCACCTCCAGTGCCACCCATAAATCCTCCCATGTCAAACTCTTCCATCATGAAGCCTCCCATAGACCTTGCCACCAACACTTGATCACGGCACTCTCAAAGTATGCTTTTGCCTTCTCATCAAGACCACTTATGTCCATTGTCATGAGCTTTTGCCCTTGTTCAATCCCCTTGATTCTTTCTTCCATGGCCACCTTCCTCTCCTCAACCCCTGCCTTCTTCTCCTCGGTTGCCGCCCTCCTCTCCTTGGTCATCGTTCTCCTTTCCTCGGCCTCCCTCCTCTCCACTATTTCTTTAGATTTTGTGTTCTTCCTTTCTTCGACCATCTCTTTTCTTATAGTCATGATGGTGTCCAACGATTCTTCCACATCATTTTGTCCTCCCTTCTTCGACTTGTCTTTTCCATTCTTTCTTCCATCTAGCCTTTTTTTAGGAGCAACCGAGTTGGGAGTGGGGCATCTTCTTCCATCCTCGGCACTTGATGCATCATCATCAACAACAACAACAATTTGTGTTGCATCTCCAACCGAGCTCTTGGAGTTCTTCCTAGGAGCTTCATATGACTAGTGGTTCTTCCACTTCTCATTTTCAAGCTTCATACAATAATGATGCAAAGTGAATGATTTGTCTTTCTTCTTTGAGTCTTGTCTTCCTCATCCCTTCTACAATTCTTGAGCAATGCTGGCCTACATACCAAAATTGAGAAAATAAGTTAGCTACCGATACATACAAGAGATGGAGAAAGTAGTTGGTGAATTTGGACAAAAGAATCACCTTCTCATGGTATTTTGTACCACTTGGGTTCATACATTGAAGTTCTATCAAGAAAGTCTGACCACTTTTGACACTTCGGCGTATAGTTGACCATTGATGATCGGAGTGAAGCATGCGAATGATGGATGCCACTAGTGTTACGTGCATCGACGTACTCATAGATACACTTCCATTAAATGGTTATTGATTGCTCAACATCGATGACTGGATCAAGACTAATTTTTTCCATGCTACACATAGCAACCTGTCTTTGGCGGTAGTGTGGTTTGCACTTCTTCCATTTGGATTTATATCAAGAAAATCCTCCTCTTCCATGTCAAGAAGGGGCTCATCTTGTGTTTCATATTCTTGAGAGGGGATTTCTTGGGGGACAAAATCTTTAGATTTAGCATTTGCTAATTGCAAAAAAGTTTGATCATCCATGCTACATGCACCAAATTTGAAGAACACATGCACACATCACATCTCAATTGCGTACAAAATGTGGAATGCCATGTTTTTTTTGAAAAACCAGAGAAAGCAAAAAAAATTAGGTCATTTAGCCGAGCATGTTGGGGACGCCAATGGTTGAGACCACGGGTGACATTGGCTCATCCACGTGTGGCAGCGGAAGGGAAGGGGAAGAGATCCTTGGCTGTTCCGAAGGAGCCACCTCCACTGTGGAAGAGCTCAGTGGCGTCGAGACTGCTTTCTTCCTCTTTGCATGGGCAACAACCACGATGGACGGATCCCACAGTGGCCTTTCCCAACGTCGACGGCTCATGGCTTCAGGGAGGATTGGCTACGGCGATGTGGACCAATGCATCCCCACCGACCACGGTGGCGGATCATGGCAGTAGACATTTGCGGGCTTTGGCCTGGTGACAACGACAACATGAACTGTTGGAGGGGCAGTTGTAGGCTTGGCAGGAGCAACGGTGAGGGTAGATGCATCGACAATCGCATTGGAGGTGCCTTCCATGGTGGATCGATGGCCAGTGGTGGTCGCGGGTCGAGCAGCGAGAACTTTCAGCGTGGCGGTTGGCGTTCACGGGACTATTTTGGGTCTTTGCAGCAGCCAGTAGAGGTGATGCATATTTGAAGCACTTGGGGCTAAAATCTAGGGGTTGCTGCAAAATAAAGTTGGGCACCTAATGAAGGAAATATTCCTTAGAGTCAATAATAAAGTTGTTATTTTATATTTCCTTAATTCATGATAAAGGTTTATTATTCATGCTAGAATTGTATTGATCGGAAACCATAATACATGTGTGAATACATAAACAAACACCGTGTCCCTAGTAAGCCTCTACTAGACTAGCTCGTTGATCAAAGATGGTTAAGGTTTCCTGACCATGGACATGAGTTGTCATTTGATAACGAGATCACATCATTAGGAGAATGATGTGATGGACAAGACCCATCTGTTAGCTTAGCATAATGATCATTTATTGCTATTGCTTTCTTCATGTCAAATACATATTCCTTCGACTATGAGATTATGCAACTCCCGGATACCGGAGGAATGCCTTGTGTGCTATCAAACGTCACAACGTAACTGGGTGATATAAAGATGCTCTACAGGTGTCTCGGTCATGTCTACATAGTTCTCGAACCCGTAGGGTCCGCACGCTTAACGTTTTATGACGATATAATATTATATGAGTTATGTGATTAGGTTACCGAATGTTGTTCGGAGTCCCGAATGAGATCATGGACATGACGAGGAGTCTCAAAATGGTCGAGAGGTAAAGAGATATATATGACGATGGTATTCGGACAACATAAGTGTTTCAGGATGCACCGGGTAGCCATTGGGTCACCAGAAGGGGTGTAGAACACCCCTGGTAAGTGTATGGGCCTAATAGGCCAAAGGGGGGGAGGATAGATCAACCCCTGGTGCGCCCCTTCCTTAGACAGCTGGCCCTAGGGGAAGGAAAGGGGAGGGGAGGCCCCTCCTTCCTTTCTCTCCTCAAGTGGGAAATGAAAGAGGGGGGGGGGGCACCCTCCCCCGCCTTTCCCCCTCACTCATACAAGGCAGGGGGAGGGCGCGGCTTGGGAGAGACCCCAAGTAGGATTCCTCCTACGTGGGCGCCCCCTTTGGCTGCTCCTCCCTCCCAACCACCTATATATATGTGGGCGGGATTTTCCTAGCACACAACAGATCAATTGTTATCCGTGTGCGGCGCCCCCTCCACCGTTTACACCCCCGGTCATATTTTCGTAGTGCTTAGGCAAAGTCCCGTGGAGATCACTTTGTTGGGGAACGCAGTAATTTCAAAAAAATTCCTACGATCACGCAAGATCTATCTAGGTGATGCATAGCAACGGGGGGAGAGTGTGTCCACGTACCCTCGTAGATCGAAAGCGGAAGCATTATGTAACATGGTTGATGTAGTCGAACGTCTTCGTGATCCAACTGATCAAGTACCGAATGCACGTCACCTCCGTAATCTGCACACGTTCAGCTCGGTGACGTCCCTCAAACTCTAGATCCAGCTAAGGTCGAGGGAAAGTTCCGTTAGCACGACGGCGTGGTGATGGTGATGATGAAGTTACCGGTGCAAGGCTTCGCCTAAGCACTACGATGATATGACTGAGGTGGAAATCTGTGGAGGGGGCACCGCAGACGGCTAAAAGATCAACTTGATCAACTTGTGTGCCCTAGGGTGCCCCCTTGCCCCCGTATATAAAGGAGGGAGGAGGAGGCGGCCGTCCATGGGAGAGGCGTGCCAAGGGGGGGGGGAGTCCTACTTGGACTCCCGGTCCAAGTAGGATTCGTCCTCCACCTTTCCTGTTTTTTCCTAGAGCAAAAGGAAGGGGGAGAGAAGGAGAAGGAAGTTGGGGCCATGCCCTCCACCCCTTGTCCAATTCGGTTTGGGCAGGGGGGAGGCGTGCGCCACCTTGTGGCCCTTCTTCCCTCTCTCCACTAAAGCCCACTAAGGCCCATTAACTTTCCAGGGGGGGAGGGGTCCGGTAACCTCCCGGTACTCCGGAAAATACCCGAATCACTCTGGAACCATTCCGATGTCCAAATATAACCTTCCAATATATCAATATTTATGTCTCGACCATTTCAAGACTCCTCGTCATGTCCGTGATCTCATCCGGGACTCCGAACAAACTTCGGTCATCAAATCACATAACTCATAATATTAATCATCATCGAACATTAAGCGTGCGGACCCTACGGGTTTGAGAACTATGTAGACATGACCGAGACACATCTACGGTCAATAACCAATAGCGGAACCTGGATGCTCATATTGGTTCCTACATATTCTACGAAGATCTTTATCGGTCAAACCACATAACAACATATGTTGTTCCCTTTGTCATCGGTATGTTACTTGCCTGAGATTCGATCGTCGGTATCATCATAACTAGTTCAATCTCGTTATCGGCAAGTCTCTTTACTCATTCCATAATACTTCTTCCCGTAACTAACTCATTAGTCACAGTGCTTGCAAGGCTTATAGTGATGAGTATTACCGAGAGGGCCCAGAGATACCTCTCCGAAACACGGAGTGACAAATCCTAATCTTGATCTATGCCAACCCAACAAACACCTTCGGAGACACCTGTAGAGCACCTTTATAATCACCCTTTTACGTTGTGCCGTTTGGTAGCACACAAAGTGTTCCTCCGGTATTCGGGAGTTGCATAATCTCATAGTCTAAGGAACTTGTATAAGTCATGAAGAAAGCAGTAGCAATGAAACTGTAACGATCACAATCCTAAGCTAATGGATGGGTCATGTCCATCACATCATTCTCCTAATGATGTGATCCCATTCATCAAATGACAACATGTCAATGGTTAGGAAACATAACCATCTTTAATTAATGAGCTAGTCAAGCAGAGGCATACTAGGGACAATATGTTTTGTCTATGTATTCACACATGTACTAAGTTTCCGGTTAATACAATTCTAGCATGAATAATAAACATTTATCACGATATAAGGAAATAAATAATAACTTTTTTATTGCCTCTAGGGCATATATCCTTCAGTCTCCCACTTGCACTAGAGTCAATAATCTAGTTCACATCGCCATGTGATTTAACATCAATAGTTCACATCTATATGTGATTAACACCCATAGTTCACATCGCCATGTGATCAACACCCAAAGGGCTTACTAGAGTCAATAATCTATTTCACATCGCTATGTGATTAACACCCAAAGAGTACTAATATGTGATCATGTTTTGCTCGTGAGAGAAGTTTAGTCAATGGGTCTGACACATTCAGAACCATATGTATTTTGCAAATATTCTATGTCTACAATGCTCTGCATGGAGCTACTCTAGTTAATTGCTCCCACTTTCAATATGTATCCAGATTCAGACTTAGAGTCATCTGGATCGGTGTAAAAAGCTTGCATCAACGTAACTCTTTACGACGAACTCTTTATCACCCCCATAACCGAGAAACATTTCCTTAGTCTTCACTAAGGATAATTTTAACCACTATCCAGTGATCTACTTCTAGATCACTATTGTACCCCCTTGCCAAACTCATGGTAAGGTACACAATAGGTCTGGTACACAACACATCATACTTTATAGAACCTATGGTTGAAGTATAGGGAATGACTTTCATTCTTTTTCTATCTTCTGCCGTGGTCGGGCTTTGAGTCTTACTCAACTTTACACCTTGTAATACAGACAAGAACTCATTCTTTGACCGATCCATTTTGAACTCTTTCAAAAACTTGTCAAAGTATATACTCATTGAAAAATCTTATCAAGTGTCTTGATCTATCTTTATAGATCTTGATGCCCAATATGTAAGCAGCTTCACCGAGGTCTTTCTTTGAAAAAAATATTATTCAAGTATCCCTTTATGCTATCCAGAAATTCTATATCATTTCCGATCAACAATATGTCATCCACATATAATATTAGAAATGGCACAAAGCTCCCACTCACTTTCTTGTAAATATAGGCTTCTCCAGAAGTCTGTATAAAACCATATGCTTTGATCACACTATCAAAGCGTTTATTCCAACTCCGAGAGGCTTGCACCAGTCCATAAATGGATCGTTGTAGCTTGCACACTTTGTTAGCACCCTTTGGATTGACAAAACCTTCTGGTTGCATTATATACAACTTTTCTTCCAGAAATCCATTCAGGAATGCAGTTTTGACATCCATCTGCCAAATTTCATAATCATAAAATGCAGCAATTGCTAACATGATTCAGACAAACTTTAAGCATCGCTACGGGTGAGAAAGTCCCATCGTAGTCAACTCCTTGAACTTGTCAAAAACCTTTCGCAACAAGTCGAGATTTGTAGATAGTAACACTACTTCATCGTCCGTCTTCCTCTTGAAGATTCATTTATTTTCTATGTCCCGCCGATCATCGGGTAAATCCACCAAAGTCCACACTTTGTTCTCATACATGGATCCCATCTCAGATTTCATGGCCTCTAGCCATTTCGTGGAATCTGGGCTCATCATCGCTTCCTCATAGTTCGTAGGTTCATCATGGTCTAGTAACATGACTTCCAGAATAGGATTACTGTATCACTCTGGTGCGGATCGTACTCTGGTTGACCTACGAAGTTCAGCAGTAACTTGATATGAAGTTTCATGATCATCATCATTAATTTCCTCACTAATTGGTGTAGGAATTACTGGAACTGATTTCTGTGATGAACTACTTTCCAATAAGGGAGAAGGTACAACTACCTCATCAAGTTCTACTTTCCTCCCACTCACTTCTTTCGAGAGAAATTCCTTCTCTAGAAAGGATCCATTCTTAGCAACAAAGATTTTGCCTTCGGATCTGTGATAGAAGGTGTACCCAACAGTTTCCTTTGGGTATCCTATGAAGACGCACTTCTCCAATTTGGGTTCGAGCTTGTCAGGTTGAAGCTTTTTCACATAAGCATCGCAGCCCCAAACTTTAAGAAATGACAACTTTGGTTTCTTGCCAAACCACAGTTCATAAGGCATCGTCTCAACGGATTTTGATGGTGCCCTATTTCAAGTGAATGCAGCCATCTCTAAAGCATAACGCCAAAATGATAGCGGTAAATCAGTAAGAGACATCATAGATCACACCATATCCAATAAAGTACGGTTACGACGTTTGGACACACTATTTCGCTGTAATGGTCCAGGTGGCGTTAATTGTGAAACTATCCCATGTTGTTTCAAATGAAGACCAAACTCCTAACTCAAATATTCTCCTCCACGATCAGATGTAGAAACTTTATTTTCTTGTTACGATGATTTTCCACTTCACTCTAAAATTCTTTGAACTTTTCAAATGTTTCAGACTTATGCTTCATTAAGTAGATATAACCATATCTGCTCAAATCATCTGTGAAGGTACGAAAATAATAATATCCACCACGAGCCTCAACACTCATTGGACCGCATACATCAGTATGTATTATTTCCAATAAGTCAGTAGCTCGTACCATTGTTTCGGAAAACTGAGTTTTAGTCATCTTGCCCATAAGGCACAGTTCGCAAGCACCAAGTGATTCATAATCAGTGATTCCAAAAGTCCATCAGTATGGAGTTTCTTCATGCGCTTTACACCGATATGACCCAAACGGCAATGCCACAAATAAGTTGCAGTAGCATTATTGAACTTATATCTTTTGGCTTCAATACTATAAATATGTGTATCACTACTATCGAGATTCAATAAAAATAGACCACTCATCAAGGGTGCATGACCATAAAAGTTATTACTCATATAAATAGAACAACCATTATTCTCTGATTTAAATGAATAACTGCCTCGAATTAAACAAGATCTAGATATAATGTTCATGCTCAACATTGCCACCAAATAACAATTATTCAGGTCTAAAACTAATCCCGAAGGTAGATGTAGAGGTAGCATGCCGACCGCGATCACATCGACTTTGGAACCATTTCCCACGCACATCTTCACCTCGTCCTTAGCCAATCTTCGCTTAATCCATAGCCCATGTTTTGAGTTGCAAATATGAGCAACAGAACCAGTATCAAATACCCAGGCGCTACTGCGAGCATTAGTTAAGTACACATCAATAATATGTATATCAAATATACCTTTCACTTTGCCATCCTTCTTATCCACCAAATAGTTGGGGCAGTTCCGCTTCCAGTGACCAGTCCCTTTGCAGTAGAAGCACTCAGTTTCATGCTTAGGTCCAGGCTTGGGTTTCTTCTCTTGAGCAGCAACCTTTTTGCCGTTCTTCTTGAAGTTCCCCTTCTTCCCTTTGCTCTTTTTCTTGAAACTAGTTGTCTTGTTGACCATCAACACTTGATGCTCCTTTTTGATTTCTAGCTCCGCAGCCTTTAGTATTGCGAAGAACTGGGGAATAGTCTTGTTCATCCCTTGCATATTATAATTCATCATGAAGCCTTTATAGCTTGGTGGCAGTGATTGAAGAACTCTGTCAATGACACAATCAACTGGAAGATCAACTCCCAGCTGAGTCAAGTGGTTATGGTACCCAGACATTCTGGGTATGTGTTCACTGACAGAACTATTCTCCTCCATTTTGCAGCTGTAGAACTTGTTGGAGACTTCATATCTCTCAACTCGGGCATTTGCTTGAAATATTAACTTCAACTCCTGGAACATCTCATATGCTCCATGACGTTCAAAACGTCTTTGAAGTCCCGATTCTAAGCCGTAAAGCATGGCACACTGAAGTATCGAGTAGTCATCAGCTTTGCTCTGCCAGACGTTCTTAATGTCATTAGTAGCATCTGCAGCAGCCCTGGCACCTAGCGGTGCTTCCAGGACGTAATTCTTCTATGCAACAATGAGGATAATCCTCAAGTTACGGACCCAGTCCGTGTAGTTGTTGCCATCATCTTTCAACTTAGCTTTCTCTAGGAATGCATTAAAATTCAAAGGAATGGTAGTACGTGCCTTTGATCTACAACAACATAGACATGCAAAATACTATCAGGTACTAAGTTCATGATAAATTAAAGTTCAATTAATCATATTACTTAAGAATTCCCACTTAGATAGACATCCCTCTAATCATCTAAGTGATCACATGATCCAAATCAACTAAACCATGTCCGATCATCACGTGACATGGAGTAGTTTTCAATGGTGAACATCACTATGTTGATCATATCTACTATATGATTCACGCTCGACCTTTCGGTCTCAGTGTTCCGAGGTCATATCAGCATATGCTAGGCTCGTCAAGTTTAACCCAAGTATTCCGCGTGTGCAAAACTGGCTTGCACCCATTGTATGTGAATGTAGAGCTTATCACACCCGATCATCACGTGATGTCTCGGCACGACGAACTGTAGCAACGGTGCATACTCAGGGAGAACACTTGTACCTTGAAATTTAGTAAGGGATCATCTTATAAGGCTACCAACGTTCTAAGAAAAATAAGATGCATAAAAGATAAACATCACATGCATTCAAAAATATGTGACATGATATGGCCATCATCATCTTGTGCTCCTGATCTCCATCACCGAAGCATCGTCATGATATCCATCGTCACCGGCGCGACACCTTGATCTCCATCGTAGCATCGTTGTCGTCTCGCCAACTATTATTACTACGACTATCGCTACCACTTAGTGATAAAGTAAAACAATTACATGGCGATTGCATTGCATACAATAAAGCGACAACCATATGGCTCCTGCCAATTACCGATAACTTTGTTACAAAATATGATCATCTCATACTTATATCACATCATGCCTTGACCATATCACATCACAGCAAGCCCTGCAAAAACAAGTTAGACGTCCTCTACTTTGTTGTTGCAAGTTTTACGTGGCTACTACGGGCTTCTATCAAGAACCGTTCTTACCTATGCATCAAAACCACAATGATTTTTTGTCAAGTGTGCTGTTTCAACCTTTAACAAGGACCGGGCATAGCCATACTCGATTCAACTAAAGTTGGAGAAACTGACACTCACCAGCCACCTATGTGCGAAGCACGTCGGTAGACCAGTCTCACGTAAGCGTACGCGTAATGTCGGTCTGAGCCGCTTCATCCAACAATACCGCCGAATCAAAGTATGACATGCTGGTAAGCAGTATGACTATTATCGCCCACAACTCTTTGTGTTCTACTCGTGCATATAACATCTACGCCTAGACCTGGCTCGGATGCCACTGTTGAGGAACGCAGTAATTTAAAAAAATCCTACGATCATGAAAGATCTATCTAGGTGATGCATAGCAACAGGGGGATAGTGTGTCCACATACCCTCATAGACCGAAAGCGGAAGCGTTATGTAACGCGGTTGATATAGTCGAACGTCTTCGCGATCCAACCGATCAAGTACCGAACGCACGACACCTCCATGATCCGCACACATTCAGCTCGGTGACGTCCCTCGAACTCTAGATCCAGCTGAGGCCAAGGGAGAGTTCCGTCAGCACGACGGCATGGTGATGGTGATGATGAAGTTACCGGCGCAGGGCTTCGCCTAAGCACTACGACGATATGACCAAGGTGGAAATCTGTGGATGGGGCACCGCACACGGCTAAAAGATCAACTTGATCAACTTGTGTGTCCTAGGGTGCCCCCTTGCCCCCATATATAAAGGAGGGACGAGGAGGAGGCCGGCCAT
>NC_041387.1:25833886-25854271 GCF_002162155.2 Triticum dicoccoides
CGGTAACCTCCCGGTACTCCGGAAAATACCCGAATCACTCTGGAACCATTTCGATGTCCGAATATAACCTTCCAATATATCAATCTTTATGTCTCGACCATTTCGAGACTCCTCGTCATGTCCGTGATCTCATATGGGACTCCGAATAAACTTCGGTCATCAAATCACATAACTCATAATATTAATCATCATCGAACGTTAAGCATGCGGACACTATGGGTTCGAGAACTATGTAGACATGACCGAGACACGTCTCCGATCAACAACCAATAATGAAACCTAGATGCTCATATTGGTTCCTACATATTCTATGAAGATCTTTATCGGTCAAACCGCATAACAACATACGTTGTTCCCTTTGTCATCGGTATATTACTTGCCCGAGATCCGATCGTCGGTATCATCATACCTAGTTGAATCTCATTACCGGAAAGTCTCTTTACTCATTCCATAATACTTCATCCCGCAACTAACTCATTAGTCACAATGCTTGCAAGGCTTATAGTGATGAGTATTACCGAGAGGGCCCAGAGATACCTCTCCGAAACACGGAGTGACAAATCCTAATCTTGATCTATGCCATCCCAACAAACACCTTCGAAGACACCTGTAGAGCACCTTTATAATCAAACTTTTATGTTGTGACGTTTGGTAGAACACAAAGTGTTCCTTCGGTATTCTGGAGTTGCATTATCTCATAGTCCGAGGAACTTGTATAAGTCATGAAGAAAGTAGTAGCAATGAAACTGTAACGATCACAATGCTAAGCTAACGGATGGGTCATGCACATCACATCATTCTCCTAATGATGTGATCCCGTTCATCAAATGACAAAACATGTCAATGGTTAGGAAACATAACCATCTTTGATTAATGAGCTAGTCAAGTAGAGGCATACTAGGGACAATATGTTTTATCTATGTATTCACACATGTACTAAGTTTCCGGTTAATACAATTCTCGCATGAATAATAAATATTTATCATGATATAAGCAAATAAATAATAACTTTATTATTGCCTCTAGGGCATATTTCCTTCACATTTCACCATCACCGTCACCATGCCATCGTGCTGATGGAACTCATCTACTACCTTGATGTCTTGCTAGATCAAGAAGGCGAGGGACACCACCGAGCTGAACGTGTCTAGAACGTGGAGGTGTCGTGCGTTCGATACTTGATCGGTTGAAGTGCGAAGAAGTTCGACTACATCAACCACGTTGTGAAACGCTTCCGCTTATGGTCTACGAGGGTACATAGACACACTCCCCCCCTTCTTGCTATGCATCTCCATGGATGGATCATTGCGTGTGCGTACAAATTTTTTGTTTTCCATGCAATGATTCCCAACAATGGCATCATGAGCCAGGTCTATGCGTAGATGATATGCACGAGTAGAACACAAAGAGTTGTGGGCGGTGATAGTCATACTGCTTACCACCAACGTCTTATTTTGATTCGGCGGTATTGTGGGATGAAGCGGCTGGACCAGCCTTACATGCCCACGCACATGAGACTGATTCCACCAACTGACATGCAACTAGTTTTGCATAATGGTGGCTGGTGGGTGTCTATTTCTCCTACTTTAGTTGAATCAAATTTGATTGCTGCCGGTCCTTGAAGAAGGTTAAAATAGCAAACTTGACGAAACACCATTGTGGTTTTTTTGCGTAGGTAAGAATGGTTCTTGCTAAAAGCCCGCAGCAGCCACGTAAAACTTGCAACAACAAATTAGAGGGCATCTAACTTGTTTTTGCAGGGTATGTTGTGATGTGACATGGTCAAGACATGATGTGATATACATTATTGTATGAGATGATCATGTTTTGTAAGATATCAGGCAAACGGAAGGAGCCTTATGGTTGTCTCTTTATTGTATGAAATGCAAACACCATGTAATTGCTTTACTTTATCGCTGTGAGTTAGCAATAGTTGTAGAAGCAATAGTTGGCGAGACAACCATGATGCAATGATGGAGATCAAGGTGTCGAGCCGGTGATGATGGAGATCATGGCGATGCTTTGGATATGGAGATCAAAAGCACGAGATGATGATGGCCATATCATGTCACATATTTTGATTGCATGTGATGTTTATCTTTTATGCATCTTATTTTGCTTAGAACGACGGTAGCACTATAAGATGATCCCCTCACTAAATTTCAAGATATAAGTGTTCTCCCTGAGTATGCACCATTGCGGAAGTTCATTATTTTGAGACACCACGTGATGATCGGGTGTGATAGACTCTACGTTCACATACAACGGGTGTAAGACAGTTTTGCACATGCAGAATACTTGGGTTAAAATTGACGAGCCTACCATGTACTAACATGACCTCGGAACACTAGAGACTGAAAGGTCAAATATGAATCATATAGTAGATATGATCAATGTAGAATTTTCTAGAGGAAATTACGTATGTTGTCAAAACGGTTCGACCGATAAAGATCTTCGTAGAATATGTAGGAGCCAATATGGGCATCTAGGTTCCGCTATTGGTTATTGACCGGAGGGGTGTCTCAGTCATGTCTACATAGTTCTCAAACCCGTAGGGTCCGCACGCTTAAAGTTCGATGACGATATAGTATTATATGAGTTATGTGATTTGGTGACCGAATGTTGTTCGGAGTCCCGGATAAGATCACAGACATGACGAGGATCAATTGTTAGCACACAACAGATCAATTGTTAGCCGTGTGCGGCACCCCCCTCCACTGTTTACACCCTCGGTCATATTTTCATAGTGCTTAGGCGAAGTCTTGCGGAGATCACTTCACCATCGCCGTCACCACGCCGTCGTGCTGATGGAACTTATCTACTACCTCGACGTCTTGCTGGATCAAGAAGGCGAGGGACATCACCGAGCTGAACGTGTGCAGAAAACGGAGGTGTCGTGCCTTTGGTACTTGATCGGTTGAAGCGCGAAGAAGTTCGACTACATCAACCGCGTTGTGAAACACTTCCACTTGCGGTCTACGAGGGTACGTAGACACACTCTTCCCCTTGTTGCTATGCATCTACATGGATAATCATTGCGTGTGCGTAGAATTTTTTTATTTTCCATGCAACGATTCCCAACACCTAATGCATATACATCATGTGGTGGAGCTATTTTTTGGCCCAAATGTCTCAAACAAAAATTTATTTTAGCATCACAGCTGTTTACAGCATCTACTAGGGTACTCTTAAAAACACAAAAGAAACACGAAAGTGATTGAGCTTGGCACTATGGTAGAGAGGTAGTTGTGATTTCCCTTACAAGAGAAGGAATGCTACAAGCTAACGACATCCAGTCGTGTTGCAATGTCCAAGTTTATCTCTTTTTTGAACTCCGGGGTGTGGCCAGCAACAAAGGAAAGCCTCACATAGCGTGATAAAGCATGCTATGCGGAGAATGGAGTTGGGGGGAGGTGATGAAGTTGGAGGTAGTAGAAGTGGAGTCGACCTCAGAAAACGGGTGGATGGGGAAACCCAAATCACAAACAAGAAAGGGTACAAAGCATATTTGTTTGTTCTCCTATAGGCTTGGGGTGGTCTCCTATACGACGGCACCATTAACGGTTGTGAGTGTGGGGTGCACAAAGGCGGCCTCCGACGGCAGAGGATATTTGACGGAGGAGAGCCAGTCTAGCTGACCAAGAGCTACCATGGAAACCTTCCACTTTACCTTTGTGGAGGAAGCTCCTTGGGCGCGAGGGCACAGGCCTTGCCTGCGTTGATGGGCTGGCTGCCCTTCCACAGCTGGTGACCTCCTGGCATGGCTTCAATGGTGGTGTGATGCTGTTGTGCGTGTGGATCTTGACGGTGCAGCGATAGAGCGCTTGGAGCTCTGGGCGCAAGGAATAAGAAGGGTGCAGGGAAAATGAGAGTGTAAAATTCTTCCCAACATCGCCTCTTCCCTTTGGAGCGAGGGGGAAGCCGTAGTAGCGGCAACAAATCCCTTTGTATCCCCATGATTTAGCATAAATTCATGCGGGGACTGAGGGTTTGGCTATTAATCCTCATGCAGGGATTGAGGCACACGCTCCTCTTGATGGGACGTGGCCTTGGTGGGCCTCTGACCAACTCATGCATGTTACGTTGACCATCAGATCAAGGTAAGCATGTGGCCAAGTGGGCCCGTGGATAAGACCGACATGGTATGTCAGAACCGGACAGGTGAATGATGTCTGCTAGAACTACGTCGGCATTTCCCCAAAGAGGAAGGGATGATGCAGTATAGCAACGACAGGTATTTCCCTCAGCGATGAGATCAAGGTTATCGAACCAGTAGGAGAACCTTCTCACACCACGTAATTAGCACTTGCACACAAATAACAAATACTCGCAACCCGACGTGTTAAAGGGGTTGTCAATCCCTTTCGGGTACGGCGCCTCAAGATAGGCAAATAACGTGAGGTAAAAGTGGTAGATAGGATAAATAGATCACGGAACAAATAAATTGCCACAAGTATTTTTGTATTTTAGGTTTAATAGATCTGAAAATAAATGCAAAGAAAAATAGATCGCAAAGGCAAATATGATGAAAAGAGACTCGGGGGCCGTAGCTTACACTAGTGGCTTCTCTCAAGAAAAATAGCAAACGGTGGGAAAACAATTACTGTTGGGCAATTGATAGAACTATAAATAATCATAACGATATCCAGGCAATGATCATTACGTAGGCATCACGTCCAAGATTAGTAGACCGACTCCTACCTGCATCTACTACTATTACTCCACACATTGACAAACATGCATCTAGTGTATTAAGTTCATGGAGAACCGGAGTAATGCAATAAGAATGATGACATGATGTAGACAAGATCTATCTATGTAGAGATAGACCCCATTGTTTTATCCTTAGTAGCAACGATACATACGTGTCGTTTCTCCTTCTGTCACTGGGATCAAGCACCGTAAGATCGAACCCACTACAAAGCACCTCTTCCCATTGCAAGATAAATAGATCAAGTTGGCCAAACAAAACACAAATATCGGAGAAGAAATACGAGGCTATAAGAAATCATGCATATAAGAGATCAAAGAAGACTCAAATAAATTTCATGGATAAAAACATAGATCTGATCATAAACTCAAAGTTCATCGGATCCCAACAAACACACCGCAAAAAGGCTTACATCATATGGATCTCTTGGAAGCCATCTAGATACTAACTATGGACCCATGAGTCTACAACGGACTACTCACGCTCGACCGGGCAAGGCCCGCAACCCGGCCAAGCTCTCCGACCCGGCAAGAAAAGTCGACTCGGCCTCAACAACTGGCACGAGACAGCCAAACCCGGCGCAGCCAAAGCTTCCTTGAAAAGATGGCTCCACCTGTGGCGTGCTCCGCAACCCAGCCACAGGTCAGCTCCCGTCCCATCTAGGCCGTACAACGGGACAAGTCTTCAATCATCGATGACCAAGGCAACAGTGCCCCTCACCTGCCCGCTGACCAGGGCTAGCATGGCTACAGTGCCCCCGCCCTTGCCGCTGACGACAACAAGCGGCAACCTGACGGGGCATCACTGTACATGACTCAACTTGGCCTCACCCTGACGATCGACAAGACGACGCACAGTCCCTCTAGGCATGCGGGGCCCGCACCTAGGGGAACCCGGTGAACCACAGGCCCCCAGCGGGACCCAGTCTGGGTCCTCGGACGCCGACGACCCGGACCCACCGAATCGCAACATTACCATTGTATCCCTGGGGGGTTGGTCTATAAACCCCCCAGGAGCCCATGCATATACAGGCAGGTGATGTATGTAGAGAACAGGAGGAAGTAAGCAGCTAGCCACCAAAACAGCAACCCCAGAGAGAAGGGGCAGCCTAAGCCTTGGCCAGCTCCCTTCCTCTCCCACACAGCTCTAAGAGTGACATTGTACTATCAAACATCAAACTACACTCGGTAGGACTAAGGGTATTATCTCTCCGGAGAGCCCCAAACCTGGGTATGTCCGGCGTCCCGCGCCCGCTCATGCCAACCTGGCCTTTGGAGCCCACTAGCACCCTTGAGCCTCCTCCTCTCTTTAGCCCTCCCTTGGCATCTGCCGTGCGCCCAGCACGACAGTTGGCGCCCACCGTGGGGCAGCTCGAGGAGCTGGCCAGGAGCATGCTTCAGACGGGGCCCTTCTCCTACTCCAACGAGTCCGTCGCGCTGACGGACGACGTCGTCGGCGTGCTCGCCACCTCCTTCGCCATGCTGCGCATCTCCGATGCGTTCGCGACCGACGAGTACTGATACGCTCCATCATATCTATAATTTCTGATTGTTCCATGCCAATATTATTAAACTTTCATATACTTTTGGCAACTTTTTATACTATTTTTGGGACTAACATATTGATCCAGTGCCCAGTGCCAGTTCCTATTTGTTGCATGTTTTATGTTTCGCAGAAACCCAATATCAACCGGAATCCAAATGGGATAAAAACGGGCAGATTATTTTGGAAAATTTGGGATTTTCCGGAGGAAGAATCAATGCGAAACTGTGCCCGAGGTGGCCAGGAGATAGGGGGCACGCCCACCCCGCTGAGCGCGCCTGGCACTCTCCTGGGCCACCCGTAAGGCGGTTGACACTCTTCTTTTTCCACAAGAAAGCTAATTTTACGAGAAAAATATGGGCGAAATATTCACCCCAATCGGAGTTACGGATCTCCGGATATAAAAGAAACGGTGAAGGGGTAGAATCTGAGAACGCAGAAACAGAGAGATAGATCCAATCTCGGAGGGGCTCTCGCCCCTCCCACACCATGGGAGCCAAGGACAAGAGGGGAAACCCTTCTCCCATCTAGGGAGGAGGTCAAGGAAGAAGAAGAAGAAGGGGGCCCCTCCCCCCCTTGCTTCCGGTGGCGCCGGAACGTCGCCGGGGGCCATCATCATCACCGCGATGTACACCAACACCTCCACCGTCTTCACCAACATCTCCTTCACCTTCCCCCATCTATATTCAGCGGTCCACTCTCCCGCATCCCGCTGTACCCTCTACTTGAACATGGTGCTTTATACTTCATATTATTATCCAATGATGTGTTGCCATCCTATGATGTCTGAGTAGATTTTCGTTGTCCTATCGGTGATTGATGAATTGCTATGATTGGTTTGAGTTGTATGTTTTAATATTGGTGCTGTCCTATGGTGCTCTCCGTGTCGAGCAAGCGTGAGGGATCCCCGCTGTAGGGTTTGCAATATGTTCATGATTTGCTTATGGTGGGTGGCGTGAGTGACAGAAGCACAGACCCGAGTAAGTAGGTTGTTTGCGTATGGGGTAAAGGGGACTTGATACTTTAATGCTATGGTTGGGTTTTACCTTAATGATCTTTAGTAGTTGTGGATGCTTGCTAGAGTTCCAATCATAAGTGCATATGATCCAAGAAGAGAAAGTATGTTAGCTTATGCCTCTCCCTCAAATAGAAATGCAATAGTGATTACCGGTCTAGTAACATAGTCAATTGCTTAGGGACAATTTCACATCTCCTACCACCACTTTTCCACACTCGCTATATTTACTTTATTGCTTCTTTATCTAAACAGCCCCTACTTTTTTATTTACATACTCTTTATTATCTTGCAAACCTATCCTATCACACCTACAAGGTACTTCTAGTTTCATACTTGTTCTAGGTAAAGCGAACGTCAAGCGTGCGTAGAGTCGTATCAGTGGCCAACAGGACTTGAGAGTATTTGTTCTACCTTTAGCTCCTCGTTGGGTTCGACACTCTTCCTTATCGAAAGAGGCTACAACTACCCCGTATACTTGCGGGTTATCAAGACCTTTTTCTGGCGCCGTTGCCGGGGAGTCATAGCGTGGGGTGAATATTCTTGTGTGTGCTTGTTTGCTTTATCACTAAGTAATTTTTATTTGCTGTTCCTAGTTGTTATTTATCATTAGTTTTGGATACGGAACACGAAATACCAACAAAATTAGGTGTACTTGCTACTCATGGAGATGAGGAACCTCCTAAAACCCTCGATGATCGTTATGTGAAAGACATTATGTACTACTTTAATAATCCTGAGAAAACCCCATTCAACTATGTTATAGGAGTAACGTTGGATCAACGTGAATACTTTAGGGATTATCGCTTGACACAAAAAGGGAAACTATTATGGGATCAAATTTCTATGTTGCGTTGGTATGCCCGAGATCTATGCTTGAGATATGATTATAATTGTTGCTCTAGGATGAAGGCTCCACACCTTCCCTTTTCATGCAAATTTAATGATAATGAAACCTTAGCTTCTTATGCTAGAGGTATATATGATTACTATGATGTTGAACAAATTGAAGAATTTGTTGCTTTTAAGGCTGCTTATGAAATTGAATCTTTGTTTGAAAAGTATGAAGCTTTAGATGATGATGTTTATAGGCCTGAAAATTATGCTATATTGAAATATTGCTATGAAAATTATGAATACAATTACAATATTAATGCATTTATTGAGAAAGTCTCCGCTGTCCGAGAAGAGACTAATATTTTGCAGGAAGCTATGGAAGAAGAAATTGATGAAACTGTGAGCTCATTGGATGAAAAAGATGATGAGGAGAGCGAAGAACAAAAGGAGGAAGAGCAGATTGATAACCCATGCCCACCTTCTAATGAGAGTAACTCTTCAACTCATACATTGTTTAATTTCCCTTCGTGCTTACCGAAGGATGATTGCTATGTTGATTACTATGATGATTACTATGATGATTGTTATGATCCCGTTGATTCTCTTGAAATACCCCTTTTTGATGATGCTTGCTATGCTTGTGGCCAAGATGCCAATATGAATGATGCTTATGGAGATGAACTTGCTATAGTCCCTTATGTTAAACATGAAATTGTTGCTATTGCACCCACATATGATAGTCCTGTTATCTTTTTGAATTCTCCAAACTACACTATATCGGAGAAGTTTATGCTTACTAAGGAGTATATTGATGGGTTGCCTTTTACTACTACACATGATGATTTTGATAGATATAATATGCCTGTGCTTGCTGCTCCTACTTGCAATTATAATGAGAGAGGAACTACATCTCCGCCTCTTTATGTTTCCAACACGATAGAATTGCAAGAAACTGCTTATACTATGCATTGGCCTTTACTTGGTGTGCATGAATTTTTCTTTTATGACATGCCGATGCATAGGAAGAGAGTTAGACTTCGTTTTTGCATGATATATGTTACTTTGTGCTCACTACTAAATTACAAATCATTGTTAATTAAAATTGGCTTTGATATACCTTGGGATCCGGGTGGATTCATTACTTGAGCACTATATGCCTAGCTTAATGGCTTTAAAGAAAGCGCTGCCAGGGAGACAACCCGGAAGTTTTAGAGATTCATTTATTTCTGTTGAGTGCTTTTATATATTTTAAAAACAAAAAATAAATAAAGAGGGGAACCGAAAACTTTTCAAAAAGGAAAGTGAAAGTGAGAGAGACAAGCATTGTTGAAGTGGGAGAGCTCCTTGAACTTTGTTCATGCTCACGGAAACTTTGTGAATATTAATTACAGAAACTTTTCATAAAAAATCATTATCCCCTTGTACAATTACATTGTATTGTAAAAATAATGTGCCACGGTTTGCCTTTAGGATGTTTACAATGCTTGTTGGTTTGTACGGTGCAGGACAAAAACTTTGGCTGTAGTGATCAATTTTACATTTTTAACTGGAACGTCAAACGGTTCTGACTCTTTTTGCACTGTCTTTCTGTACAAATTGTTTATTTTTACTAATTTTGGTAGAATTTTTGGGGTACCATAAGTATGGTGAATGTTCAGATTGCGACAGACTGTTCTGTTTTTGACAGATTCTGTTTTTGATGCATAGTTTGGTTGTTTTGATGAATCTATCAATTTATATTAGTGGATTAAGCCATGGAAAGTTATATTACAGTGGACACAATGCTAAAAAAATATGAACTGGTTTGCTAAAGTACTTAGAGTTGTGATTTGCTTTATTATACTAACGGATCTTACCGAGTTTTCTGTTGAAGTTTTGTGTGGATGAAGTGTCTAATCGAGGAGGTCTCGATATGAGGAAAAGGAAGAGAGGCAAGAGCTCAAGCTTGGGGATGCCCAAGGCAACCCAAGTAAATATTCAAGGAGACTCAAGCATCTAAGCTTGGGGATGCCCCGGAAGTCATCCCCTCTTTCTTCAACAAGTATCGGTATGTTTTCGGATTCGTTTCGTTCATGTGATATGTGCAACCTTGGAGCGTCTTTTGCATTTAGTTTTCACTTTTATTTTATGCACCATGCCGGTATGAGATAGTCCTTGGTTGATTTATAGAATGCTCATTGCACTTCACTTAAATCTTTTGAGTATGGCTTTATAGAATGCTTCATGTGCTTCACTTATATCATCTGAAGTCTGGATTGCCTATTTCCCTTCACATAGAAAACTGCCATTTGTAGAATGATCTTTTTCTTCACTTATATTTGTTAGAGCATGGGAATATCTTTTGTAGAAAGAATTAAACTCTGTTGCTTCACTTATATCAATTTAGAGAGATGACAGGAATTGGTCATTCAGATGGTTAGTCATGAAATCCTACATAAACTTGTAGATCGCTGAATATGATATGTTTGATTCCTTGCAATAGTTTTGCGATATAAAAGTGGTGATATTAGAGTCATGCTAGTGGGTGGTTGTGGATTGTAGAGACACTTGTGTTGAGGTTTGCAAGTCCCGTAGCATGCACGTATGGTAACCGTTGTGTGACAAATTTGAAGCATGGGGTGTTTCTTTGATTGTCTTCCTTATGAGTGGCGGTCGGGGATGAGCGATGGTATTTTCCTACCAATCTATCCCCCTAGGGGCGTGCATAGTAGTACTTTGATTCGAGGGCTAATAAACTTTTGCAATAAGTATATGAGTTCTTTATGACTAATGTGAGTCCATGGATTATACTCACTTTTACCTTTCCATCATTGCTAGCCTCTTCGGTACCGTGCATTGCCCTTTCTCACCTCGAGAGTTGGTGCAAACTTTGCCGGTGCATCCAAACCCCGTGATACGATACGCTCTATCACACATAAGCCTCCTTATATCTTCCTCAAAATAGCCACCATACCTACCTATCATGGCATTTCTATAGCCATTCCGAGATATATTGCCATGCAACTTCCATCATCATCATATACATGACTTGAGCATTCATTGTCATATTGCTTTGCATGATCGTAAGATAGCTAGCATGATGTTTTCATGGCTTGTCCATTTTTTGATGTCATTGCTATGCTAGATCATTGCACATCCCAGTACACCGCCGGAAGCATTCATATAGAGTCATATCTTTGTTCCAGTATCGAATTGTAATATTGAGTTGTAAGTAAATAAAAGTGTGATGATCATCATTATAGAGCATTGCCCCATGAAAAAAAGAAAAAAGGAAACACCAAAGAAGACTAAATAAAAAAGGGGGCCAAAGAAGCCCACCGAAAAAAAAGAAAAAGAAAAAAAAGAAAAAAAAGAAAAAAAGGGGCAATGTTACTATCCTTTTACCACACTTGTGCTTCAGAGTAGCACAATGTTCTTCATATAGAGAGTCTCCTATGTTGTCACTTTCATATAGTAGTGGGAATTTTTCATTATAGAACTTGGCTTGTATATTCCAATGACGGGCTTCCTCAAATGCCCTAGGTCTTCATGAGCAAGCAAGTTGGATGCACGCCCACTTAGTTTTCAGTTTGAGCTTTCATACACTTATAGCTCTTAGTGCATCCGTTGCATGGCAATCCCTACTCCTTGCATTGACATCAATTGATGGGCATCTCCATAGCCCGTTGATTAGCCGCGTCGATGTGAGACTTTCTCCCTTTTTTGTCTTCTCCACATAACCTCCATCATTATATTCTATTCCACCTATAGTTCTATATCCATGGCTTGCGCTCATGTATTGCGTGAGGGTTGAAAAAGCTGAAGCACGTTAAAAAGTATGAACCAATTGCTCGGCTTGTCATCGGGGTTGTGCATGATGGGAGCATTTTTGTGTGACGAAAATGAAGCATGGCCAAACTATATGATTTTGTAGGGATAAGCTTGCTTTGGCCTTGTTGTTTTGAAAAGACATGATTGCTTTATTGGTACGCTCAAAGTATTATCGTTTTATATCAAATGATAGACTATTGCTTTGATTCACTCGTGTCTTAATATTCATGCCATGATTAGACATATGATCAAGATTATGCTAGGTAGCATTCCACATCAAAAATTATCTTTTTATCATTTACCTACTCAAGGACGAGCAGGAATTAAGCTTGGGGATGCTGATACGTCTCCGTCGTATCTATAATTTTTGATTGTTCCATGCCAATATTATTCAACTTTCATATACTTTTGGCAACTTTTTATACTATTTTTGGGACTAACATATTGATCCAGTGCCCAGTGCCAGTTCCTATTTGTTGCATGTTTTATGTTTCGCAGAAACCCAAAATCAAACGGAATCCAAACGGGGTAAAAACGGACGGAGAACTGTTTTGGAATATTTGGGATTTTCCGGAAGAAGAATCAACGCGAAATGGTGCCCGAGGTGGCCAGGAGATAGGGGGCGCGCCCACCCCCCTGGGCGTGCCTGGCACTCTCCTCGGCCACCCGTAAGGAGGTTGACTCTCTTCTTTTGCCACAAGAAAGCTAATTTTACGAGGAAAATCTGGGCGAAAGATTCACCCCAATCGGAGTTACGGATCTCCGGATATAAAAGAAACAGTGAAGGGGTAGAATCTGAGAACGTAGAAACAGAGAGATAGATCCAATCTCTGAGGGGCTCTCGCCCCTCCCACGCCATGGGATCCAAGGACCAGAGGGGAAACCCTTCTCCCATCTAGGGAGGAGGTCAAGGAAGAAGAAGAAGAAGGGGGCCCTCTCCCCCTTGCTTCTGGTGGCGCCGGAACGCCGCCGGGGGCCATCATCATCACCGCGATCTACACCAACACCTCCGCCGTTTTCACCAACATATCCATCCCCTTCCCCCATCTATATTCAGCGGTCCACTCTCCCACATCCCGCTGTACTCTCTACTTGAACATGGTGCTTTATACTTCATATTATTATCCAATGATGTGTTTCCATCCTCTGATGTCTGAGTAGATTTTCATTGTCCTATCGGTGATTGATGAATTGCTATGATTGGTTTGAGTTGCATGTTTTATTATTAGTGCTGTCCTATGGTGCTCTCCATGTCGTGCAAGCGTGAGGGATCCCCGCTGTAGGGTTTGAAATATGTTCATGATTTGCTTATGGTGGGTGGCGGGAGTGACAGAAGCACAAACCCGAGTAAGTAGGTTGTTTGCGTATGGGATAAAGGGGACTTGATACTTTAATGCTATGGTTGGGTTTTACCTTAATGATCTTTAGTAGTTGTGGATGCTTGCTAGAGTTCCAATCATAAGTGCATATGATCCAAGAAGAGAAAGTATGTTAGCTTATGCCTCTCCCTCAAATAGAATTGCAATAGTGATTACCGGTCTAGTAACATAGTCAATTGCTTAGGGACAATTTCACATCTCCTACCACCACTTTTCCACACTTGCTATATTTACTTTATTGCTTCTTTATCTAAACAACCCTACTTTTTATTTACGTACTCTTTATTATCTTGCAAACCTATCCTATCACACCTATAAAGTACTTCTAGTTTGATACTTGTTCTAGGTAAAGCGAACGTCAAGCGTGCGTAGAGTCGTATCAGTGGCCGATAGGACTTGAGAGAGTATTTGTTGTACCTTTAGCTCCTGGTTGGGTTCGATACTCTTACTTATCGAATGAGGCTACAACTACCCCGTATACTTGCGGGTTATCAAGTACCCCAGCAAGGTGCTCAGCTACTCCGACTCTCCCCACTCCCTCGGCGGTGGCATTTCCGCCGGGGCAATGGACGTCCATGTGGAGGTTTTCGTCACCGACGATGGCGCCTCCTCCTCATCCAGCAAGTCGAGGAAGGCCGCAGAAGCCAGGGCCGCAGCGGAACGGACCGAGCCGTCCGATTCGTTGCGCACCGTGATGCAGATTCTCCGCGTCCCCATCGGTAATGACGTCGACGCCACCAATGTCGCTGAGGCTCGAACTCAGCTCGAGGAAAGGCGCCAGCAGATGCTGGACCTGTCCGAGACGCTTGCCGCCACCAAACATCACCTGGACACCACTCAGCTGGAGCACAACGCCGCCTACAGATTCACGCCTGCCATGGCCGAGCCAAGCCGGGTCGCCGATGTGCGTGCCCGGGGAGGAGCGATCGGCCGGGCCCTCGGCGCCGTCCGGACCGTCTACGAGACCCCAGTGAAGAACATGCGTGCTGCCCAGGCAGCCGCAGTCGGCCTGGACTGACTCACGGGTAAGGATCTACAGGAGTGCATCGGGCGGATGCATGAGCTCCTCAATGCGGCCAACACCCACCAGGACCGCCTCAACCAGCTCGCCAAGCCGGCGGGATCCGGCTCCGCCCGCCTTGGCGGGCTTGGCGAACTTCTGCACATGGCTTCCTCGCCGTACGGCGTGGTGCACTCCGGTCAGGCCCGGACTCGGCACGACCCGGCCGCCACAGCCGCCGGTGTCCTGGGCGACGAGCCCCCCCGGAGACCCAGCATGGACCCGACCAGCATGGCCGGCGTCTGGCTACGACTGACCCGGCCCCCCGGGGCCTGGCCGCCAGTCGACTTGGCCCGCGTGCCATCGACGACGCTGACGCTCGCCACCACCTCGATCAGCTCACTCGCTCCCTGGAGGTGGAGGAGAGCGGCGCTATCGGGCCGGCGTGCTTCGGCCCACGCATCCAGGACGAGCCCTTTCCCAAAGGATTGATGCTCCCCCACAACACCCCCAAGTACAACGGGATCGTGAAGCCAGAAGACTGGCTCACTGACTACACCACGACCATTGGCATCACCGGTGGCAATCGCCGTCTCGTCGTGCGCTACGCACCACTCATGCTCCAGGGGTCGGCCCGCACGTGGTTTAACAGTCTGCCAATGGGCAGCATCAACACATGGGTCTATTTCGAGGAAGCCTTCGTCCGCAACTTCACGGGGACCTACAAGCGACCCAGCCACCCTAGCCAGCTCGCCATGTGCGTGCAGGGGCCAACGGAGACCGGTCGCGAGTACCTCGCATGCTGGACCGAGCTCCGAAACAGCTGCGGGGGCGTCCATGAAGTCCAGGCGATCCAGTACTTCGTCAACGGGTGCCGAGACGGCACCCTCCTCAAGCACAAGATCTTGCGCTCCGAGCCGGCAACCATGGCCGCGATCATGGTAACGGCGGACAAATATGCCAACACCGACTCCGCCATGAAGATCCAGGTGGCGCTGGACGAAGCCGGCAAGGCGAAGCCGATTCCCCATCCGAAGCCGGCCGGCGAAAGCAGCCGGCAGCAGCATCACCAGAACAACAAGCGCAAGGCCGACCCGTTGGTGCAGCGTCACGACAACTAGCTCGTTGCGGATGCCGAGCCCGCAGTAGACCCAACGGCGAAGCGTCGGCAGACCGGCAAGATGGCATGGCAGCCTGCCATGAGTTTCGAAGAGATGCTCGATGCTCCCTGCAAGCACCACAGCGGTGCACGACCGTCCACGCACACGCTTTGGTAGTGCGCCATCACCAAGTGCATCATGAGGGGCGACGTCCCGCCCCCTCCGGCTCCGGCCCCAGGCGCGAGGCGGCCGCCTCCACCTCCACCGCCGCCTCCAGCTGGCGGCATGCCTTCCCAGACCAGAACGCAGCGAGCGCCTCCTTCGGTAGGAGGTGAACACCGTCGTCTCGGCCAAGCCAGAATTCATGCACTGGTCGGATCGCCCGATCACCTGGACCCAGGAGGATCACCCGACAGTGATGCCGAATCTAGGTGGTTATGCCCTCGTCCTCAACCCCACCATCGTTGCGCGGCGCACGTGCAAGTTCTCCCGAGTCCTCATCGACGGCGGCAACAACATCAACATCCTCTACTGCGACACGATGACCAAGCTCGGCCTCAAGGCCGAGGACCTGGAGCCGACCCGGACGATCTTCCACGGCATCATACCCGGCCTTTCCTGCTCTCCCATTGGCCGGGTCCGGCTCGACGTCCTATTCAGTGACAGCGGCCACTTTCGACGCGAACCAATCTGGTTCGAGGTGGTGGACCTGTCCAGCGCGTACCACGCATTGCTGGGCCGGCCCGCGCTTGCCAAGTTCATGGCGGGTCCCCACTATGCATATCTGAAGATGAAGATGTCGGGTCTCAAGGGCCTCATCACCGTTACCAGCGACTACCGCAAGTCCTTGGAGTGCGCCTGAGACGGCGCCAAGTTGGCCGAGTCACTGGTCATTGCCGAGGAGCGGCGCCAGCTCGACCAGATCGTCGCCGTGGCAGGCGAAGCCTCGGCCGCATCGATCCCGGTCAAGGACCTGGCCGAAGAAGCCACCTTCAGGCCCTCCAAGGAGACTAAGAAGGTGAAGCTGAACCCGGAAGACCCCAGCTGCAGCAAGTACGTCATCATAGGCGCCCGCCTTGACAGCAAATAGGAAGGCGAGCTCGTCGACTTCCTCCATGAGAATCGAGATATCTTCGCATGGAACCCCAAGGACATGCCGGGTATCCCAAGGAAGTACGCCGAGCACAAACTTCACATCCACAAGGACACCAAGCCTGTCCGTCAGCCCCTACGACGATTTTCCGAAGAGAAGAGAAGAACCATCGGTGAAGAGGTCGCCAAGCTTTTGGCGGCCGACTTCATAATGGAAGTGTTTCACCCCGAGTGGCTGGCCAACCCAGTCCTCGTCCTGAACAAGAACAAGACCTGGCGCATGTGTATCGACTACACCAGCCTCAATGAGGCCTGTCCCAAGGATCCGTTCGCCCTCCCGCGGATCGACCAAGTCATCGACTCGATCGCCGGGTGCGAACTCCTATCCTTCCTGGACGCTTAATCCGGCTACCACCAGATCAAGCTGGATCCGGCTGACGCCCTGAAAACATCCTTCATCATGCCCATTGGGGCAGACTGTTACATCACCATGTCGTTCGGCTTGAAGAACGTCGGCGCCACCTTCCAACGCTGCATGTAGAAATGCCTGCTGCCGCAACTCAGCCGCAATATCCACGTTTACGTGGATGACATCATGGTGAAGACCAAGCAGCACCTCACGCTCCTCTACGACTTGAAGGAAACATTCGCCAACCTCCGCGAATACAAGGTCAAGCTTAACCCGGAAAAATGCGTTTTCGGCGTCTCGGCCGGAAAGCTACTCGGCTTCCTCATCTCGGAACGCGGCATCGAGGCGAACCCGAAGAAGATCAAGGCCATCGAGCGCATGCGCAAGCCGGCTCAGCTGCGCGATGTTCAGAAGTTCACCGGATGCTTGGCCTTGGTCAGCCGGTTTCTAAGCCGGCTGGGCGAGAGGACGCTGCTCCTGTACTAGTTGATGAAGAAGACAAGCTCGTTCGAATGGAACGACAAGGCAGACGAGGCCTTCCAAGACCTCAAGCGCATGCTCTCCACCGCACCAGTCCTGGCCGCGCTGACCGACAAGGAGCCACTGTTGCTCTACATAGCCGCGACCTCGCGAGTGGTCAGCACGGTGCTGGTGGTCAAGCAACCAGAGAAGGGCAAGATCCAAGCCGTCGAGCGCCCGGTCTACTACCCGAGCGAGGTGCTCTCCATCTCCAAGAAGAACTACCCACACTACCAGAAGATGTGTTACGGCGTGTACCTCACCGCCAAGAAGCTGAAGCAGTACTTCCAAGAGCATGTCGTCACCGTCGTCAGCAAGCCGCCTATCAGAGAAATCATCGGGTGCCGGGATGCCTCTGGCCGGGTCGCCAAGTGGGCGCTCCAGCTAGCCGGCCACACCATCCTCTACGAGCCACGCACCACGATCAAGTCTCAGGCCCTGGCCGGCTTCCTCGTCGACTGGACCGAGACCGAGTACTTACCGCCGCCTCCCAACTCGACGCATTGGCGCATGCAATTCGACAGGTCCAAGATGCGACTTGGCTTTGGGGCAGACATCGTACTATCATTCCCGAAAGGCGACCGACTCCGCTACGCGCTCGAGATCCACTTCACCGCCTCCAACAACGTCGCCGAGTATGAAGCCCTTGTGCATGGCCTCTAGCTTGCCAAGGAACTCTGCATCCGGCGCATCCTGTGCTATGGCGACTCGGACCTTGTGGTGCAGCAGTGCTCCGGTGAGTGGGTCACCCGCGACTCCAACATGGCAAGCTACCGCTTCCTCATCCAGAAGCTGACCGGGTCCTTCGAGGGCTGCGAGTTCCTCCACGTCCTGCGCGCGGAGAATGAAGCGGCTGACATGCTCGCCAAGATCGCATCGTCCCGGCAGTCCATCCCATCCGGCCTCTCCCTCGAGCACCTGTGCAAGCCGTCCGTCAAGCCGTCGCCAGACTCCGAGTTCATCCACATTCCAGACGCCTCGGCCGCGCCTCAACCCAGCCCGGGGACTGCTGAACCCGGCCCGGGGGCTGCTCAGCTCGATCCGGCCGACATCACCCCGGACCCAGCCGTCGCCATCCCCGACCCGGGGGCTGCTCAACCCGGCTCAGGGGCTGCCGACATAGAACCCACACTGGTGACCGTCTTCGCCGTGGTTACGGCTCCGTCGTGGGCCCTCCCAATATCAGAGTTCCTGGAGAACGGGGTTCTCCCCATGGATGAGACCGAGGCCCGGCAAGTGCAACGCTGGGCGTCCGCCTACAACATCATCAACAACAAACTCATCAAGCGCAGCTCCACTGGCGTGTTCCAGCGCTGCGACAAGCACGAATGGGGCATCGACATCCTCCTCGACATACACCAGGGCAAATGTGGGCACCACGCCGTGTCGCGATCCCTGGTGGCCAAGGCATTCCGCCACGGTTTTTACTGGCCCACGGCCCTCGAAGACACTGAGTCACTCGTTCTCAAGTGTGAGGGGTGCCAGCGCTTTAGCAAACGCATCCACCAGCCGGCGTCAGCACTCCGCACCATACCGATCGCCTGGCCCTTCGCGGTCTGGGGACTCGACATGGTGGGACCCTTCAAAACCGCTCGAGGTGGCATGACGCACCTGCTGGTGGCAGTGGACAAGTTCACCAAGTGGATTGAAGCAAGGCCGATCAAGAAACTGGACGGGCCAACAGCCGTTTGATTCATCAAGGACATAGCGGTTCTCTACGGCATGCCGAACAGCATCATCACGGACAATGACACCAGCTTCACCAAGGCCGCGCTCGAGCAATACTATTCCATCTCCGGCATCCGCCTCGACCTGACCTCCGTTGCACATCCACTGTCCAACGGGTAGGTCAACTGGGCCAACGGACTCATCCTGTGCGGCGTCAAGGCGAGACTCGTCGAGCCACTCATCCGTTCACCCGTAGCTGGCTTGACGAGTTGCCAGCCGTCCTCTAGAGTCTCCGCACCACGCCGAATCAGTCGACCAGGTTCACCCTGTTCTTCCTTGTCTATGGAGCCGAAGCCATCATCCCGACTAATGTCGAGTTCGACTCGCCGCACGTCGCGATGTACACCGAAGCCGAAGCCAGAGAAGCCCGCGAAGACTGCGTCAACCTGTTCGAAGAAGCGTGCCTCCTGGCGCTCAGCCATTCGGCCATCTACCAGCAAGGCCTGAGGCACTACCACATCAAGAAGATCAAGCCCCTCGCGTTCCGCGAGGGCGACCTCGTCCTCCGACTCGTCCAAGAGCAAGCAGGCCAGCACAAGCTGTCCCCTCCATGGGAGGGCCCATTCATTGTGAGCAGGGCCTTGCGTGATCGCAACGCCTACTACCTCATTGACGCACGAAGGTCAAAGAAGCGCAAGCGAGACATCGCCGGTGAAGAAACGACCTGGCCGTGGAACGCGGAACTCCTCCGTCTGTTTTACAATTAGCCGCACGAGTGTATGTATCATCGCCTTTTGTAAACACATGAAAATATGGGGTTCCTGAACGAGACTCGAGGGCTGCCTTTTGTCGACCAATTTATTGTGTCCCTACTTTCTCGCATCACTATGCCACTGAACCCGGTCACCGGTCCGACCAGCTCAACCCGGGGGCTCGGGGGCTGGCCGGCTCGATCGCGACCCCACCGCCTTACTTGGTGATTCTTGATACAATAAGGATGCCGTGGTCCCCAACTTCACCTAAAAGCCACAGATCCGGCTTAGGCTGTCGGTCGGCAAGCACAACGGGCCAAAGCTCCTTCATGCTTCAAACACCAAGTCAAAGGCCGCCGGGTCGATCAACCCGGCCCGTCACACAGAAACTAAACAGTCGCACGACCGGCTGCTCGCCAACCGGTTTCGCCGGGTTGCCGCAAACCGGGCCAGTGGGTGTTTCTCTCGCGCTCAACGTTTTGAAAGGCCCAAGTCCTGCATGCTCCTCTCGAAGAACCGAACTCCTTGTCATGGAACGGAGCCTCGGCCGT
>NC_041387.1:25854648-25867486 GCF_002162155.2 Triticum dicoccoides
AGAGAGGAGAAACGCAAGAAAACGGTCCAAAAAACGGAAGGCAAAAGCAAAAAAACTCATGACATTTACACATAAATATTTAAAAGGCCCACGGCCCAAGTTCATTACACCCTAAAACCCCCAGTGGGTGGGTGGACCTGCTACTTAACAAATTCTACTAAGAATGTCTCAGGCATCTCCAGCACCGCGTCGCGGCGTCAACGGCTCTCCCCTGGCGGCCTCCGGGTCTAGCGAGGTGTCGGTGTCTTCCTTGGCACCCTCGTCGCGGTAGACGCCCGTCTCCTCGGAGCTCCCCTCCGGATCATGGAGAAGTAGGTCGTAGTCGTCGCCATCCATGACCCTGCCGTCTTCCATCCGCTATGTATGGAACTCGTCATGGAAGGCGAACTCGGCGATGTAGCTGGCCAGGGAGGCAAATCGACCGGCTTGCTCCTGCAACAACTGCTCCAATCCGGCCCGCTGGCCCATCAGCACATCTAGCTGAAGGTCCGGATGCCAAAACAGCGCGAACCGGAGCGCCATCTCAGCGCCGGCATGAGCGGCGGAGATGAGCCACTCGCCAAGCCGGTCCGGCCCCATCTCCATCCAACGCGCCAGGCGCGTAAAGCTGCTCGGCTGGACAGAATCCGACCAGAGGGCCGCCATCATAGCGGTGCCGGCCTGGGACAATCTCTCAATCTGTGTCCCCAAGACCCGCAGGCAGGCCTCAGCGGCGGCGATGATTTCTGGGAAGGTCCACGCCACCGCGGGTCCGTTCCGGATCCAACGGCTCCGGTCGAGTCGCGCTGAAAGCGGACGGCTTCCTCCGCCAGCCGTTGCATCTCCTGGAAGGCCCCTGACACAAAAGGCGAAGCATATCAGAAGAAGAACAACAAGGATGAAAGACCGGACCCTGACCCGACCATACACAAGAAAAGCACTTACTGGAGAAGGACTCTTCCAGGTGCTGTGCTTAGAGCAACAACCATGCTGCTCTCGTTCAATGGCGTAGTCGTGCTCCTGGAGCGCCTTCTCGAGATCAGCCGCCCTGCCAAGGGCCGCCTTCAGTTCGGCATCCTTGTCGTCAGCCGCCTTCTCGGCCGCCTAGCGATGACGGGCCTTGTCCTGCCAGGCCCCCTCAGCCGTGGTAGCCTGCTCCTGCAGGCGATCCACCTCGGCCTGGAGCCATCCCTTGTCGTCGGCCAGCCGGCCGCGCTGCTGGTCCGCCTCGACAAAGGCCTACTGCGCCTCCAACGCCTTGGCGGCTTCCGCCTTAAGGAGCTCCACCTCGGCCTCGACGCGGCTCTTCACTACAAAAAACTACACTTACGTGATGATACATGTTTGTCACATCAGGTCGCGTTTTTAGTCATGCATGTACATCCATGACGATTTTATGACAGAATCAAGATAGTCATACCTGTGCTGTCATAGAAGTGTTCCATGACATTACCAAAATTATCATCACGGAAGTGTCCACTTCCATGATGATAAATCGCGCGTCACAGAAGTGCTTTCGTCAAGGGTGACCGACACGTGGCATCCACCGTAACGGAACGCAGTTAAGCTATCAGGTCGGGTTTTTGATCCGATAACCCGTTAACAGCCCGGACCAATGGGAAATTTCCACGTGTAAAATTCTGATTGGCCAAAGGGAACACCTGTCAGCTCGTCAGTGGGCCAGATGTCGCCCGTCCATTGGAGGGGACATGCCTATGATACGTCGATACGTGGCTAGGCCCCACAAAGGCCCATATAGGTTAAAAAGGCCAACCCAGTCAAAGGCCCATAGTACTTAATCAGGTACTAGTGGGCCAGCCTAATAACGGCCTGCTTAATAAAGGCCCATTTACGGCCCGAAGCTAGATCTGGCCCATTAATTGTTCGGCCAAAATTTGGGCCCATTTATGGCCCGAAGCCAGATCTGGCCCGTTAATTGTTCGCCCAATAATTGGGCCCATTTGCGGCCCAAAGCCAGATCTGGCCCGTTAATTGTTCGCCGAATATTTGGTCCCAACTACGGCCCATTGACTTTCGGCCTGTTAGAGGCCTGATGTAGACATGGGCCCATTTCAGCCCGGTGTGACTTTCGGCCTGTTTGAGGCCTGATGTAGTCATGGGCCCATTTCAGCCCGGTGTGACTTTCGGCCTGGGAATGGCCCGTGCTGCCCATGGGCCATATATAGTCCGACGGGACATCGGGCCCACTAACAGCCCGTGCTAAAGGTGGCAACAGTTAAGCCCAACGTGACTTTGGGCCTGTTAAAGGCCTGTCGCATAATTCGTCATGTTGATGCATGTACCAAGCTTTCGGCCTCTTAAAGGCCCATGATATCAGTGGGCCAACTAAGGCCTGAGATATGTTTTGGCCTAGTAACGGCCCGTGAGCTAACTGGGCCCAAAATGGCCCGGTCTACATTTCAGCCTGCTGAAGGCCCGTCGACGACTAGTGAAAATTGAGGCCCAACATGCATTTTGGCCTGCTAAAGGCCTGTGGTTTCATCTCGGCCGTAACAGGCCAGTACAATATTCAGCCTGTTAATGGTCCAACGCTACCTGGGCCAAACTAAGCGCTGGGTCGACAAAAGGCCCAACTAAAATATAGGCCGGTGTAAGTTTGGGCCTGGCACAATGTGTGAAGGCCCCAATCATTCGGGCCCAATAAAGATGCAGGCCAGCCCAATTGTGGCCCGCTAAAAACCAGGCCCGTTAGAGTCGAATGTTTCGGCCCGGTCGACTACATCTGATTTTTTTCAGATAGCGAATGAAGGCAGTAACTAGTAGGAATTAAGAACAAACCTACTCTATACAATAAAGAAATTACGGCATAGTAACTAAGAATAAACCTACACTATACAATAAAGGATTTAAGGTATATTACATCCACTGGGCATCGAAGTTTGCCACCAGTGATCATAAAGCGCAACGAAGAAGCAGATTACAAAAACTAGGCACCATTGCAGCGTAACAAAATAATACTAAACCGAGACCACTTCCAAGATAGTTCAAGAAAGGTTAGCCTTGCGGGGGAACTGCTGCGCAAGCTGCTGAGCAAGGCTGTGAGACCGGCCTAGTTGTCGATCATAGCTTCTAGGTGTAGCTGTTTAGCGATGAGGTTCTCATTGGTGTTCTCCGCAATCTTTCTTAGAGATAGGACTTCAAGTCGAAGTTGAGTTGCAGAATGCCTTTCTGCTAGAACTTGGGACTGAAGAAGTCGAACTGATTCAGACAACTAATTCTGTGAGCTTGTCTGGTTGCTAGTCCCAAGTAACTTGAACACTGCATCAAGACAAGATTTTGTGGTTGTCTTGCTATCTTCAAGTTGTTTTGCCTTCTTTGCTGCAATATATGTTGGGTTTGTCCCACAGCCTTCAACAGCCTTATGCATGCCATCAGGCGTTTCACCCTGAAACAAAGTAGAGAGATGACAGGTTTTGCACGTGTATAAACAAAGATGATAACTGTGCTGTCAATTCCATCCAATTTCAAATTAGAAAATAAAGAGTAAGTTCAAAATATCAATAGCATAATTTGACATTGTTCATAATGCGGGGAGCTTCACCACACTACTGGATTACCATGTCAACATAACAAGCATAGATGAAGGCAAATAAAATCATTGTATATATTTTGGATAATGTGCATGGCATGTTGTTCATATCATCAGCCACATCAGTAAGATAAAACAGGAGATGACAAGGTGCAAATGGGCTGCTTCACCACACACTGGATTATAGATCCACAAAAACAAGCATACATATAGGGAGTATTAAGTAATGTGCATGGTATGAATAAGGAATTTTGTTTTACAAGTAAAACTTAGAACTTACGGTTCTTGCGAACACATTTTGGTAGAAACAACAAACTAAACAGCAGTAAGCGATAGGGAGTATGAGCAAATTAATCAGTAGTTGGGGATAAAGGCTTTAGAAGGACTGACTTACATTAACAGTTAACACCGGCTTTATAATGCCCTTCTCCATGTCAAGGGAAGGATAACTCAAGAATTTCAGCACAGAATCTTCTTCATAAGCATTGCCTGTACTCTACATTTTATAGAGAGTAATTATAGATATGATAATACTGGAAGGGATAGAGGATAATGAAGATAAGATGCAGATTGATGCTACATAATCAACTACCAATCCCTGGAAGTACAAGCATTACAGGACAAAATGTACTGGCAAGAGCAATGGGCTACAGTTCTGCACTGACATTGTCTGTATTCTACTTGTTGGTAAGATTAAATATAGATCTGATCTTTTTTAGTAAATGGTGGGCGGGGGAGATAAGATGTAGAATGCTACACAATGAACCAATCCCTCTTCCCATAATACAAGAGTGCTTTGAACACTGGTGTACTGTACAAAACGTTCTTATATTATGGGATGAAGGGAGTAGCTGTTAATGTAAGTACAGTGATAGACCACGTTTAGTCCTTACAAGAGGACTGCAGAGCTAAACCTCTTCAAAAGCATTGGGTTGATTCTAAATTTATGTAAGAGTCCATATGGATCTTATAATGTCCACCAAATGGACGATTACAAGGCTAACATGTGCAGTGATGCTACATAATCAAACAACTATGAAAGTAAGTATGGTCATACAGGGCAAGAGGTACTCACAAGAGCAATGCAGTGTGCAATATAGTTGCGAGATTCTATGGTCCCTTGAGAACGAATGTTCTTCTGCTAACAGTTTTCGTACAAGTGAGACATTAAGGCAAATGCAGAAATGTAGTTCAAATTGTGATGTGATATCATAGACAGTACCTTACGCTGTAGCCGAGACCAATGTGTAACAAGATTATTCCAGTCACCGTCGGATAAATGTAGCACCAGAGACTTTACAGAAATTTTGTTCAGAGGCTTGCCATCGAATTGCACTTGCCTCAGGTAGGAACGATACTTCATCAACGAGTGCTTGAAAAGCGCAACCAACCCTTGCTCATCTTCACAATCCAGTTTGCTCCTCGCCCATTTAAAAGAATGAAGTCTTGTGTCTTCTTCAACAGAAACATATGCAGTAATGACCATGAATAACATTTGTACATTACTTACGCATAAGCTGCGGAGGAAGACTGGAAATTGTTCTGTGTCGGCGGTATAATCTTTCCATGAAGGAAAGATGCGCATAAAGTTCCTGACAACAACATAAGCTTCGTCTTCTAAAATGGGAAGAAATGGAACAGGGGTCCTATTTGCTGCAATTGGGGCTCTCTCTGGTTCGAAAAGGGATTTGGCACTGGATTTGGTGTACTCTTTGCTGGAATGGGGGTTTTGCGTCGTAGAGCTGGTGCTATGTCAATTGGCATAATCATATTGTTTGCTGCAGTTGGGGTCTGCTGAGTTGGGGCATCAGAAATGACCAGTGTAGTAGGTCTAGAGTCTGCTAGAGTTGGGGTGTTTTGTGGGTCAGGTGATATTGCAACTACACCTAATGGGCTATTTGATTTATCAGGTGCCACTACCTTTTCCAAATACTTTGCTTGTGCTCCTCCATGATCAGCAATCGCCCTCTTCCTTTTGAACGTCTGATACACAAGAACAACATTTGAATGGATACATATGGTATGATGACGGATGGAATATGTACTGAAAATGGATAGGCAATGCGTATTCACATACATGATGTGTAAACTAAGCTAATGGCAGTTCATCAAAGTAGAAGCAATGCAAAGCATCCGTTGCAAGATATGTGCGAGCAATGTAACCTTGGAAAGTTAGAGCAAGTACCTTGATGGGTGAATAAGATAGGGCATCTTCCTCTGACTCCTCCACGATGGAGCTACATTGACTTAGGTCTCCCTCTAGCTCAGAATCACCATTAGGATCATATTCTGAGCATGAATCTGTAGGTGGAGAGCGTTTGCATTGCATTGCATGCAGACTTGATTTCAGTCCCTTAATGCCAAGTTTGACAGCCATGGCATTGTTCTGCTTTATTCTTTTCATGCACGCAAGCTCATAATCATTATGATGCTGTTTAGAATCCGAGATTCATGAAAACATAAAAAGTAGTCAGATTATCTATGGAATGCATTATGGATTCAACTCGAAGAGTGTCTCGCTATAAACCCCTGCATATGCAAAGTTCACCCCCCAACCATGCTGACCAGACCACACACAGAAATACAAACCCCTTATGTCTCTATAACAGGCAGCACATATTTCAAAACTGAAGTAGGAACATTAGAATCATATGAAATTCGTATTTGAACAAATAAACTAAGCAATTATGAGTGGAATAATGTTTAGCTTCAAGGGTGGAGTGTTGGTAGTGCAACACAAAGCAAGTAGGCAGATTGTATTCCATGTAAAAGATCGAAACCTATGTAAAAGCGGGAAATGACACTTTCTTTCTATACACTGCAGTGTTCGTTGCCCACACATGATGGAAGAGATCACATAGAGAAATACTATTCACTCATTACTATGGTTCCATTATTTGGAAACAGGGTGGTCCACCATAAAAGAATATCGACAACAAATATGACAAGGCAAGCATAGATGTAGTGAATCAATCATTTACTTGTGAGCTTACTAGGACAAGTATGCAGAATTGTAACTGCAGTAAGAGACCGTCCAAAATCTGAATGAAGAAGTTTGTCTAGCACTTATTGTTTGCAACTAATCGACATGAATAATTGGATATTATATCGAATGAGTAAGAAAGACAAGTAAAATTGTCAACAAACCTGGCTTGCAGTAGTAATCTGGGTCAATGTCACTATGACCAACAATCCAAAATGACTAGTGTCTGTTCCGAGGGCCGGAATTTTGAAAACCCTGTGAACTTTAGAGGTACTAAAGATTACCGAAATACATCTGAACCAGTAAGTGTAGGTAGCACTGAGCACACAACAAACCCTAATGACAGTCCTGCCTAATGAGTAATGAATCAATTAAAAATGGGTGATGAGGAGTGGCTGCTGAGTGTTGAGGACGTATCTCAGGATAAATCAGGTTGGCTTGGTGGGTGTTGCACGCCTGAGCCCTGAACGGACTGGAAAGGTAGGCACGGCGGCGCGCCCGGGCAGCGGTGACGCTGTTGGGCGAGCGGCTCCTGGCCTCCTGTTAGTCCGGCATCTCCTCCTAGAGTCATGCCGTCCAGGGATGGCAAGTCACCGGCGAGGCAGGCGGCTGGGGGCGAGTAGAGATCGAAAGCGAGCAGCAGAATAGAGGGGAATCGGGGCCTAGGACGACCCAAAATCCCAGGGTGGGCCGACCCACCGTGGGCACCCTGTAGAGATACACACCCGAGCGGCGAACATGCATTTTCGAAACTAATTTAGGAACATTTAGCTGACCAATTAAACAAATCTGTTTTAATAATATCAGATTCATATTTGAACAATTAAGCTTGTTTAGCTTGATGGGTGGAGCAGTGTTATTATGACACGAAGCACGTATTCTGATCGTATAGTGATCATAAAAGGGGGAAACTCTAAGCATATTTTTTTTAGCAAAAGAGGGTTTCCCCTCCGATTTCTATTAAAGAAACCACCACGGAACCAACATGATCAATTAAACCCTAAGCATGATCAATTAAACCGTATTATGGCTGTGCCATGGCAGATTTGAAGCTGCAAACCGAAGAAATGATATTTAGCAACCAATGTTTGCTTCGAACTAAGAACTAAATTCTAAGAGCTGAAAAGAAAGTAGAGTAACCAAGTTAAGATCTATTTTCTGGTTGAGATAAAAAAGTTGAGGAGATATGAAGTACCACCTCTCTTGCGGCGCCGTGTAGGCATCCGGGGGGCGATGGCTGTTGGTGGCGTTGAAGCAGATCTGCTATGGTAGACGGGTGCATCGGGGGATAAGTCCCGTTGCGGTGGAAGAGAAGGCCGTGTGAGCAGCCCTGTCAAAGAGGACGACGGCGCCGATGAAGCGAGAGGACGTGATGCAAGGCTATTGGCCCATCGCCATGGATGAGAAATGTCCATCTCTAGCAGTGGACGACGCGGTCTTGGTAGGCGCTCCGGCATGGTGGAGGATGGCGGCGATGGATGGGGTGGCGGACGGAGGCTGGTGTGGGGATGGGGTGTTCTAGCACGGATGGTGTATGAATCAGAAAATGGAGGGAGAGGTACGGGGAACCATGTCTTTGGGACGCGCCTGTCTAAAATATGGGAAAGTTACGAACTTAGCCCCCGTTTAAAATTTGGATGTCTCGTCGGTTGGGGATAGGACGGTAATCTCGCAGTTCGCCAATATTTGCCCAGAGCAATTTCAGGCGAGGAGAGGGTGGTTGGCGCCCATGGTTGGCGCCCACGATGTATGAACGGGGCTGACAGGTAGGGCGGTTGTGTCACGTCTAAGTGAAGTTACAAACCTTCCCCTATTGAAAATATTTGCTTACATCGATTTCGGCTGAGTCGAGTTTGTTTTGCCGCCCACCGTGTATGAATGGGGAATGGAGGGACAAACAGAGGTCTTTCGGACTTGAATCAAATGTGTTTTGCCGCCCATGTTTGATGCCCACCGTGTTGGAATGGGCTCAAAGGCGGTCGTGTCACGTCTAATTGAAGTTACTGACCTACCCCTATTTAGAGCAGTGGAAATCGGGCCGATGGATTGTTCGTGTAATGGGTAGACAGTAACTTGCATCTCCCAAACACTTGGCTTCGGGCGGCCGACATGGGAGTGGACATTTTGCCGCTTCTTTTGAATTTTGGGACAATAAGCATCCACGTTTACCCTTGCAGCTAAATTTGAATCCATTTTGTATTCCTATATCAATCTTTATAAATCATTCTACGTGTTTTTACATATCTTCAAAAGGATGACAAAGATGTATTCCACTGTCATATATGAATATGGTTTACAAATTCCGATACTCAAATTCAGAAGCTAGAATCCAGTTTAAGGTGAATTCAAATATTTCGAACACTTCATGTCCAACTCAAATGTCACACGCAGCATAATGTGTACTCCCATTT
This sequence comes from Triticum dicoccoides, assembly GCF_002162155.2. Taxonomy (NCBI): domain Eukaryota; kingdom Viridiplantae; phylum Streptophyta; class Magnoliopsida; order Poales; family Poaceae; genus Triticum; species Triticum dicoccoides. Next base: position 25,863,572 of record NC_041387.1, read on the forward strand.
AGATATGTACACAAGCGATGTATCAAGATTCAAATACCGAGTCAATCAACCAAGAATGTACAGAACTAACAGACATATAAACACTTATATAGTATGTGGATCAATAATATCAACTAACATACATAAGCCAGGCCGCTGTATTTTTTTTGGCTACAACAACATCCTTTTTTTAGCCAGCATCTTGGCCCTTTCCGATGCGTGCCACTTATGGTCCATCTATACTACTACTATTGCTAAATGCACATTCAGCCCAATTGGCATATTTGTAGGTCTGGCACAACAATCCAAAGGAAATGTCTCCGAGTCTTATCAATTAATACAGACTTGTGCTCAAATAAAATAACAAACCAAAAAACCAAAAAAAATTTATTACAAGATCTCTAAAACAAATGGTTTGATTGATTACATGAACAGACAACACAAAGGTTATTCAACGATGGAAAGAACATTTCACCTATGATTTACCAAGTAGGAATTTTATTTCCTTTTTTCCTTTAGGACCTTAACAATCTGATCAGTCTCAGCTTGCTTCGTTTTGAAATCCACCAAATATTTAATGGTTCTCTTGAGTACTGCTTGTGATTGTGATGTTTGCTTCCTCAACATGTCAACTTCATCTCTAAGCGCAGAAGAAGAATCTCTTTCTACCACTAGTTTAGCCTCTAGAGCATCAGCAGTTGGTAATTCATAATGCACGATTGGGCCGGTGCCACTGCTGTGGGATGATGCAACATCCATGGTGACCTCTCTCTTTGATCTTGGGCTAACCTGTTTTGCCATTAAAGTTCTAATTGGATTCAAAAAAGTTGAAGTTAGCAAAACATCTCAACTGGGAGTTATAACAGCAAACCAGTTAAACAAACAAGGAATTAAAGAGTTTCAATTGGATGCTGAAAAGTAGTTATTAACGTCATTGTAACCCGCTGTTGCAGCAGCAAAGCAGTTAAACAAACAAGTAGATATTTAAGTTAAGGCAAACAGGTAATTCTTAACAGTAAGTATCAAACACATATCTAGGCGCAGTCTATAATATGATTAATAGGCTGTGGCATTATCTAATCAGTAGCAAACTAAATTAAGCCAAGCAACATAATTGAACAATTTTGCAATAAGTGGCTAACTAAAATTCCGAGAAGCAGGTAACTGAACTTACGCTAGTTCTTTGTACAGGCACACTGCAACTTCTTTTTCGCTTACAAGGTTGTACGAAGGAGTCCATGGCATCAATTGCTTGGATACGCAGTCCCAATACTTCTTTCTTCCCACACTACATTGGTAAGTCGAATGGTTAATCTGGTCAGATGGTGCGTCCTTGATATGTTATATGAGGACATGTAGTCAGACTAGTTGTAGCCACACACATCACACTGGCTTTTACTGTATATTTCATGCGATTACTTTTGGCATATGGAGATCTAAGCAATCTACAATAGGATGAAAAGACTGGCATCCTTCACATTATTGGCGAACTCAGTTAATAGAAACAACCAATTCAACCATTCTGTGGGTAAATCAAAAGCCTCACTGGAATATTTTTCACTACCCAATCATACACGCAAAAAGGGGCGACGCCACCATAGGGGCTGGTATGGGCGGCCACCTCAGGTGGCTGGAAAGTGTGCACCTAGTTTGAGTCGTCCAGGTTGGCCCAGGCTAGTTTTGTTTGTCCCAAAGCACGAGCAGGCAATGTAAAAAATGAAGAAAAATGTTTCAATTTGGATGGGCCAATAACATAAGTGCAAGGCAGGCCCTATAGCAGGCTCTCGGCCCAAACGAGCGCCTCCCATATCGATCGACAGCAGGAAATATCCCAATTGATTTGCTCTAGCCTCCAGTCTGGTTCGCTCCTAACCTAGCCGCCGCTGGACAGACTGACACAACACTTCCTCGCGCCTTCGGTTGAGGGCGGTCGCCAGGCTTCAAGCGAACGGAAGGACAAGAAGATGAAGATCCAACCCTGGGTGTAGCCCGCGTGGGAAGCAGCGGCGGCAACGCGGGCATGGCATCGAGCTTGCGCAAACGGACAGTCGTAGCTTGCAAGAGTAGCATGCGCAACGAGCAGGTACATCACATCCCTGATTATATGTAATTCAACTCTTCAATTTCTGGACAATAGTTAAACCTGACGGTGTTGTAAAATTGCTTGTATGTAGGGAATATATGAGAAAATGAAACCAATTTCTACTTATTTTATAACTCCCCCAATCAATACTGAACTGATTGAATCTGATGTATCTAATCAAGTTTCCGATGCAAACATACAAGCTCATGTTGTTCTTGAGCCTGAAGTGTCTAATGAACAGACTGCTAATGAAGGATTTGATGCAAACATTTTACATGCTCCTGGTGATGAACATATAGTGTCTAATGAGGGATCTAATGCAAGCATTTTGCAAGCTCATTGAAGGATTTAGTGTCGAATGATGATCTGCTATGTTGAGAGAGACAGAGATTTGCAGGCATTGATGACAAGCAAATTATAGTGCATTTCCATAGCTTGAGGAAACGTCGAGGCCATCTACTAGAAAGTCCCCGTATCATGACAACATAGCATAAATACTTTTCTAATATGCAGTTTGCGCACTGGTTATAGGTGCAATTACACTTTGATATTTTTAGCCAGAGATGAATAATTCCAACAGGTACAGACCATGTTTGTAGTCCTTGTACACCATGTTGCATTTTGTGTTTTTTGGTGCTTGCATCATTTAGTGTTTATAATCTGAACTACTTTGGATCATTAGCTGGTTTTCAAAGTGCATGTAGCTTCACATTTCTCAAGTTATGTTGATTTCCGGAGTGCAAGTGCCTTCGTATTTTTTAAGTTAAATGTTCGCCCCTGGTAACTTGAATTTGTGGATTCGCCACTGCACACAAATCATACATGAATGCCAGTACAAATTAAATGAAATGCAGGGACTTACGCTAGCTCGTTGTACAGGCTAACTGCAGCTCTGCTTGCGCTTGGGATGTTCCATGTACAAGTCCATGTTACCACTTGCTTGGATGTGCAGGCCTTGTGCTCCTTGCATCCCCCTCTGCATTTTTGACACGGCGAATGGTTGATCAAATAAGAGGAATCAACCTTGATGTTGTACCGGAGGATAGATACTTACAAGGTTATACGGATGTGCAGGATGTGTACCAGATCCCGTAGCGCCGTCATGCTTTGCTAAAAAATGGATTTTCTTGTTTCAGATGATATCTCCAGAAGAAATAAGAGTTAAAGTCAGAGTTGCATAGGCGTGTAAGCTAACAGAGCAGTGAAAGGATATCCAAACATCGCCGGAACAATGCACAAGGGAGTGATGTGTGGATACCTAGTTCGGGCCGGCGTTTGGGCATGCTCGCCTAGCTAGAGTGCGGGTCACTTCAGAGTCGCTGAGGGTGATGCGCTGGTGTTGGCTGGCCGCGCACGGATGCAGATCTTGAGTGGCAGCGAAGCGCTATGATGCGGTGGACGAGACCGTTGGTGAAGCCCCAACGGCCTGGGGGGGGGGGCGGAGGTGCGATGATGTGCTCGGTGAAGTAGCCCCAGTGAGCTGGGAGACGGCATCGGTGAAGCGCACCTGATGCGGTGGAACTCGGTGTCTGTGAGGCACGTCGGTTGCGGTGGCCGACGTTATCGGTGGACCACCTGGTGCGGTGGACGAGGGCGTAGATGAGGTAGCTCCGGTGCGGTGGTGAAGCGCGACCGTCGTCTTCGTCGTCGTCGTCCGGCATAGAGGTGGGGAAAGAGATGAGACGACGGGCGATTCGAACTTTGCTTGGGTTGGCGGCGAATTAGGGATTTGAGCAATCTAGGCACGGAAGGGGACAGTGGAGAAGAGAGATTTTGCAGGGCTGGAATTGGGGCCGCCAGATATTTCAATATGAAACTTGGAAGAGCAAACTTATTTTGTTGTCGTCCTTTTT
>NC_041387.1:25867791-25868530 GCF_002162155.2 Triticum dicoccoides
TTGGGTGCTATGCGTCCGTCCGACACACGCGACCACCCCGACAGGAATATGCTTCGGTGCCTTAAGGCACCGAAGTAGCGTCCACCCCGACACGACCCTGGTCTGCCTGGTGCGCCTACATTTGAGAATGCAAACAAATCTTCTTTCATTTGCAAACGAATCTGTATGTATTACCATGCCCGTGTTTTCCTTGCAATAATTAGTCATTTGAAACGAGATACTCCCTCCGTTCACTTTTGTAAGTCATTTCAGACAACTTAAAATGAACTGTCTTCAAGGTCTTATAAAAGTGAACAGAGGGAGTACTATAAATTAATTAATGAGGAGTTATTTGAAAAAAATCAAAACTGTATCCACGCTAACGTGGATTAGAGTGTGTGTCACACAATTAGTTATTTGAATTAGTGTGTGTGTCATGTAGCGATCTCCAATTCTAACGTGGATTTCGCATTTCACTGTATCCACGCTACTTTTTTAATACAAATTCATATGTATATGATGAACACCATGGTAGTGAGAAAAGTTTTGGATGGATTGAAACATATGACCTACAAAAAAGCACAACAAATTTAGTCAATGTCAACTTTTCGAAACTTAGAATGGCACGAATTCGAAATAACTACTCGTATGCATGGTCCTCAGTTCAAATCTTACAATGTACACCGAATTGAAACATCGATGTTAAGTCTCGTACTATGTACATTCAACCCCCCCCCCCCCGCACACGCTACATACTTCC
>NC_041387.1:25868671-26026112 GCF_002162155.2 Triticum dicoccoides
TTCCTGTATCGGTCAACCTTCCTCTCCTAACCACCTTAGGAAGCTATCGGTTTCCAACACACATTCATTCTTTCTCTCCATGTTTGGATATCTAAGTCTCTCAACTACACAACCCCTTTTTCCACTCTGTTACCAAATGTATTTACCTCACACACCCGCCATTGCACCCCATGCTGAGCTCTCTCTCTCTCTCTCTCTCCCCTCTCCCTCTCACCCTCTCGCGCTAAATACATGCATTGCCTATCTAGCCCCCCCAACCTCTCGTGCGCACGCACGCACTTTGTATATCTAGATCACTCCCTCGAGACTGTCTCACTCTTTCTTCCTCATGGCGGGCCACACTCTCTCAATCTTGCTCTCTTTATCTTAGTCTCGTTTAACCTAGTTTTCTTTCACACACAAATGATATATCTCCCTGTTCGGGCCTCGATCGACACACTCTATACTCTCTCAAGCAGATTGTCTATCTAGGTCAGTCCATCCAAGCCGCCACCACTCTTTTGATCTCATGGCGGGCCATGGTCACTCAATCTCTCTCTCTCTCTTTCTCTCTCTCTCTCTCTCTCCCTCTATCTGTGTGTGTGTGTGTGTCTTGATTGACCTCGCTCTTTCTCAGACAAAAATGACATATCACCATGTTTGAGCCCAATTTGACCTATTCACATTGTATACTCTCTCACGCACATTGTCTATCTAGGTCACTATCTCCAACCCGTCTCACTCGTCCGATCGCACGACGACCCTATGTGATTGATTGACCTTGCTTCCTTCCACGCACAAAATATATCTACACGTCTGTGACTGGATGATCTCTCCAGCTCTATCTTATAGCCCTCACCCTTGCCAAAAGCTCAATCGGACAATATCTCTCCAGAGCATATATATCTGTTCAATGAATGTCGGACCATACTCACTTTGTCTCTCTATCTGTATGTCTCTCTATTGACCTCGCTTTCTCACACCGTATCTTCCACGCATTAAAGCTACTACCTCTCCATCCCTCGCAAAGCCGGAGCTATTTACATTGCGAGGGGCACTCCAACCTTGGATTAATTTGTGTAGGCATTTATTCTGGTCGGTTTAGATTATATTTTCGTAGCATTCGGCCCACAACTACTCCAAACACCGTTGCAACCCCCGCAACTCCCCTAGTTGATTTCCCTCTGGCTCGGTCATCGCTCTCTCGCACGTCCTTTCTCGCCTTCAACGTCGCACCATGGTATTATAGCAAAAATCTATGTTGTTCTCTTTAATTATTATAAATAAGCTACAAAGCTACACACCGATAGTCCACTTAAAGTGCTACAAAGTACACACGGAGGGGCCCACATGTCATGAAACAAATTTGGACCCATATACAAATTAAAAAATAAAGGACGAGGATCAAACATGCGACTGGGCCTTCAAGCTACACGTCAATAGGCAACATACGTAGAACATCAATGTTTGTTGTACCCTCCTTTGTTCACATAATGTTTTTATATTACCATAACCTATTTAATGGATAACATGTAATATTATTTTTAGTACTATTCGCCTTCACTTACTGGTGGGTTCCATGTGTGCTCTCTCTCTCTCCTCCCCTTTTGCGTTTAGACGCATGGGCAAACACGAAGAACCCATGGGCGATGTTGCCGTTGACCATATCTGGACGCGTTCACAAGTCACGGCACCAGTTTCACGTACTAGCAGCACTAGTCGGTGTGTACGTGCAATGCACGTTAATTTGGAAGTATATTGAGCGCTCGACATTGAAGCAGTCTAGGTCGTTGGATCACAAGGAATACATGTGGCTTGATGACGTTTTATATTTAATTTGATACGGCTCTAGCAGAACACTCAATCGATCAAACCATAGATTTCGTTCAGTCTAACTCCGACTTTAAATTATACGACGATCGATATAAAATAAACGGAAATGATAAACATTCGGATTTTAAGCATGGCAATACGAACGTTTTTCATGGCAAATTTAGATTACGCGGCGGCGGCGGGGGCGTCTTGCGGTGGGAAGCGGCTCCTCTGCCATGCTCTGTGTGTCGTTAGGCCACTGACCAATGGCGACGGCGGCGTCTTGCGCCACTGTTGGCGTACTCCTGGACATTGGCCTAGCTTCAAGGAAGGCCAAAATGTTCTGGACTTCGGAGCGAGTCAATTGGCGGGAGGAGGCGACTGGCGTTGGTGCAAGGAAGCGGTCGACGGCGGCCATCCATGCCGCTGAGGAGGGCACTGGCACGTGCGCGGGGACATGCGCTTTCAACGGCGCGGCGGAGAAATTCGTGTGCATGGGCACCGGCACGGGCGCACACGTCAGTGCACATGCAGGCAGGTGCACGGGCACCGGCACGGGCGTGCGCGTCAGTGCACGTGCAGGCGCATGCGCTGGCAGGTGCACGGACGCGTGAAAGTCGGCGGGGACCTCATGGAACCCCGTGGGATCAAGCTCGGCGACAATGTGCGGCTCCTAGCCTATCAATGCCATGCGGATGGGCGCTGGCACAGTCGGGGCGATGGGAGCCGGAACAGGAGCGGGGACAGGCGCGACGTCTTCCCGCAAGGCCAGTTCAAGCTCGTCCCAAAGCGCCTTATGTTCACGAGACTCCGGCTAGGTGTCTTCCTCAGGGAACTGGAACACTAAGGGCAGACCATCGTGATGCGGCATGGCGTACGTTTAGGTCAGGCTAGTTGGAGGTAGACGACAGGAGAATCGGAGAGGAAGAGAGAAGATTGTAGTGATACCGGGTAGTGCGGGGTTGATTTTAAACTGCGGCGCCGGCGACATTAAAAGTGGGAGCAGTTGGGACGAAGGTGGGCGGCGGAGCCTGGTTAAAGGGCTCGCCTCCCGGTGAGCCTGCACAGCGGTCTGCTCGCACGCCTCCTGTCAGCCGGTGCAACGGTCTGCTCGCACGCCTCCCGTCGACTCATCACACACTTGCTCGGACGACACCTGCCGATGAGAAGCGGGGACTCGTGGCGGCACGAAACGCCCACGGTTTCAATAGTGAAAGCGTTCGCCTTAACGTGACAGGTCTTTGTTCCAAAATACCTTGGCTCTTCATTTGTGCAACTTGTCATAAGCAGCTTGTCTCAAATTGAAGAAAAAACTTACGAAGTAATATTTGTGCCAATCACGTGACCATGCTCAGTTTCAAGAATTCATGCTCACTTTTGGATTTTCTGAAATTTAAGATCCATGATTCAAAACAATATCAAAACCTGCATCATGCAATAATTTTTCAAGCCGTACATCTGTCATGTTGTATTTCTTAAGAAAGGATTTGGTCAAACATTTTGCTTAGTTAGACTTTAGACAAGTTATATATGCAGAGTAAAAGGATAATCCTTCCGTACGAGTGCATTGCCTGATATATTAACTAAAGTACTAGGCACAAACAAACAGGCTCAATTATGTGCTCATCCTGGTGTAGTAGTAGTAGTACTAGGCAATGCAGTTGACGGGTGACCTTGACGAGCGGCGACCGAGGGAATTGAACCGTGCTCGACACGGTAGGTAACGTTGTCTAGTTACTAAAGCATCCCTCCGTTGTTCATCGGTAGTCATTATGGACCGGGGACATGAGGGGAATTTCCTAGGGCTAGAATTCTGGCCGCCAGATATTTCGACTTGAAACGCTGAGGCTCGACTGGTTGGGGTTGCCTAATGTGCGTACCACGCACGCCATCGAAGGACAGGAGCCCGATTTTTTTTTATTTTTTTATTTTTTTAGGATTAACAAGAGCCAAGGTCTGGCTGGTACGCCGTTGGGTCCTACCATTTGAGAATACAAAAGGAACCTTTTAAATTGCCGACTGAATCTATGTGTATTACAATACCTGTATTTTCCTTACAAATACTAATCTTAACGTGGTAATTGATTTATGACGAGTTGTTGAATTAGAGTGAGTTTGTGATATAGTAATCTCAACGTGGATTTCACATTTCGTGGTATCCCTAGTAAGTTTTCCAATGCAAATTCAAATTTAAAAGATGAACAATATGGAGGTGAGAAAACTTTGTATGTATCAAGCATATGACCACACACACACACACACACACACACACACACACACACACACACACAGACACACACGCATGAACACAACAACAATCCAATAAGTATAGTGCATCTATTTTTCCAAACCATGCATGTATGACACGAATTCAAAAAAACTCCTTCTATTCCTAAATATTAGTCTTTTGGAGAGTTCAACAAGTGACTACATACGGAGCAAAATTAGTGAATCTAGACTCTAAAATATGTCTATATACATCCGTATGTGCCAGTCCATTTGAAATCTCTAAAAAAAACTAATATTTATAGGAACAAAGGGAGTAAAATGTAAGACATGCATGGTCTTTAGTTCAATATTTAAAATGAACATGAGACTGAAACATGAATATTAAGTCTAGTACTACAGTACATGCAAATGTTGTGTTTAGGCAGAGCTATGATTGTCGGGGGTCAACCCCTCGACCTTAGATGAAATTGTGGAACTTTGTTTAGGGTTGTTTAGATTATATTTGTCCCCACCCTCCCAACCACCGATTGGTTGTGCACCCCCACCCCTCTTCCGCGGGAGAATATCATGTGCCCCATACCTTAGATGCTATATGCCGATACGAGTTGCTTGGAGATTGTAGATCTGAGATATAGCAGCTCACATGATGTGTCTTAATATTTTAACAGGAAACCTTGATTAGTTTGAGAATTTCACACAATTTGTACAAAAACTACTCAGATGCCCTTGGATCCCATATCCAACGACCTCGAAGCTCGTATCACCGTAGCATCTAAGATGAAGGAGGACATCATATTCTCCTGTATGTAAGAATATCATGTGCTACCACACCTTAGATGCTTTGGTGATACAAGCTCTTCGGAGCCGTTGGATTTGTGACCCAACACCTCCTCAGTGGTTCGAATGGTTTTTTTGCAGAAAATCCCCAAAATAGTTCGGCCACTGCTTACAAGCACAAAGACTGCTCAGATGCCATTAGATCTCAGATCAAATGACCTCGAAGCTCGTATCACCGTAGCATCCAAGCTGCGATAACACCTTATGTTTTCTCGCACGGGAGTATATGAGGTGCTCCCGCACCGTAGATTCTATGGTGATACGAGTTCACTGAGATCTAACAGCCCACAGTAGGAGGTTTGAATGTTTTTGCAATATACGGCTGATAGAGTTTGGGAAATGCGCAAAAAGTATAAGTACTATGCATGTGCCATCTAATCACTGATCAGATGACCTAGATGCTCATATCACGGTAGCGGGTAATTAAGCTACGGGGAGCACCTAATATGAGCAATGGGGAGCCGTTGGATCGAAGATGCAGCGGCACACACGAGGCCTGAATGTTTTATTTGCAAAAAACCTTTGGAGAGTTTGGAAATTGCGCATAATTACAAAGACTACTCCCAAGCCATTGGATCTCACTTCCAATGGTGTAAAAACTCGTATCACCATAGTATCTAAGCTGCGGGGTGGATGTGATATTCTATGCCGCTGTCATTTTTGTTTGTAAACTTGCAAAATATGTGTAACTCATGCCGTTACTTGTCTAACCGTGCAAAGTGTTTGTTCAAAAAACCATCCTACACTGAAATATCAGAACAACACACGGGGGTCCCACTTGCCATTAATCAAATTTGGACCTAAAACTAAGAAATCTGAAAGAGGAGATTCGAACTGGCAACCTGGACTACAAAGCCTAAGTCGATAGCCTAAAACAACAACGGTTGTTGGCTTTGTCCCATAACTTGATTTTATACAGTATTACATTGAGTAGAGTAGAGGGAGTTCTCGTCAACACGTGCATGACCGTTGTCTCACTTACTGGTGGGTCCCAGGTCTGCGATCTCAATCTCTCTTCTCTCCATCATCTAACCTTTGCACGGGCACACACGAAGAGCGGCATTAGCTTGCCGTGGTGTTATTACAACTAAAAAAAAGCTTGGAAAATAGAAGAATCGCCTAGAACAAGAGACGTTGTGGCTGGTCGAGACGGAGCTAACCACATCTATCCTCCATGCCAGGTTTGCATGATGAAGCTGTGTGGCTAGTGGGGTGTTTTCGACCGACTGGCTGGGTCCCGAGGTCGAACCATAGGTACTAGAGTTATTGCCGATGTCTGATACAGTACTCCCTCCGTCTAGGTGAGTAAGTCAACGTGGCCAAGGAGGAGGGGAAAACGAGAGACCTTAATGTTTACTTGCTAATTAATAGCATTGCATGCAATGAACTAACCACTACATGTCGTGTTTGGTAGTCTCATATCATTAAAAGCATGCACACCCCTCATCTCTTATTGGTTGATATGTCAAGAAACAAGAAACGAGATAGAAGTTAAAGCACCGCGCCTAAGAAACGTCAGGAAGAATATATGCACACCCCTCATTTCGTAATATGATTTTCATAATATGACTTAGTAGTACACACCTAGACATGGCACACCCTACTGCGCGGTTTCAGGGTCCTCCCGGGTGGTGCACGCATATATTCTTCCTGACGTGGGAGGCCCTACCACGCGTTTTCTGGGTCCTCCTCGGTCGTAGCGCCGAAGCAAGTAAATGAGTCATCAAATCACGAAAGACCACCTTTCCCGCCGAGTACATCAGTGAAGCACGGTGGATAGCTAGTTGGGCTAGTTCAACCGATTAGCTAGGCCGCCGCCACATTTGTTTTTTCACCCCTTTTTTTATCTACTTTCCGGTAGGTAAATCTAAATATCCACTGCGCCGTTGCTCTAGTGTTTGGGTGCTTAATTTTTTCATTGACGGGAGCAGGTGCGATAGGATTTTTATTTTTTTCATTGACGGGAGTAGGAGCGACAGGATTTTTAATTTTTTGATTGACGGGAGGAGGCGCGACAGCAATTAGTCATGATGACTCCGCCTGTAAAACCCATTGCTCTCCCTGATGTGAGAAGTCGTCGACTGGTGTTTTACCGTGGTAAAAACCAAAAGATTCCCCGCTCCTCGGCTGGCTCCCTCCGCCTTCCCATAGATAGCATTGCCTTTCAGTGTTTCGCCCCCTTTGCTTCCTCTCCCCATTTCTTCTACCTGGTGCCATGGTGGCGCAGCAGATCACGGAGTCCGAGGTGAGGCGCCTGACACAAGAGCTCCATGCCAAGGATGCGGAGCTCAGGGCCAAGGACGTGGAGCTCTATGAGCTCAAGGAGGAGAGGAGTGCCTTGCTCCTTCATTATGTGCGGGAGTTCACGGAGCTTCAAAAGTGGCAGGCGTCCACCACAAAGATGCTCGAGGCGTTGGTGGCGTTGCTACAGAAAGCGGGAGATACGATAGGCCCTCAGGGGAGCCGGCTGGAGCGCGAGCGAGACGATCGTGACGAGGTCCAGGATCACCTCAGCCACTTGGTGAACCAAGTTGCCAAGCACGTGTTGCGGCTGCGCGATGCCTACCGTCGTGCCAGCGTGACGATGCCGTCCATCAGGCTAAACCCGTTCGACCACCCGGTCGACTTCAACGAGTTGCGGCTTCCTGACCTGGTCTCCTTCTTCACCAATATCTCCAAGGAGCTAAGCCGTCTCCGCGTGATGGTGGGGGCTGAGCTGGACAAGGAGGGGTTGCGGGCTGCCATCGCCGTTGCCGGGCGAATCCTTTCAGGTCTCCGTCACCGGAATCCATTCGTGCCATTGGATGCCATCTTTGATGAGCTGGCTCCCGTCGACCGGAAGCGGGCTCTACGGGCGGTTGCACCCTGCATCACCAATGTCGTGCGCCTCGAGAAGCAGAGGGACTTCAGTGGTGTTTAGGCACCCTCTGCATGGGCATGTCCATTACTCGGTGCAACATGACCGTTGGATCAAACTCAGACGATGCAGATCAGTCACTATAGCACAAACCGTGTGGGTGTGTTTGGTTGCATTCTCATCTCAATATAGTTGTTTCCTGTTCGTGTATTTTTGTTAACCTACTAGTGTGGACTCATGCACCCTTCATGTACTCTGCCAAACACCCAAAAGTGGGTCGAGAAGGGAACTTTTTCTCCCATCCCGTGCACCCTTCATACACCCTGTCTAACACTATTTGTTCTTCATATGGTTCATGTTTCGTGGAGTACTGTAGCACCGTACTCTCCGTGCGCTGTAGATCTACTTCTATTAACATTGATCTCATCATTCATTCTCGACCGGGTAGTCAAAAAAGCGGTACTATGTTACATATAGGAGTGGTTAACATGTGCACAACATCATTTGTTATCGTCATATCTTACTACACTAGCAACAAGATTGTCTAGTACTGACGTATGAACCACATGCCTAGTAGTAGGAGCACTGTGTATGTTCAAGTGGCTGCTGTGTTTCGCACTCCTCCGTCGAAAGAGTGGAAACGCTTGCTGTAATCATTTTTTTTCTTTAGAAAAATAGTGGACACGCTCTACCGTGCGGATCCTCCTCCAGCCATGCACTAAATTACTCACTTTCGATGACGTGTGGGACAGCCAGCAACTGGGTCCACCAGCCATGCACTAAATTACTCCGTAGTAGAGTGATGGTAGACTACCCCGATCGAAGCGCCGCAGTAATGCCCAATGAGCCATCAAATCACAAAACCCCCTCCTTTCCAGCAGTAAGTTGGACGGACGAAGCAAGCATCATTTCACTCTTCTCTCTCAGCTTCCTCTCTTGAAGGAAACCCCCACTCGCTTTGCTTCTCCCTCATCTCGTTCCTCCTTTCACTCTTCTCTCTCAGCGTCCTCTCTTGGATGGATGCCGGAGCACCGGCCGATGTGATGTCTATGGCTCTGGCCAAAACCGTCGAGGCTCATGGTACGAAGAAGCGTAAGCACCCCACCGAGACTACCACAGACAAGCTCAAAGCCATCGCCCTGTCCAAGCCCCCCTCTCCGGGATCCCTCATTAAGCAAGTCCAGGTAATGTCTCTTGTTGATGATCTTTTTCTCGATCTTGATCATGTTTTTTCATCTAACATGCAGTACTAGTACTGGTAGTACAACTTTCTGGGTGATCTTGCATGTGATTTTAGTGTGCCAAATGACGGTTCAAAATTCCTCTTTTGACCAAAACATGCGAGAGGTTGACACTGATTTCTTATAGATTACTTTCAACTACTCCCTTTGTCCCAAATTTCTTGTCTTAGATTTGTCTAGATACGGATGTATCTAATACTAAAATGTGACTTGATACATCCGTATCTAGACAAATCTAAGACAAGAATTTTGGGACGGAGGGAGTACTTTATGAACATCAATGCTAGCTTTGTAGAGGGTATATTTGCCTCAGTAACTTGTGTTATGGATATTGCAAGTAATCCCTCTGCTCTCATGCCTTTGACGACATGTTCTAGTGTCTTTGTTCACTCATTTCTGCGTGTATATGTAGTCATATATGGAGTATAATATCGAAAATCATCTTATATTTCTGAACGAAGGTAGTAATAAAATATGGTTTCTGTTTGAATTAGAACCAAGTCCGCGGTGGAGATGAAGTTCTCAAAGTCATGCCATGTGAATTGGAAGACCTGGGGATGAATTCTACTTCTAAACTATCCAGCTGATGTGTCCTTGTCGCCACGTGTCCTGAACTAGTGTTTTCCTGTAGCATTGTTGTCAGGCGTGTTCTCGAGGTTGTACTTGACCACAACAATTTCCTGGTTGTGCCTTCGATTACGAAGGGTGTGGTTCTTGTAAAGCTTCCCAACAAATCTGATGCGGCCTGTCTTCATCATCATGTTTATGAGTGGAAAGACCACTCTGTTAGGTTCTCCAAGGTTGACAAGATGGTGATGGTGCATGTAGACATCTCTCACGAAGTACATGGCCTAGTCAGCTATGCGGGGTTCATCCCGCAGGTCGGTGGCAAGAAATAGTCTGCAGGGTTTAATTAATGCAACTTTGCTTGTCTGTAGTAAGTACTATTGTTCAGTACTTGATTTGTGTTTGTGAACCCTGTATTGTTTATTAGTACTGCCGCTTTTGGTGTGTGGTCAGTCCTGAGAATGGTCTATGTTAATGTCTGTCGACTCAATTCAGTCTGTATATTTTGAAGTATCCAGATCATCTTTTTTGTGAGGACGGTTTATCAGTTATGGTTACACTCCAATATCTGTATGCATTGCAGGGTTTATCGCACCCACCAGGATTTCCAGTCCCATGGATGTTCGGTCCATACGATTTGTCACGACCTTTGGACTGTCCTGCTTTTGGGAGTAGGAGGGGCCCCTGCATGCCAGCCGTAGTTGGACGATCAACCTTCTGTTTAGTACTTCAACATAGTGATTTCCTGGTAAGGATTCACTCGTGTCACATCAAGTAAATCTTATTGATTTACTGTCTAAATCTTATTGATTTAATGTCATGTTTTCTTTCTTTTCCTGCAATTTTATGATACAGGTTTTGCCATGTGACATTCATCACAGAATGAACCGTTTGGTTTGCACTACGATGGCTATTTTTGCAGGTTTGACTTCTTATGTCATGTCAGTAACGAAGGCACTGTCCATCACTTATATTAATGGAAAAAAATGGATCAGTTTGTTGTGTGAGTACAAGATGAATCCCTATGATGAATGGCAGTTTGGTTTAACAAAAATGCCACAATTAGTCCTTCTCACATTTAGAAGAAATGAAGAAAAAGACTAGATCAAGGTCACGGATCCTAGTCAAGTTAGAAAGATGATCATAGCAGACCAGACACGATCGCCGCTGTCTCGCACATCGGTACCACCTTCAGCAATGGATCGAGCACTGGCAGTTGCTCTAGCACTGACAGTGGCAGCAGCTCAGTCTGATCTAGCTAAGGATTTGGCACCGACCGCGTCAGCGGATCAGTCTGATCTACCGGAGGATCGGGCATCGACACCGGCACCTGCTCCGACACCGGCACCAGCTCTACAAGGAGCACCATCTCCGGCAGCAGCAGCGGCTTCTGCACCTGCACGAATACTTGCACTTGCATCTGCTCCGGCCTGTGCAGTTGCACCGGCAACAGACTGGGTTGCAGTTCGCACTTCATATACCAAAGTCCTTACAAAAACCGACATGTCCACCTTCTTGGTAAGCATTGGTCGCCCAAGTGCTTCATTCTTTTTTATTTTCATGTTGTTTAACATGATTCACTGTGTTGGTCCAACTTCTTGGGTATGTCTTCTTGTTTGCAAACAGAGAATTCCTAGAGCAACAAGGGAGTCGTTCAACAATCCGGGCGACTGCGGCCAAGTTTCTCTTACCATGCGCAGCCTTGGTGTGAATGAACCTGCTCAATATACCATAAGTACAAAGGATGGTCGCATGATGATTGATGCTAAAGGATGGTCAAGGTTCAAATCTAAATCATATCTTGCAGTAGGGGATGATGTCAAAATCGAACTTTCTCGGCAAGAAGAGCTGGTCCAAATCAACTTTGAAATTCTTCAGTAGTAGCACGCAACTGCTGAACTGATCTATCCTCCGAGAGATTTTGATGTAATAATCTGGCATGGTGAAACAAGTGTCCTGTGTGCATAAGTAGTACGACAGTATTATTTATCACATGGTATATCGTCGATAGAATTCCAACTCTGATTGCTGGTTAGGAACTGTTGTTCGATTTCATTCCAACAGCTGCCGTGCGTTATTCAATTTTGTGTATTCGCCTTGCAACAGCATGTAAAACCAGCGCCGTACCGATCGCTTGCAATATGAAAAGCGCTGAGGTAGAACACATGGGCCCCCAAACATGCAGGGTGGGCCTGTGGCCCAAAGTCCAGAACTGTGAGCCTATCTGAGTATTATATTCTCACCTGAACCCCCATAGAAAAAGCTGAACTCCCATAATGCCCGTGCGTTGCACGTAACATCAAGATGCATTTGTTTGAGTATTTTATCTTGTGAGAGAAAAGGATGAACGAGGGAAGGCCTTATTTGCAAATGTGGAGAGGTGTGTGGGTGCCTTTTTGCAAAATTGCCAAGTATCCTTCCTATCCGTCAGATATAAATCGGACGGCCTATATTGCAGGATGGCAGGCACACCATCATCACCAACTCATCTATACTGTGTTAAAAACAACTCTGTTTTTTATAATTACTAGCAAGATGCCCATGCGTTGCACGGAACATCAAGATGCATTTGTATGAGTAGTTTATCTTGTGGGAGAAAAGGATGAACGAGGAAAGACCTTATTTGCAAATGTTGAGTCGGTGTGGGTATCTTTTTGCAAAATTTCCATTTTTCCTTCCTATCCGGCAGATATAAATCATACGGCTTATATTGCAGGAAGGCAGGCACACCATCATCACCAACTTTGTTTTTTATAAGAGTAGAGATATATGTTATATATATTCCCCTTGATTTTTCTTACGTATAAAGTTATGATATAAAAGATTTGTATATTTCTTTACAGAGGGAGTATCTCTCTGTCAAAAAATATATTTATGTGTAACTAGTTACTCCTGTCTTTCTACTTCCTTTCGCTGATATGTGGGGCAACCGGCAACGGGGTCCACGTGCCATATGCACAAATTAGAGTGCACAACTGCACGGTAGACACACCCCGGTCGTAGCGCCGCAGTAATGCCCAATGAGCCATCAAATCACAACCCCCCCTTTCCAGCTTTAGCAGTAAGCTGGACGGACGAAGCGACAATATTTCACTGGGCCTGAATCCCCTTCTCCCTCGTCTGCTTGTTCAGAGAAAACCTCCTCTCGGCGATTGCATAGGGTTTTCTCATGGAGAACCAGGTACAAATTCTTCATCCATCCCCGATAAATCCAAGTCCCTTGGTTGCAGGTAATCCTAGGATGGCAACCACCGCCGTTGATGCATTTTTCTTCCTACTGAATCTAGTGTGTTGCATTTGTAGGGCCCAAAGTGTGAGGACCCTACAGGTTTCTGCGCCCTCGGCGAGACGCCACACTAGTTCCTTCATCCTAACACAGCATTTTGAAATGCGCACAGTATGTTCGTAGAATCCTCTTTTCTATCTGGGAGGGTGGTTTTTTTTGAACATGTTCTGTTCTCATATTATTTTTCCTGCAGTGTATTATTTGTTCTGCCAGAACACATGTACTCAAGATGCTCGGCCTTGCCATAACTGAATACACTAGTTTAATGGTCACAGTGAAGACAAGCCATGGATATAAGTTCCGAGTTGGGTTCATGAACCAAGAAGATCGCTGCTTTTTTTATGGCCGAACTTGGATAAACTTTCTCAAGTGTTACAGACTAAAAGTTGGCGCACGAATGTTGATGGAAATAGCAGAACCTGGTCTCATCTTCACTGCGATCTTCCACCCCGACGTCGTTCCAATTGTTCATCCATGTTAGTTTTGTATCTGGTTCTTGCTTGTTGCCTCGATTACTTCTTAATCCACCTATTCTGTCTAACTAATCACAATTTAACTTTAGAAGTAGCAACGAATCTCTCACGAAGATGCTATTTCTAACTAATATTTTCTTATAATTGGTGGCACGTGTAGGTTTTTTCAGAGTTAAGCAGTCTGCTCGTTTGTTACTCTGTAATAACTCGGCTGTTACTGATGGCACTGAAGTTGAGTGGATCGACATCCACAATTTCCTACACTTTATTGATCGTCTTGAGGTCCTTGTGGGCGTTTCAATGGTGGAAGGCCACGTGGGATATGTGTGACACTGCTGCACTCGTTGAACAGGTCCAACTGTGTTGAGAAACTTATGGTACGAGCTGTTTTCTGTTATATATGTTGTTCATAAACTATTGCTTATACACAGTTATACGGCTGTGATCTTCTTGAAACAGGAACTGCCCAGTTCTATTGTTCCTATACAGATGTCTGACCATGGTCGGGTCAGACTTGCACTTGGTCATAGCATGATGTTTATGTCGACCTACTCAATTCCCCTTGGAGGTGAAAAGATACTTATTCATGGGTGGTCACAAATAATGAAGGCCCGTCCATCTTGGAGAATAGGACAAAAGATTATGTTCATGCTTTTCCATGGCTCTAAAGCGAATATCCTGTTTATTGACCACATTGCGAGATGAAGCCGCTTTTAGAAGGTTGTGGATGCGCGGGGTGGCGGTCCTGGGGCTTGGCGGCCTCACACTTGGTTAACTGTAGGCAAAGTAGCATCGTTCGAGGCGTGCTTTGTACGGTTGAACATGTATAAGTACTCATACTGCTTTCAGCTTTGGTTGTTAAGTGCCCCTGCTGGTTTCAGTTAAGGTTGTTAAGTACTCCTGCTGCTTTTACAGTCTGTCGTGTTTCTTCAGTCCTGTCTTCCTCCAGCCGCCAAAACTAAACCAGCACCGGCGAGGCCGCCTGCTTCCGCCTCCCACGGCTGGCTACGCCTCAACGCACGCATCGCCGCCCCACCGTCTTCTAAATCGTTAACGCCGACATCCTCCGTGCGGTTTGGTGCGCTCACCGCGGCGCCGCCCTCTCGCGTTGTCAACATGGTCAACAAACAACAGGAATCGGCAGAAGTACGTGGATAGGATGACAGTAGGGGCCCACCACGTCAGCGTATGGAAAAATAAAATGCTTCCTCCTAGTGTTTTCCTGACATCTAGGACCCATGACATTGTGAGCGTATATAGTCAATAGACAAGAGAAAAACACAAGATCGGCTAACACCTGGGACGTAGCTGCTCGAGCAGTATTTTTTTGTTATTGTTGAGACGCAGCAGGGTTTGAACTAGGTTGTGGCCCGTCTAGCCCAGGCTTATATTTTATGTTCACCATGTGACCAGCCCAACTATTTTTTCTTTGTAAAAATGAGCCCAGTTTATTTTTTTTGAAGAATACCCAATCCAGGCATACTTATTTTTCTACGCCCTGATGGGCTGCAACTCTTTCAAGACGCCTGCAAATCTTGAAAGTAATATGAAATGGGTTATAAATATAAAAACAGATGACAAATTGGCAATTACTTTATATTTTTTTTTCACATTTTCAGATTCCT
Source organism: Triticum dicoccoides (assembly GCF_002162155.2). Lineage (NCBI taxonomy): Eukaryota > Viridiplantae > Streptophyta > Magnoliopsida > Poales > Poaceae > Triticum > Triticum dicoccoides. The sequence goes on from NC_041387.1 coordinate 25,883,578, forward strand.
ATTTCACTAGGCATTAACCTAATTTAAATATATCTTCAAAGTACTTTAAATCTAGCTCGACATTTCGGTATTAAAAATAGTTTGGAACCCACAGAAATATGCGAAATTGGCCCTGGCCAACCAAAAAAATGACTGCAATAAATTGCATAAGAAGTTGCCATGAGCTATATATAAATTATTGAAAAAAAAGAAGGTGGTCTGACTTGCGGGCCTGTTTAGTTGACGCGTATGCAAGATTTTTTTAGTTATTATATACGTCAAGAAACGATTCTAGCAGACGTAACCGTTGGATGTCAATCCAACGGCCGTCGTGTTTCTTCAATCTCTGATCTTCTTGCTCCAGCCGCCAAAGCAGCGCCGGCGGGACCGCCTGCTCCCGCCTCCCGTGGCCGGCTGTGCTGCCGCCCAGGCCTCAACGCCCCCTACTACTCCCACCGCTGGCCAGGGCATCCCTCTATTCAGCCACACCCCCTGTTATTCTGCGGCGACAGTAGCCTCACACCACAGCCGAACCGGTGAACCCTTGTACTCCTCTCCGCACGTGCTTCCACTTCTGCGTCTTCCCTGGCTCCGTGTCGTCCCCTTCCTAGGCCTCGCCGTCGTCCACCGCCCTGGTGCTCTCGGCGCGGCGTGGTCAGCGTGGTCAAGGAACGACTTTCATCGGACGTGGACTATACGTGGAGAGGCTGACAACTGGGTCCACGGCTGCAGCAAGGAAGTGCCTCCTTATTACACGGAAAATAATTATTCCTCCACCTGACAGCAGGGACCCATAGGACGGGCCACCGTATTTTGCGAAAAAACGTTTCCCCCCTGACTGCTGGGACCCACCAGCTACATCTTCGCACGCAAAGAAGTGCATCCGGGCCAAAAAAACAATTCGCCCCCCTGACTACTGGGACCCACTAGCTACATCTGCGCACACAAGGACGTGCATCCGAAAAAAACAATCCGCCCCCCTGATTGCTGGGACCCACCAGCTACATCTTCGCACGCAAGGAAGTGCCTGATAGTCGGGACCCACCTGGTCGAAGCATACGTAGCATTGTCATTCTGGTCGCGAATGTGTACGTACATACTGGTGGATGTAGAGGCGCGCACGTGTCGTAGTAGAGGCACGCACATAGCATGTACACGTACGTACAGCGGCCAATGCGCAAGAAAGAAAATACGGCCACGTATGTGTACATACGGGCGGGGTCTCGAATGCCTACTCGCGCATATATATGTACGACCAGGGCTCGTGTACATGGCTGGGTCGGAACGGAGAAACAACGTCGTCGTCGTGTTCATGGGGAGCCAACCGGATGGGTCAGAACGGAATGCGTCATCGTGTTCATCAGGAGGGCTTGGACGGAACAGGCGATGGAAACGAGGCCTGGCATACCGCAGAACGGACGAAACAACCTTGTGTTCGACCGGGCACATTCGAAACGGGATCCTATTCATCGGGAGGGGTCTGGCGTACCGCAAAACGGAGGAAACGGACCTCCTACAGTCGAAACGGGGGTCCTGTTGAACGGGAGGGGTGTGTCGTACCACAAAACGGACGAAACGGACTTGTGTTGGAGCGCTACGGTCGAAACGGAGGTCCTGTTCATCGGGAGGGGTGTGGCGTACCGCAAAACGGGACTCCATGGGGATACTGTTCATCTCCACCGTCGACCTCCTCCAGCCTCCACGGGCTACTGTTCATCCACCGTCGACCTCCTCCAGCCTCCACCTGCGACTGTTCATCCACAGGCTCTTGTTCATCCAGCCTCCACCGCACGCTACTCCACCGACTACTGTTCAACCACCCCTCTCCATAGGCTCCTGTTCAACCACCCCTCCATGGGCTACTGTTCATCCACCCCTCCACCATCTACTGTTCATCCAGCCCTCCACGGGGTCGTCCTGTTCATCCATCCCTCCACGGGGTCCTGTTCATCCAGCCCCAACCGGCTCGATCAATCGGGGTCCTGTTCATCTAGAGGCAACACCACGGGTCCTGTTCATCCACTCCCACCGCTCACTGTTCATCCAAACCCCCCGCAATGCTCATTGTTCATCCAGAGAGGCAGCATCGATCGGCTTCAGTAAGCAGCAGTAGCGAAGGAATCGATCGCTCGGGTTCAGCAACGTGTAGCCTGCAGTGCAATCGCTCGGGTTCAGTTAGAGCCCAACGCCTCGCTTGGGTTCAATTAGAGCCAACACCTTGCACACACGCGCGTACGTGTATGAGAGAAACGCGCATCGCTCGGCCCCTGACCACCCACCGTAACCGGGAACTCCCCGAAATTTTCCTCGCCCTCGCTTCTACCACGGTTTTTTCCGTCATGGACGGCCCAAAGAATGTCATGCAGCTGCGTCTCCGGCCCGCCCAGGACGAAAACCCATTTTCTGTCATGATTTTTTGTCATAGAAGTAGGAGCCCACCACATCTATGATGATACTGGGTTTTTCACAATTATCGTCATAGAAGTGTCATATGTATGCCAGAAATTTTTTTCGTTCGGCCCAAAATGTCACGGATGTGTCTTTTTTTGTAGTGCTTGTGACCCGCCAGCTGCTCATGCAGCTGGTTGGCCTCGTCGAGAGACCGCCGGGCCGCGGACGCCTCCGCCCTCGCCTTCGCCGCCTCGATGCCAAGGCGGCCGGTGTCGACAACGAGCCGGCCATAGTGGTGACCATCCCGGAGGAGACGAGTCCGCCAAGACAGCACCTCGGCTATTAAAAAGAAGAGTTCTGCAAACAAGAAAGCAAGATTTAAGATTTGGCCCGACTATTACACAGTTTGCCCGAATCTCGGGGGCTACACCCAGTGGGTGCGCTAGCACACCCCCACTAAAAAAGAGCATGAAGATACCTGCGGTGATGTGAAGCTCCTCCTCCTTGGCGGCAAGCTGCTCCTTGAGATCCTGGTACTTGCCTAGGAGGTGGTTGAAGGCGCCGACCAGGTAGGCGTCGAGTTGCTGAAGTGAGCAGAAATCAGATCAAGGACGACGCTCCAAAGATTCGACCCAACTACTACGTAGTTGGCCCGAATCTCGGGGGGCTACACCTAGTGGGTGCGCTAGCGCGCCCCCACAAAGAAGAAATCACGAAGAAGAAGAAGCTTACCAGAATGACGCGCTCCAGGTCGCGCATCTGCTCCACCTCGGCCTGGGCAAAGGCCTCGAGCCGGTTCGTCCGGCCGCGCAGGTGACGACTGACAGCGTCCATCGCCGCCTCCTCCTGGGTGTGAGGCCTGAAGACCACAACACTCCCGCTCCGCGCCGGCTGCGGCGCAACGGCCCGGCGTCCTCCCTGCCGGAGCACCAAGGCGTGCTCCCCGCCGGCCGCTCTCGACGCGGCCGACACGTCCTCCGATGCTCGCTCCGGCGCCGTCAGCAACCTGGACGCCGGGACTCCCTGCGTCACCGCCTCCGTTCCAGCGACGTCTGGCGATGCCTCCTCCAACACCGGCGGCACCTCGCGCGTCGCCGTACGCAGCGCCTCCTCCAAGATGGCGTCGCCTCCACCGTCATCAGCCCCCGCTTGCTCGATGACGTCGACCCGCGGCGGGGTATCATCCTCCACATCCACGACCTCCCGGTCAAGGACTACCACCTCAGCCCGGCCCTCGCGGCCGCGCTCCCTCACAGATGATGGCTTGAAGACCATCGCCACCACCACTGTGTCGTCCGGCATCTCGCGCCAGGCTGGCTCCGCGCCGGCTCGCGCCCATGCCGCCGCCGCGGCGGTCCAAGCCCGGACCGACGCCACCTCCAGCTCTGCCTCGGCCCTATTCCTGTCGCGATAGGCCAAGCCCTCGGTGTTGTTCGGGTCCAGGCCAAGGTCCGAGTCGGCCCACCCCTCCACCTCGCCCTGGTCGACGAGGTCGGACCGGCTCCTGTGGAACGCGGTCCCTTCGGCGGCTGCGGCATCCGCCGCCGCCCTCGCCAACGCGATTGGCGACCTGAGGAATACGAAATGAGCAAAAATAAACAAGGTCGACTTGACAAGTATGGATGCTGATACGTCTCCAACGTATCTATAATTTATGAAGCATTCATGCTATTATATTATCTGTTTTGAATGATTATGGGCTTTATTATACACTTATATATTACTTTTGGGACTAACATATTAACCGAAGGCCCAGCCCATATTGCTGTTTTATTGCCTGTTTCAGTAGAAGAAAAGGAATATCAAACGGAGTCGAAACGGAATTAAACCTTTGGCAACGTGATTTTTTGGAAGATTATCATCCTGGAGACTTGGAGTTCACGTCAGAAGATACTCGAGGAGCCCAGGAGATAGGGGGCGCGCCCTCCTGTCTCGTGGGCCCTCTATGGCACGATCTTGATTTATCCCGAGCTTTGCCATTGTAGTTGGATCTTATGATGTTTCTCCCCCTCTAATCTCTTGTGATGAATTGAGTTTTCCCTTTGAAGTTATCTTATCGGATTGAGTCTTTTATGAGAACACTTGATCTATGTATTGCCGTGCTTATCTGTGGTGACAATGGGATATCATGTGCCACTTGATGTATGTTTTGGTGACCAACTTGCGGGTTCTGCCCATGAACCTATGCATATGGGTTGGCACACATTCTTGACTCTCCGGTAGAAACTTTGGGGCACTCTTTGAAGTACTTTGTGTTGGTTGAATAGATGAATCTGAGATTGTGTGATGCATATCGTATAATCATGCCCACGGATACTTGAGGTGCCAATGGAGTATCTAGGTGACATTAGGGTTTTGGTTGATTTGTGTCTTAAGGTGTTATTCTAGTACGAACTCTTTAATAGATTGATCCGAAAGAATAACTTTGAGGTGGTTTCGTACCCTACCATAGTCTCTTGGTTTGTTCTCCACTATTAGTTGCTTTGGAGTGACTCTTTGTTGCATGTTGAGGGATTGTTATATGATCTATCTATGTTATTATTGTTGAGAGAACTTGCACTAGTGAAAGTATGAACCCTAGGCCTTGTTTCCTACCATTGCAATACCGTTTACGCTCACTTTTATCGTTAGTTACCTTGCTGTTTTTATAATTTCAGATTACAAATACTTTTATCTACCATCCATATTGCACTTGTATCACCATCTCTTCGCTGAACTAGTGCACCTATACAATTTACCATTGTATTGGGTGTGTTGGGGATACAAGAGACTCTTTGTTATTTGGTTGCAGGGTTGTTTGAGAGAGACCATCTTCATCCTACGCCTCCTACGGATTGATAAACCTTAGGTCATCCACTTGAGGGAAATTTGCTACTATCCTACAAACCTGTGCACTTGCAGGCCCAACAACGTCTACAAGAAGAAGGTTGTGTAGTATACATCAAGCTCTTTTCTGGCGCTATTGCCGGGGAGGTAAGGTAAACGGCACTCACACCCCGTCAATCAAGCTCTTTTCTGGCGCGTTGCCGGGGAGGCGAGTGCTTGAAGGTATATCTTTAGATCTTGCAATCGAATCTTTTTGTTTCTTGTTTTATCACTAGTTTAGTCTATAAAAGAAAACTACAAAAAATGGAGTTGAGTCTATCTCTTACGCTTCGTCTTTTTAATATCTTTCGTGAGTATGATGGAAAGTAAAATTGAGCTCAAGTGCTAGAAGAAGAATGCATTAGAATGTTTGTCACTTAGTCTTTGAATGATGAGCATGATTGCAATGTTATCAGTATGAATTCTTTGAATACCCATGATGCTAATGATATGCAAAGCCACAAGCTTGGGGATGCTATGTTTGATGAATATGATATTTTTTGTCCCCCAAGTTTTGATGAGCAAATTTATTATGATGAAAGCATGCCTCCTATTTATGATGATTATATTGATGAAAGTGAGTTTGGAAGAGTGTCAACTTTAGGTAGTATTGATCCCACTATTTTGGAGGATATTGAATCTTATTGTGATGAATATGAAAGTGGATTTGGAAGAGTGTCAACTTTATTTAGTGATGATTCCACTATTTCGGAAGAGGTTCCAATTGATTATGAGAATAAAGTTGATATCTATGATGATTATTGTGATGACTTGTATGCTATTAAGAATAATGATAACGATGAAACATGTCATCATGATTTTGGTTTTCAATTGGATTATGCCTCACATGATAATTATTTTGTTGAGTTTGCTCCCACTACTATTCATGAGAAGAATTTTGCTTGTGTGGAGAGTAGTAAATTTTCTATGCTTGTAGATCATGAAAAGAATGCTTTAGGTACTGGTTATATTGTTGAATTCATTCATGATGCTACTGAAAATTATTATGAGGGAGGAATATATGCTTGTAGGAATAGCAATAATGCCAAGTTTCCTCTCTATGTGTTTAAAATTTTGAAGTTATGCTTGTTTTACCTTTCTATGCTAGTTGATTATTGTTCCCATAAGTTGTTTGCTCACAAAATCCCTATGCATAGGAAGTGGGTTAGACTTAAATGTGCTAGTCATATTCTTCATGATGCTCTCTTTATGTTTCAATTCTTATCCTTTATGTGAGCATCATTGAAATCAGCATGCCTAGCTAGAAAGGCATTAAAGAAAAGTGCTTGTTGGGAGACAACCCAATATTTATCCTTACTGTTTTTGTGTGTTCACATGATTATGCTACTGTAGTAATCATGTTTTATAGCTTTTGTTTCAATAAAGTGCCAAGTAGAGCCTTTGGGAAGACTTGGGTGAAGTCTATATGATCTTGCTGTAAAAAACAGAAACTTTAGCGCTCACGAGATTAGCTGCCATTTTTTACCAGAGAGTGATTTTAGGTTGATTATTTTGGCCGATGATTAATAGAAACATTCCTCAGGTCCACCAATTTATTTCATAATTTTTGGGGTTCCAGAAGTATACGTTTGATACAGATTACTACAGACTGTTCTGTTTTTGACAGATTCTGTTTTCTATGTGTTGTTCGCTTATTTTGATGAATCTATGGCTAGTATGTAAGGGTATGAACCATAGAGAACTTGTAATACAGTAGGTTTAACACCAATATAAATAAAGAATGAGTTCATTGCAGTACCTTAAAGTGGTGGTTTGTTTTCTTGTACTAACGGAGCTTACGAGTTTTGTTTTGAGTTTCGTGTTGTGAAGTTTTCAAGTTTTGGGTAAAGATTCGATGGACTATGGAATAAGGAGTGGTAAGAGACTAATATTGGGGATGCCCAAGGCACCCCAAGGTAATATCCAAGGACAACTAAGAGCCTAAGCTTGGGGATGCCCCAGAAGGCATCCCCTCTTTCGTCTTCGTTCATCGGTAACTTTACTTGGAGCTATATTTGTATTCACCACATGATATGTGTTTTGCTTGGAGCGTCATTTTATTTTGTTAGTATTTGCTTTATGTTATTTATAATAATGTTTTGCATCTCTATTTTCAATAAAAATGTCAAGGATAGCCGTTACCATGCTTATTTTGCATGTATACATGTTTCTGTTTGAAAACAGAAAGTTTACTGCTGTTGCAAAAATTCCCTAGAAAAGTCAGAGAGTGATATATGCTGAATCTTTTTGAATAATTAGCTCTGATAAATCTTTTACAGCTTAGTATTTTTATTATAATTTTTGGAGTTAGGGAAGTATGATGAATCTTGCATTCTTTACAGACTATACTGTTTTGGCAGATTGCTGTTATGTTTGCATTGTTTGCCTAAGCTTGCTTGTTTAATGATTCTATTTGAGGATAGGAGTATTAAATATGCAGAGACATTTAGTATGCATTGTTTAATATTAATCTTAGTTATTTGTTACAGTAAGAAATGATAAGGTTTTGCATTGTTTTATACTAACTTATCTCACGAGTTCTTGTTGAGTTTGTTGTGAATGAAGCTTTTGATCAAAAGAGAAACCATGATATGAAAGGAATTAGGGAGACACAAAAGCTCAAGCTTGGGGATTCCCAAGGCACCCCAAGATAATATTTCAAGAAGTCTCAAGCATCTAAGCTTGGGGATGCCCTGGTAGGCATCCCACCTTTCTTCTTCAACAACTATCGGTTAGTATCAGTTGAGCCTAAGTTTTTGCTTCTTCACATGAGCTGTGCTATCCTTGCAATGTCATTTTATTTTGTTTTGCTAAAATACCAAGATCTGAAATTCTTAAATGAGAGAGTGTCTTCACATAGTTACATAATTATTTAGCTACTCATTGGTCTTCACATATATCTTTTTGGAGTAGTTTTTCATTTACTCTTGTGCTTCACTTATATCCTATGAGTAAATGGTTGAATGAGTTGAATGTCATAAATCTGAAATTATATATGTCTCATTTGCCTATCCCAAGGGGAGTAATGACTTCACATCTAAGAAATAGAAATAGTAAGTTTATTGAAGGTTAGCAAGCATTGTATTAGTCATTTGAACAATTCATGAAAGAATATTGAAGGAAGAGAGATTTCACATATAAATATATTATCATAGACATCTTTTATAATTGTGAGCACTCATTAAGTATGACATGCTAAAGAGTTGATGTTGGACAAGGAAGACAACATAATGGGTTATGTTTTCTCACATATCAGTTAAAGTATATTGTCATGGATCATTCAAACATGTTGAGCTTGCCTTTCTCCCCTTGCTAGCCTAAATATCTGTACTAAGCGGGAATACTGTTTGTGCATCCAAATTCCTTGAACCAAGTTTTTGCCATGAGTGTCCACCATACCTACCTATATGCGGTATTTACCTGCCGTTCCAAGTAAATTTGCATGTGCCAAACTCTAAACCTTCAAATTATAATCTGTTTTGTATGCACGAATTGCTCATGTAGCAACTGGGGCTGTCAGTATCTTCCATGCTAGGTGGGTTATTCTCAAGAGGAGTGGACTCCGCTCCTCATTCACGAGAAAGGGCCGGTAACCGGGATGCCCAGTCCCATGATCCAAAAAGATCAAAGAAAATCAATATAATTAAACAAAAATCCCCCAGGTTTGATGTTAGTTGGAGGCACCCGTTGTTTCGGTCAAGCCATGGATTGATGATTGTTGGTGGAGGGGGAGTAAAAACTTTTACCATTCTATTTGGGAACCGCCTATAATGTATGTAGTATGGAAGATATTGGGAACTCTTGGTTATTATATTGACAATGAGATCATACCTCTCAAAATTATTTATCTCTATTTCAAAATCGAGCTCTGGCACCTCTGCAAATCCCTGCTTCCCTCTACGAAGGGCCTATCTTTTACTTTATGTCTTTTACTTTATGTAAGAGTCAAGGTGATCTTCACCTTTCCCTTTTTCATTTTATCCTTTGGCAAGCACTTTGTGTTGGGGTGATCCTGATATATATATCCAATTGGATGTACGTTAGCATGAACTATTATTGTTGACATCTCCCAAAGGTGAATACGTTTGGAGGCAACATTATAAGCCCCAGTCTTTCTCTGTGTTCAATTAAAACTTTGGACCCATTAATATTGCGTGAGTGTTAGCAATTGTAGAAGACTATATGATAGTTGAGTATGTGAAGTTTGCTAAATCAAAGCTATGACATAGACCCTTCCTGAAAATAAGATGAATTGCAATTGTTTGATGACTAAGAATGAAGTTTGCTAGTTTTCAAGAAAGTTTATGATCTATGCTTTAACATGTGAATAGCTTGTTACTTGTTTATGAAAAGTTTTATGAAATGAACTACTATTATGACTTATAATGATGCTAGAAAAGGTGATTGAAATTATCATTGATCAAACTTGTGCACCTCTAGCATTCACACTTCATAAATTCTTTCCTTTATCATTTACCTACTCGAGGACGAATAGGAATTAAGCTTGGGGATGCTGATATGTCTCCAACGTATCTATAATTTAGGAAGCATTCATGCTATTATATTATCTGTTTCGAATGATTATGGGCTTTATTATACACTTTTATATTACTTTTGGGACTAACCTATTAACCGGAGGCCCATCTCATATTGTTGTTTTATTGCTTGTTTCAGTATTTCGAAGAAAAGGAATATCAAACGGAGTCCAAACCGAATGAAACCTTCGGCAACGTGATTTTCTGGAAGATTATCATCCTAGAGACTTGGAGTTCACGCCAGAAGATACTTGAGGAGCCCAGGAGATAGGGGCGCCCCCTCCCCCCTATTGGGCACGCCCCCTGTCTCGTGGGCCCCTCGAGCACCTCCCGACCGACTTCTTTCGCCTATATAAGCCTACGTACCCTAAAAACATCGAATATCGAGATAGATCGGGAGTTCCGCCGCTGATAGCCTCTGTAGCCACCAGAAACCTCTCGGGAGCCCTTCCCGGCACCCTGCCGGAGGGGGGGGGATCCTTCACCGGTGGCCATCTTCATCATCCCGGCGCTCTCCATGACGAGGAGGGAGTAGTTCACCCTCGAGGCTGAGGGTATGTACCAGTAGCTATGTGTTTGATCTCTCTTTCTCATGTTCTCTCTCGTGTTCCCTCTATGGCACGATCTTGATGTATCCCGAGCTTTGCCATTGTAGTTGGATCTTATGATGTTTCTCCCCCTCTACTCTCTTGTGATGAATTGAGTTTTCCCTTTGAAGTTATCTTATCGGATTGGGTCTTTTATGAGAACACTTGATGTATGTCTTGTCGTGCTTATCTGTGGTGACAATGGGATATCATGTGCCACTTGATGTATGTTTTGGTGACCAACTTGCGGGTTCTGGCCATGAACCTATGCATAGGGGTTGGCACACATTCTTGACTCTCCAGTAGAAACTTTGGGGCACTCTATGAAGTACTTTGTGTTGGTTGAATAGATGAATCTGAGATTGTGTGATGCATATCGTATAATCATGCCCACGGATACTTGAGGTGACAATGGAGTATATTGGTGACATTAGGGTTTTGGTTGATTTGTGTCTTAAGGTGTTATTCTAGTACAAACTCTTTAATAGATTGATCCGAAAGAATAACTTTGAGGTGGTTTCGTACCCTACCATAGTCTCTTCATTTGTTCTCCGCTATTAGTTGCTTTGGAGTGACTCTTTGTTACATGTTGAGGGATTGTTATATGATCTATCTATGTTATTATTGTTGAGAGAACTTGCACTAGTGAAAGTATGAACCCTAAGCCTTGTTTCCTACCATTGCAATACCGTTTACGCTCACTTTTATCGTTAGTTACCTTGCTGTTTTTATAATTTCATATTACAAATACTTTTATCTACCATCCATATTGCACTTGTATCACCATCTCTTCGCCGAACTAGTGCACCTATACAATTTACCATTGTATTGGGTGTGTTGGGGATACAAGAGACTCTTTATTATTTGGTTGTAGGGTTGTTTGAGAGAGACCATCTTCATCCTACACCTCCTACGGATTGATAAACCTTAGGTCATCCACTTGAGGGAAATTTGCTACTGTCCTACAAACCTGTGCACTTGCAGGCCCAACAACGTCTACAAGAAGAAGGTTGTGTAGTAGACATTAGACACGCACAGGAGATGAATCTTACCCCGACAGGACTGGGACCAGAGTCGGCCTCCCGCCGCGCTTCCTCTTGGCCGGCCTGCCGGCCCCGACCGGGTCCGCCGTGCACTTCGAGGCCCGGGGCCGCGGCGCGACGCTGTCCTTCCCGTGCGGGTGGCTCGGCATCACCCCACACGACGACCCGGCTCCGCCCACGTTGCCACCTCCCCTGCCCAACGCCACTGCACCAACAACTGGCGTCAACATCGCTCGTCGCTCAAGACTTACCCGCGCGACTCCCAGCACCGGCGTTGGCTTCGGTTTCCTCCTCCCCGCCTTGTGCCCCGGGCCCCTCTGGTGCCACCGGCGCCACCTGCGACGGAGCCCGAGCGTAAGGATGACGGCTCGCGTTCAGAAGCACCTCCTGCATCACGTCAGGATGGACGAGAAGGTGCACAGCAGCAAAGTAAGGCGACCAGACACTCACCTGCGGTGCCGGGTTCGACTCGCTGTACGGCACCTTGCCGAACCGCCAGTCCTCCCCAAGGTTTGCCTTGGAGATGTCGTTCACACGGCGCATGATCTGCTCCGTCGTCAGCCGCGCAGACCCCATGCGGTTGGGGTCTTGAAGGCCCACCATCTCGCCAATGAGGCAGGAGCGCCTCTGCAACGGGAGGACCCGGCGCATGATGAATGCGGCGATGAGGTCTTTGCCGGAGAGCCCCTCCCGCATCCTCATCACCATCACCCACTCGCAGAGATTGAGAATCTCCTACGATGGGCGCCTGAGCGAGTAGCCCTAGTTCACCTTTGCCCACGGCGGCGTGATGGCGAAGGGCGGAAGGTTGATGCGGTCCGCGCCCAAGTTGCGGACATAGAAGAAGGAGTTCTGCCATTTCTTGGCAGAATCCTCCAGCGGGATCTTGGGAAAGTCCGCCCCCGACCGCTTTGAGATGACGGCGGCGCCGCAGTCGGCGAACTCTCCGGCCGATGGGCCCTGCTGCTTCAGGGAGAAGAAGCGCGCCCAGAGGTCGATCGTGGGCTCGACCCCCAGGTACCCCTCGCACAGGGTGACGAAGCCGGAGAGCTGGACGATGGCGCCGGTGCCAAGATGATGCGGCTGGAGCCCGAAGAACTCCAGGAACATGCGGAAGAAGGTGCTCGCCGGCAGCCCGAATTTGTGCTCAAAGTGCGTGAGGAAGACCACGCGCTCCGACACCTCGGGCTGCGGCCTCTGCTCGCCGCGCGGCAGACAAACGGCGACATCTGTCTCCCATGGCAGGTGCCGCGACGCTCGAAGATGGGCGATGTCCTCGGTAGTGACATTCGAGCCCATCCAAGAGCCCGACGGCAGGGCCATGGATGAAGGAAGAAGAAAGAAGATGGACAGCGGAGAAGTTCTGCTCGGGGCAGCAGGCGCCGCAGTGCGTCGGTTGCAAAGAGCAGGGTGAGAGCAAGGGGCAGGAGGGCGTGAGCGAGAATGATGTCCGTCTCCCCTGCTCCCCGATTTATAGCCCTCGGTTTGAACGTGGGGGAGTGGGATCGTTTGCACGCACCCTTTCCACTACCCCGTAATAAGTGTGCACGTACACGCGCAATAACTGCCTGGGGAAGGGCAACCGGCCCCCGGACGCCGCAATAAATCCGCGCGCGTGGGCCAAAGGCGCGTGGTGGCGGGCCCCAGCCCGTCGCCCAGTCCCATCACGCGCATGGCCCGTCAGGCCCCTCCGACTCCCGGGCACCACGTGGCGCCCGTGCAAAAACCGAGGGATTGCCCCAAGACTCGACGGACTCCTCAGTTCCCGCCACAGCCGGGATGCTGCGACCCGGTTTCTGAGAAAACCGGCACACAGTGGGTGTTGCCGGACCAGGCACTCGCATAATTCGCCCTGCTCAAGGGGGAAACTGCGAAGGCCCACTCATCCGAAGACGGTGGACCTTCACAGCTTCGGGCTCTACTATCGGGGGGATGAACCCCGGGCAGGCAACAGAACCCAGATCCTTTTCAAAAACAACAGGGCCCGCGTCACCCCTCAAGCCGGCATGCGCCTGGTCGGGTCGCTCGACCTGGCAAGGCCCGCAACCCGGCCAAGCTCTCCGACCCGGCAAGACACGTCGACTCGTCCTCAACAACGGGCACAAGATAGCCGAACCCGGCGCAGCCGAAGCTTCCTCGACAAGACGGCTCCACCCGTGGCGTGCTCCGCAACCCAGCCATGGATCAGCTCCTGTCCCATCCAGGCCATACGACGGGACAAGTCCTCAATTACCGATGACCAAGGCAACAGTGCCCCTCACCTGCCCGCTGACCAGGGCTAGCGTAGCTATAGTGCCCCCGCCCTCGCCGCTGACGACAGCAAGCGGCGACCTGACGGGGCATCACTGTACACGACTCGACTCGGCCTCACCTCGACAGTCGACAAGACGGCGCACAGTCCCCCTAGGCATTCAGGGCCCGCACCTAGGGGAACCCGGCGAATCACAGGCCCCCAGTGGGACCCAGTCCGGGTCCCCGGATGCCGACGACTCGGACCCACCGACTCGCAATATTACCATTGTATCCCTGGGGGGTTGGTCTATAAACCCCCCCAGGAGCCCACGCATATACGGGCAGGTGATGTATGTAGAGAACAGGAGCAAGTAAGCAGCTAGCCACCAAAACAGCAACCCCAAAGGGAAGGGGCAACCTAAGCCTTGGCTAGCTCCTTCCTCTCCCACACAGTTCCAGGAGCGACATTGTACTATCAAACATAAAACTACACTTGGCAGGACTAAGGGTATTATCTCTCTGGAGAGCCCCAAACCTGGGTATGTCCGACGTCCCGCGCCCGCTCATGCCAACCTCGCCTCTGGAGCCCACCAGCGCCCTCGAGCCTCCTCCTCTCTTTAGACATCCCTTGGCATCTGCTGTGCGCCCACCACGACACCCTTCGTGATGGTGTCTAGATTGGATCTGGTGGTTCTGGACTCTGCGGTGGCTGGAATAGATTTTTGTCGCCTCCCCTAGGGTTTCTGGAATATTTGGGTATTCATAGAGCAAAGAGGCGGTTCAGGGGGCACCCGAGGAGGGAACAACCCACCAGGGCGCGCCTGGGCCTCCTAGCACGCCCTGGTGGGTGTTGCCCTCCTTGAGGCACCCCCCAGGTGTAGCCTTGGCCCACTGGATGTCTTCTGGCCCAAAAAAAACCTCAAAAAGTTTTTCTGCGTTTGGACTCCGTCTGATATTGATTTCTTGTGATGTAAAAAAACATGTAGAAAACAACAACTAGCAGTGGGCACTATGTCAATATGTTATTACCAAAAAATATATAAAATGACTATAAAATGATGGTAAAACATCCAAGAATGATAATATAACAGCATGGAATAATCAAAAATTATAGATACGTTGGAGACGTACCAGTGACCTTTCAAGATGTTGCGCGGGAACTCGTCCTGTCGAGCGATGAGCTACAAAGGAAATCTTTCCAGTGTGTAGCTCGGTTTTCTCTATTTGATGTTTTCAAGATCGATGTGGTTTGTATCACACCTTGAATGGTAGCTCGGCTGGAGGAGGTCGGCTGCGTAAAAGAATGTTCGGGGACATTTCAATGATCCAGTTTCAAGACCGGGGACCGGAGATGACGATCATCTCGGGTGAACCCAGGTGCATCCAGCTTGAAGACCGGTTCAGGGGCTACTGATGGTATCCAGGCTAAGGGGCCTTTTTGATGCTCAAAAGTGGCATAGTCACAAAATTAGCTTAGGCTATATCAAGACTAATTCAAACTTATGATTGGAAGTCCCCTCCGAATGGCTCTCTTTAAGAAGATCGATATGGATATGAAGGTGGTTTAAAACGGAGCTCGGAAGCAATAGTTATGACAAGTTTAGAGATGCTCATGTTCACACCAGATTAAAGAATGGCATTAAACTCGATCAAGACAGACTCTGATGGAAAATGTTTAACCATAATAGTTGTGTGTCTCGTCGAAACGGTTGACTTTGATATATAAATTATATTAATCCAAGGTTGTATGCTACATGTGGAGGCAAAACAAGGTCAGAAACAGAAGCTGCAGAATCATTTCAGACTGACCGAGTTGATTTGACTCGGTGAGACCGAGTTGATCCGGAAGGATACAGAGAGTTGGCAACATTCACTCGATGGGACTGAAGCAAACCAATCGGTGAGACCGAGTTGATCCGGGAAATTGCGGAAGGATACAGAGAGTTGACAACGTTCACCCGGTGGGACCAAAACGAACCACTCGGTGGCTCCGAGTTGATCTGAAAATTTGCCAAAGATTCATGTCCAAGTTATGTTAGTGTTTTTGATGTTTTGGATGGAATTTTTAGTCCTTTTCTTGAACGGGAAATCCAGCCGCCTCATAAATGGATTAGAGGTGATGGACCATTGAACAACACACAATCGACAAATCAATATACTACCTTTTACCCTAGTTTTTACATCTCTCCCTTGTTCTTTCTTTCTCATTCTTCGTTCATTCTTCGTGTTGAAGGGCAGTGATAATCGAGGCTCTAGGAGCGAGCGAATCGACCTATGGCAGCCCATAGCCTCCATGTGTCCAGACGGGGTCCCTCTCGGGAGCGTGGGGTTTTGGGTTCTCAAAAGCACCCGCCAGATTGCTTGCGTACCGCACTTCCGGACAGATCTCCTTCGACGTGAGCTGCGGTGCATCACCCTCGGTGTTGGAGGTACACGGCGGCGTGTTTGTGTGTGAACACACTTTTTGGCGACTGATAACCCACAAGTATAGGGGATCGCAACAGTTTTCGAGGGTAAAGTATTCAACCCAAATTTATTGATTCGACACAAGGGGAGCCAAAGAATATTCTCAAGTATTAGCAGTTGAGTTGTCAATTCAACCACACCTGGATAACTTAATATCTACAGCAAAGTATTTAGTAGCAAAGTAGTATGGAAGTAACGGTAACAGTGGCAAAAGTAAAGTAACTAAGGAAATATCAATACGTGAAAAGCTCGTAGGCATTGGATCAGTGATGGATAATTATGTCAGATGCAATTCCTCATGCAATAGTTATAACATAGGGTGACACAGAACTAGCTCCAATTCATCAATGTAATGTAGGCATGTATTCTGAATATAGTCATACGCGCTTATGGAAAAGAACTTGCATGCCATATTTTGTCCTACCCTCTCGTGGCAGCGGGGTCCTATTGGAAACTAAGGGATATTAAAGCCTCCTTTTAATAGAGTACCAGACCAAAGCATTAACACTTAGTGAATACATGAACTCCTCAAACTACAGTCATCACCGAGAGTGGTCCTGATTATTGTCACCTCGGGGTTGCCGGATCATAACACATAGTGGGTGACTATTGACTTGCAAGATAGGATCAAGAACTCACATATATTCGTGAAAACATAATAGGTTCAGATCTGAAATCATGGCGCTCGGGCCCTAGTGACAAGCATTAAGCATAGGAAAGTCATAGAAACATCAATCTCAGAACATAATGGATACTAGGGATCAAACCCTAACAAAACTAACTCGATTACATGGTAAATCACATCCAACCCATCACCGTCCAGCAAGCCTACGATGGAATTACTCATGCACGGCGGTGAGCATCATGAAATTGGAGATGGAGGATGGTTGATGATGACGACGGCGATGGATTCCCCTCTCCGGAGCCCCAAACGGACTCCAGATCAGCCCTCCCGAGAGAGTTTAGGGCTTAGCGGCGGCTCCGTATCGTAAAACGCGATGAATCCTTCTCTCTTATTTTTTTTCTCCCCGAATGTGAATATATGGAGTTGGAGTTGAGGTCGGTGGTGCACCAGGGGGCCCACAAGGTAGGGAGGCACACCCCCCACCCTCGTGGATAGGGTGTGGGCCCCCTGGCCTTGATTATTTTGCCAGTATTTTTTATTAATTCCAAAAATAATCTCTGTGGAGTTTCAGGTCATTCCGAGAACTTTTATTTCTGCACAAAAATAACACCATGGTAGTTCTGCTGAAAACAGCGTCAGCCTGGGTTAGTTCCATTCAAATCATGCAAGTTAGAGTCCAAAACAAGGGCAAGAGTGTTTGGAAAAGTAGATACGATGAAGACGTATCAACTCCCCCAAGCTTAAACCTTTGCTTGTCCTCAAGCATTTCAGTTGATAAACTGTAAGTGATAAAGAAAAACTTCTACAAACTGTGTTTGCTCTTGTTGTTGTAAATATGTAAAGGCAGCATTCAAGTTTTCAGCAAAGATTATGAACTAACCATATTCACAATATCAATTAGGTCTCATGTTTACTTATATCAATGGCATAATCAACTAGCGAGCAATAATAATAAATCTCGAATGACAACACTTTCTCAAAATAATCATAACATGATATAACAAGATGGTATCCCGCTTGCCCTTTCTGAGACCGCAAAACATAAATGCAGAGCACCTTTAAAGATCAAGGACTGACTAAACATTGTAATTCATGGTAAAAGAGATCCAGTCATAGTCATACTCAATATAAATTAATAGTAATGCATGCAAATGACAGCGGTGCTCCCCAACTGGTGCTTTTTAATAAGATGATGATGACTCAACATAAAAGTAAATAGATAGGCCCTTCACAGAGGGAAGCAGGGATTTGTAGAGGTGTCAGAGCTTGATTTTTGAAATAGAGATAAATAATATTTTGGGTGGCATACTTTTATTGTCAACATAACAACCAAGAGATCTTGATATCTTCCATGCTATACATTATAGGCGGTTCCCAAACAGAATGGTAAAGTTTATACTCCCCCTCCACTAACAATCATCAATCCATGGCTTGCCCGAAACAACGGGTGCCTCCAACTAACAACAATCCTGGGGGAGTTTTGTTTGCAATTATTTTGATTTGATTTGAGCATGGGACTGGGCATCCCGGTTATTAGCCATTTTCTCGTGAATGAGGAGCGGAGTCCACTCCTCTTGAGAATAACCCACCTAGCATGGAAGATATAGACAACCCTAGTTGATACATGAGTTGTTCGAGCATACAAAACAGAATTTCATTTGAAGGTTTGGAGTTTGGCACATACAAATTTACTTGGAACGGCGAGTAGATACCGCATATAGGAAGGTATGGTGGACTCATATGGAATACCTTTGGGGTTTATGGAAGTGGATGCACAAGCAGTGTTCCTGCTTAGTACAAATGAAGGCTAGAAAAAGACTGGGAAGCGACCAACTAGAGAGCGACAACAGTCATGAACATGCATTAAAATTAATAGACCTTGAGTGCAAGCATGAGTAGGATATAATCCACCATGAACATAAATATCATGGAGGCTATGTTGATTTTGTTTCAACTACATGTGCGAACATGTGGCAAGTCAAGTCACTCGAATTATTCAAAGGAGGATACCACCCTATCATACCACATCACAACCATTTTAATAGCATGTTGGCATGCAAGGTAAACCATTATAAACTCCTAGCTAACTAAGCATGGCATGAGCAACTATAATCTCTAATTGTCATTGCAAACATGTTTATTCATAATAAGCTGAATCAGGAATGATGAACTAATCATATTTACAAAAACAAGATAGGTCGAGTTCATACCAGCTTCTCTCATCTCAATCATTTCATTATATATCATCATTATTTCCTTTCACTCGCACGACCGAACGGTGTGGATAATAATAATAGTGCATGTGCATTGGACTAAGCTAGAATCTGCAAGCATTCAATTCAAGGGAGAAGACAAGGTAATGTGGGCTCTTGGTTAAATCAATCAATAATGCATAAAATAGCCACTCAACAATTTCATCTTGGTCTTCTCCTCTCGACCCCCAAAGAAAAGAAAATAAATAAAACTATTTAAAGGGAACGCTCCCAACAAGCAAAAGAAGAACGAGAAATCTTTTTGGGTTTTCTTTTAATTACTACTACTACAAGCATGGAAAGTAAACTAGCTAAAAGTTATTACTAAATTTTTTTGGTTTTTCTTAAGGTTTATTCAAACTCACAAGAAGAAAGCGAGAAAAAGAAAATAAACTAGCATGGATAGTACAATGAAAAAGTATGAGCACCAACAACTAGAATGAGTGTGTGAACATGGATGTAATGTCGGTGAGAAATATGTACTCCCCCAAGCTTAGGCTTTTGGCCTAAGTTGGTCTATGCCCATGGATCAAAGTTGTAGATGAGGTTGTACCGAGATGCAACTGCTATTGCCTCATGAGCTGCAGCTTGGAGGCGAGCTGCCTCCGTCCTCCTCTCGTACTCGTTCGCCTCCTCCCTGGTTATAAAGTATCTCCCTTTTGCCTGAAAGTCAAAGAAAGTAGGAGCAAGGAGAGCAATATGGACAGTACGCCATCTGTCAAAGATTAGTCGCTACTGGAGGAACTGTTCATTCCTCTCAAGAAACTGATGGCTAACCATGGCATTATAATATAGATAAGCAAGAAACAACTCCATAGCATTCTCATGTATGGGTATCTCAAGAAAATTAGCCACACGGGTTGCGTAAATCCCACCAAACAAGTCTCCATTTAAACTATATTATGCAGCCTACGTGCAACAACGGCTCCCAAGTTATATTGTTTATCTCCTAATACAACACTCTTGAGAACACTAAGATCTGGAACACACATGTGACATGCCTCGTCTTTGCCATTTATGCATCTACCAATGAAAAGAGCAAAATAATGTATAGCAGGAAAATGAATGCTCCCTATGGTAGCTTCTGCTATTTCTCTGGAATCCCCCACAGTGATACTAGCAAGAAAATCTTTAAATTCAGACTTGCGAGGGTCACTAGCACTACCCCATTGCAGGAGTTTACAACAGTATTAAAATCTTCTAAGTCCATGGTATAAGATTTATTATAAAGATCATATAGAGCAGTGTGAGAATTGCGTGATGATGTAAATTTGAACCTTCTCACAAAAGAATTAGTTAAGTGGTAATACTGAGGGCACTTATCTAGCATGAAGCCCTCGAGTTCAGCATTATGCACATATGCGTCAAATTCCTCCTTAACTCCTGCTTGGACCATGAAATCTTCTGACGGCCATTCACAAGGCCGCACTTGAGCTTCCCTCAGTGGTTCATCGTCTGGCTCACGTATCGCGAGCCTTGGTCCTTGATTCCTCAAGGAACCACCTTGGTATATTTTCCTATGCATTTCTCTTTCTTTGAAAATTTTCTGAAATTTTATAGTAACTCAAAATAAAAGTGAACCAAACTCAACAAAATTGATAGCAACTACTCCCATAAGTGCCTAGAGACTATATCATGCATTAGAACTACTTGGGACCAAATATATTTCACATTCAAGCTCAAGAACAGGGTCACATAGGCAGTAAAAGTCTGCAATGAATAAAGCACTAGAACAAAAACTAATTGGGCCATTGGAGGAGTCACATACCGAAGAACAATCCCCCAAAGCAGTTTTGTGAATGAAGCTTTGAGCAAGGAGATCGAATATGGCAGCAAGGTGAGCTAGAACTCGTGCTTGAGCTGGTTGGTGATTTTTTTGGGAGGAAGAAGGAGTGTGTGGATGCAGGAATGAGTGGAGGGGGGCTACCAGGGGACCACGAGGCAGGGGGCGCGCCCCAGAGGGGTGGGCTCGCCTTGGACCCTCGTGGCCAGGTGCTTGCCCCCTCTGGTGTGTTCTTAGTGCCAGATATTCTTAAATAATCTAAAAAATCATAATTCATTTTCAGGGCATTTGGAGAACTTCTATTTTCGGGGTATTTTTTTATTACCAGGATAATTCAGAAAACAGACAGAAAATACTATTTTTTCTTTATTAAATATAAATAACAGAAAGTAAATGGAGGGTACAGAGAGTTTTACTTTCTACCTTCATCCATCTCATGCTCATCAAAAGGAATCCACTAACAAGGTTGATCAAGTCTTGTTAACAAACTCATTCCGAATCGCATGAAACCGGAGAATTTTCAAATATCACTAGGTTACCTCAACGGGGATATGTACATCCCCAATAATAAGAATATCATATTTCTTCTTGATAGTAGGAAGATGAAATTCAAAACCTCCAATAGTAATAGTTGGACTCTTTCCAATAGAATTTATACTGTGGACTTGAGGTTGTTTCCTCGGAAAGTGAACCATATGCTCATTACCATTAACATGAAAAGTGACATTGCCTTTGTTGCAATCAATAACAGCCCCTACAATATTCAAAAAGGGTCTACCAAGGATAATCGACATACTATCGTCCTCGGGAATATCAAGAATAAAAAAGTCCGTTAAAATAGTAATGTTTGCAACCACAACAGGCACATCCTCACAAATACCGACAGGTATAGCAGTTGATTTATCGGCCATTTGCAAAGATATTTCAGTAGGTGTCAACTTATTCACTTCAAGTCTACGATATAAAGAGAGAGGCATAACATTAACACTGACTCCAAGATCACATAAAGCAGTTTTAACATAGTTTCTTTTAATGGAGCATCATATAGTTGGTACTCCTGGATCTCCAAGTTTCTTAGGTATTCCACCCTTAAAAGTATAATTAGCAAGCCTGGTGGAAATTTCAGCTTCCGGTGTCTTTCTTTTATTTGTAAAAATATCTTTCATGTACTTAACATAAGGATTCATTTTAAGCATATCAGTCAAACACATACGCAAAAAGATAGGTCTAATCATTTCAGCAAAGCGCTAAAAATCCTCATCATCCTTTTTCTTGGAGGGTTTAGGAGGAAAAGGCATGGGTTTCTGAACCCATGGTTCTCTTTCTTTACCATGTTTCCTAGTAACGAAGTCTCTCTTATCATAACGTTGATTCTTTGATTGTGGGTTATCAAGATCAACAGCAGGTTCAATTTCTACATCATTATTATTGCTAGGTTGAGCATCAACATGAACATCATCATTATTATCAGTAGGTTCATGTTCATTACCCAATTGTGTTTCAGCATCAGAAATAGAAATATCATTAGGATTCTCAGGTGTGTCAACAATAGGTTCACTAGAAGCATGCAAAGTCCTATCATTTTTCTTTTTCTTCTTTTTAGAAGGACTAGGTGCATCGAATTATTTCTCTGAGATTCTTGCTCAATTCTCTTAGGGTGGCCCTCAAGATACAAAGGTTCCTAAGTCGTTCTACCACCTCCGGTCACAATTCTAATAGCATTATCATTTTTCTTATCATTTAATTCATTGAGCAAATCATTTTGAGCTTTAAGCACTTGTTCTACTTGAGTGGTAACCATAGAAGCATGTTTACTAATAAGTTTAGGTTCACTTTTAACTCTGGACATATAATCACTCAAGTCTTCAATCATATAAGCATTTCTTTTCAATTGTCCACCAACATAAGCATTGAAGTTTTCTTGTTTAGCCATAAAGTCATCAAACCCATCCAAGCATTGGCTAGCAAACTTAGTAGATGAGATTTCAACTTTATCATATCTACAGAGAGAATTTACCTTTACTACCTGTGTCGGGTTATCAAGACCATGTGTTTCTTTAATAGGTGGTATGTTAAGGCCATGTATTTCTTCAACAGGAGGTAAATTCTTAACATCTTCAGCTTTAATACCCTTTTCTTTCATAGATTTCTTTGCCTCTTGCATATCTTCAGGACTGAGAAATAGAACACCTCTTTTCTTCGGATTTGGCTTAGGAGTTGGTTCAGGAAGTGTCCAATTGTTTTTATTAGTCAGCATATTATTCAATAATAGTTCAGCTTGATTAACAGTTCTTTCCCTGAAAACACAACCAGCACAACTATCCAGGTGGTCTCTGGAAGCATCGGTTAGTCCATTATAAAAGATATCAAGTATTTATTTTTCTTAAGAGGATGATCAGGAAAAGCATTAAGTAATTGTACAAGCCTCCCCCAAGCTTGTGGGAGACTCTCTTCTTATGTTTGCACAAAATTATATATTTTCCTTAAAGCAGCTTGTTTCTTATGAGCGGGGAAATATTTAGCAGAGAAGTAATAAATCATATCATGGGGACTACGCACACAACCACGATCAAGAGAATTAAACCAAGTTTTAGCATCACCCTTTAATGAGAACGGAAATAATTTAAGGATATAATAGTAACAAATTCTCTCATCATTAGTGAAAAGGGTGGCTATATCATTTAACTTAGTAAGATGTGCCACAACAGTTTCAGATTCATAGCCATAAAAAGGATCAAATTCAACCAAAGTAATTATCTCAGGATCGACAGAGAAATCATAATCCTTATTAGTAATAAAGATAGGTGAAGTAGAAAAAGCAGGGTCATATTTCATTCTAGCATTCAGAGACTTTTCTTTCAACTTAGCTAATAATTTCTTAAGGTCGGATCTATCATTGCAAGCAAGAAAATCTCTAGCAGTTTCTTCATCCATAACATAACCCTCAGGAGCAACATGCAATTCATATTTAGGGGGAGAATCTTCATCATCACTTTCATCAATATTATCAGTTTCAATAATTTCATTCTCTCTAGCCCTAGCAAGTTGTTCATCAAGAAATTCACCTAGTGGCACAGTATTATCAAGCATAGAAGTAGTTTCATCATAAGTATCACGCATAACAGAAGTGGCATCATCAATAACATGTGATATATCAGAATTAATAGCAGAAGCAGGTTTAGGTGTCGCAAGTTTACTCAAAATAGAAGGTGAATCAAGTGCAAAGCTAGATGGCAGTTCCTTACCTCCCCTCATAGTTGAGGGAAAAATCTTAGTTCTTTTCCTCATAGTGATCAGCAGATATAAATTCCAAGTGACTTAAAGAATAGAGCTATGCTCCCCGGCAACGGCGTCAGAAAATAGTCTTGATAACCCACAAGTATAGGGGATCGCAATAGTTTTCAAGGGTAGAGTATTCAACCCAAATTTATTGATTCGACACAAGGGGAGCCAAAGAATATTCTCAAGTATTAGCAGTTGAGTTGTCAATTCAACCACACCTGGATAACTTAATATCTGCAGCAAAGTATTTAGTAGCAAAGTAGTATCGAAGTAACGGTAACAGTGGCAAAAGTAAAGTAACTAAGCAAAGATTAATATGTGAAAAGCTCGTAGGCATTGGATCAGTGATGGATAATTATGTCGGATGCGACTCCTCATGCAATAGTTATAACATAGGGTGACACAGAACTAGCTCCAGTTCATCAATGTAATGTAGGCATGTATTTCGAATATAGTCATACGTGCTTATTGAAAAGAACTTGCATGACATCTTTTGTCCTACCCTCCCGTGGCAGCGAGGTCCTATTGGAAACTAAGGGATATTAAGGCCTCCGTTTAATTGAGTACCAGACCAAAGCATTAACACTAAGTGAATACATGAACTCCTCAAACTACGGTCATCACCAGGAGTGGTCCCGATTATTATCACTTCGGGGTTGCCGGATCATGACACATAGTAGGTGAATATTGACTTGCAAGATAGGATCAAGAAATCACATATATTCATGAAAACATAATAGGTTCAGATCTGAAATCATGGCACTCGGGCCCTAGTGACAAGCATTAAGCATAGAAAATTCATAGTAACATCAATCTCATAACATAATGGATACTAGGGACCAAACCCTAACAAAACTAACTCGATTACATGGTAAATCTCATCCAACCCATCACCGTCCAGCAAGCCTACGATGGAATTACTCACGCACAGTGGCGAGCATCATGAAATTGGTGATGGAGGATGGTTGATGATGACGACGGCGATGGATTCCCCTCTCCGGAGCCCCGAACGGACTCCAGACCAGCCCTCCCGAGAGAGTTTAGGGCTTGGTGGCGGCTCCGTATCATAAAACGCGATGAATCCTTCTCCCTTATTTTTTTCTCCCAGAACGTGAATATATGGAGTTGGAGTTGAGGTCGGTGGAGCACTAGGGGGCCCACGAGGCAGGGACGCATGCCTAGGGGGCAGGGCACGACCCCTACCCTCGTGGACAGGGTGTGGCCCCCCTGGCCTTGATTCTTTTGCTAGTATTTTTTATTAATTCCAAAAATAATCTCCGTGGAGTTTCAGGTCATTCTGAGAACTTTTATTTCTGCACGATAATAACATCATGGCAGTTCTGCTGAAAACAACGCCAGTCTGGGTTAGTTCCATTCAAATCATGCAAGTTAGAGCCCAAAACAAGGGCAAAAGTGTTTGGAAAAGTAGATACGATGGAGACGTATCAGCGACTCCGCTGGGGACGAAGCTTTGAATGGTCTCTAGCCCATTCTTGCTACGAAGAGATTATCATCAAGGGTTCGCAATCTACAAAGGTAATACGAATACCCAATTCACATATGTAGATGCAAATAATGCATATGTTGTTGCTAGATCATCTAATGAGCATAATGTATCGGCTAGCCGATGCAACAAAATCTTCATGCTTCCACCTCATATAATTTTAGCAACATGCAACATATGTATTACAACTCCTATGCATCGGCAACCCCCCAAATCCATATGCCGCTGAACAACATGATGAGTTTGGTTAATCAAGTTGAAACACCTCACATAGGAACTTCTGAAAGTATGCAACAAAGTGTTTCACATTTTTATTCATCGGCCCCAAACTTGCAATATGTTAACCCAAACATGCCGGTTGATAGGGGAATTGGCCATGGTACTACTACTTATCCGGCGAATTACCCTCAATCATCATATGCTACACCTCATGCTACTAATTTTGGCACCATATGCAACTATAGGTATTCATAATTCGGCTTCGCACCTTCACGCTAATAGCCGAATAAGTGAAAATTCTATAAGATCACATGTGTCCTCACCTAGTATTGTACATACAATGTTTTCTTTGCACAATTACAGAATTTCGACGACACCTCATTACCGAAAGAGTCTAAAAGTGTCGGGAGCAATTCTATCCATATTGGGTCATTAAGAAATATCTTACGTCTTTTTGGGACGAATGCAATGTTGTTCTACATGAGTTAATAAAATAAGGAAAGCCTATTAATTCTGCTGCAATACAAGCTAGATTATGTCAAAAAGAGAAAGCATTGGGTATGGATAGAATTGTCAAAAAAGTGGTGATTCAGATCACAAAGTTAATTCGGTTATTGAAAAGACCAAATCAAATATTACGTATGTTGAATCTGTTCTAGAAAAATAGGATGACAAGGTGTTGGGGAGCTATGCGAAAGAGGAACAACATATTGTTCAAGTACCGCAACCATCATGCTTTCCCAATGTGTTGGAAAAGGTATGTCTAGCTAGTGATTTACCTATCTTCCAATTTGATCACAACTTTATTATTGATGCTTCTAGAAGAAAAATTCTCATAAGTAATTATGAAAGACCAATGAAGAAGGGTAATTTACTTGTTAGCAATAAAATTGTTATAGAACATATCGGTCAACCTATTGTGCCATTTCGATATTGACTTATTATTGCAGCCAAAGTTTTTCCCATTGCTTTATTTAAAGTTCATATCTAATTGGGTAGCTTTGCTTACTTCATGTTTGGCTTACACATGGTCTCAATTGAGACATGTATGTTCTAAGTACTTTGATTTCAGAAATTTAAAGCCAAGGTTATACGCTGTTGAGAAAACCGATGATAGTATAATTCCCCTTTCAAAGGCATCAGAGATAGAGTGCAAAACACAATGCATAGCCGAATGGGGTAATGCAAAATCTGAACCATTCATTTGCTTAACTACAAACCGTTCTCACAGCAAGATCGGCTAGAGAATAAAAAGTTTACCTTCAATTCAAGCATGTGTGATCAAATATTTGATTTGTTGCTGAAAAATAATTACATAAGAATTATTGATCACCATGTGAAGCCATCAATTCAAGGACGAATGTATTGTCGGTTGCATCATTCGTTCAAACATAATTTTGAGGATTGCAGTATGTTTTGTCAAATAGTTAAATCAACCATTCATAAAGGACGACTGAAATTTGTTGAGACACCAAGAGATGACCAATTTTTTCCGATTGGTCCTAGTGGCAAACGATTTTTGCATCGACTGCTTCAAGCCGATCCATTTAAACATCAGAGGGTAAAACCTATGGATGATGGGATCAAGTTTTCAAGTAAAGAAGTTGTTCAAAATCACAATGAAAATATTCTTGAAGGCGGTAATTCCATCAAGGTTGCGCAAAAGATGCCAAGTACTGGGGGGCAACAAGAAAATCCAAAGATTGGTACAAGCACAACCAAAGAAAGCAAAGGCCGAGGTAAGCACAAAAGTAACAAGCCGAAAGTCACTTTCTCGCAACTATTGGAAAAATATCAGAAGATAAGTGAGGAGAACAATGCTTATCGGCCAAGTAATTCAAGAGCATCAAGACCACCCCCTAGGCGCAAACCCGAGGATCCGTATTGGCAAAATGAGAAGTCTAATGCAATATATTCATATCCATGTTTTGTGCCGCCAATACCAATGCCATGGATACCTTCCTATGATCATGTAAATCCATATCCATCATGGGACAAGTATGATACAAGGGCGCATTCTTCATCTTGTTTTAGACCATCTCAAAAACATTATGTAACTCCAAAAAGATCAACATTTGAACAATCACATGTCAAAGACCATTTCAATCATAAGGAATCGATCCAGAGCTCAAGGAACAAGAAAGAAGTGGTCAAGCAAGTTTACCATGTTAAAAAAGATGGTCGTAAGAGTGCTACTTCAGATTTGATCTCAAATGAAAAAGAGCCAATTAAAGTGTTGGCATTGGCTACTAGAGGCAATGAGGCAAGTCAATCAAGTGCCAGATCTGAAGAGAAGAGGTTGAGAGTGCACAAGGGAAAACAAGAATTGCCATTGCTTCAAAAAAATCACAGTCGGGGTGCTCACTTGGCTTATCATATTGGAAAAGAAGAAATTACAAAAAGTTAGTGCACAAGAACTTGAGGAAAGGAACCTGGCATGGGTTCCCAAAGGAAGTACTCAAAATAAGAATTGTGTGCAAGCTTCCATTACAAGAAGTGCGGCAAAGGTGAAGAAGGAAAAGAGTGAAAACTATGAAGGACCAAGCCGAAGGTTTCAACATCTTCGGTCCACACATTATCTATATTCTTTAACTATGCCAGTGATGACTATGCAATGAAATTCATCATAAGGTATGATTGGTTACCCTCAATGGGTTTATTTTAATCCATGGATGCAATATAATTTCTTACATCATGAAAGGGTATTACCAAATCATCATATGTTCGATTAGCTTCACTTTTGTTGCTAATCTAAATGGCCAATATATACTTCTCGTCCTAAGAACATATACATGTCCAATGGAGTGTTTACATCGTCCATTGAACAAACACGGTAAAACTTATTTTTTGGCATGCTAGCTCTATCGAAAAACAGGGGGGCATGTGTTGAAGCTCAAAAGTGGCACAGTCATAAAATTAGCTTAGGCTATATCAAGACTAATTCAAACTTATGATTGGAAGTCGCCTCTGAATGGTTCTCTTTAAGAAGATCGAGATGGATATGAAGGTGGTTTAAAATGGAGCTCGGAAGCAATAGTTATGACAAGTTTAAAGATGCTCATGTTGACACCAGATTAAAGAATGGCATGAAACTCAATCAAGACGGCCTCTGATGGAAAATGTTTCAACATAAAAGTTGTGCATATCGTCAAAAGAGTTGACTTTGATATAAAAATCATCTTAATACGAGGTCGTATGCAAAATGTGGAGGCAAAACTAGGTCAGAAACAGAAGCTACAGAGTCATTTCGGATAGACCGAGTTGATTTGACTTGGTGAGACCGAGTTGATCCGGAAGGATAAAGAGAGTTGGTAATGTTCACTCGGTGGGACTGAAGCAAACCAGTCGTGATACCGAGTTGATCCGGGAAATTACAAAAGGATACACAGAGTTGACAACCTTCACTCGGTTGGACCGAAACGAACCACTTGGTGGCTCCGAGTTGATCCGAAAAATTGCCAAAGATCACTGTCGGAGTTAGGTTAGGGATTTTTGATGTTTTGGACAGATTTTTTAGTCCTTTTCTTGTACGGGAAGTCCAGCCGCCTCATAAATAGATGAGAGGCGACGACCGATTGAACAACACACAATCGACAAATCAATGTACTACTTTTTACCCTAGTTTTTACATCTCTCCCTTGTTCTTTCTCTCTTGTTCTTCGTTCGTTCTTCATGCTGAAGGGAAGCGACCCTCAAGGCTCTAGGGGCGAGTGAATCGTCCTAGGGCAGCCCATAGCTACCACGCGTCCATACGGGGTCCCTCCCGGGCGTGTGGGGTTCCGGGTTCTCAAATGCGCATGCCGGATTGCTTGTGTACCGCGCTTCCGAACGGGTCAGCTTCGACGTGAGCTGCGGTGCATCACCCTCGAAATTGGAGGTACACGATGGTATGTTCGTGTGTGAACAAGCCTCTCACCATCATGGTTCCCGACTTTGTGGACCAGGCTGAGGGCCCCTAGTCGATTGCGTCCTGGGCCACTTTCGGCAACCCATGGCGTATCATATGAAGATTTTGAAATACCTGGCATGCAAGACAAGAGCTGGGATCATATAGGAATCTACCTCTTCATACGTAGATGATTATTGTCCCTGTACCCTAGGACCCCTGATATGCTATATAAACTAAGGGGCTAGACTCGTAGATAGATAACTTACAATATCTCGGTACTTTGTACTCTTGATACACTCCAATGCAATAGAACATAAGTAGGACGTAGGGTATTATCTCATTTGGAGAGCCCAAACCTAGGTAGACATCTTGTCTCTATTACCATCTCGCCTTGTAGCTTAGCTAGGATAGCCTACCAAGGGATTTGTCAGATTTAGCTCCGACAATCAGTCCAGAAGATGACACCGTCTTGGAGTCAATGGCAACGGGTGTACATTGCGCTGTAGAAGATCAATCTTGGACATCGGCAAACACCTAGGGAGCTCAATGTAGGTCCACCTAACCATGCCTCCAGACACGACATCGAGGGCGCTGCCAATCGTGCTGATCTTGCACTAAATCTAGGCTTTCGCCCGGAAACAACTACCAACACCAAGCGACCGAGGTAAATGGCGACACATCTCGACGACAGCTCTAAGGAGGGGAACAACACCCATGGGTACCATCGCTGTTGGACCAACAAATACCAAGAAGGATTTTAATTTGTATCATCGCACATCTCCACACCTCCAATGTTTGGGACAATAATCTATAATTTTTTATTGTTTCATGCTATTATATTATCACTTGTATATGCTTTATATGTCATTTTATATTACTTTTATGGACTATCCTATTAACTTAGTGCCCAGTACCACTTCATGTTTTTATCATGTTTTTTGTTTCATAGAAAAACCATACCTACCGAAGCCCAAACACATTGAAATTTTATGGTGACTTTTTTGGAACATAAGAGACCCTAGAAGCTTCGGAGAGAGACTAGAAGATGCACGACGAGGCCACAAGACCACATGGCGCACTGAGGGGGGGTAAGCGCGCCTAGCAGGCTTGTGGGCCCCCTGATGCATCATTTGACCTAATTTCTGGCCTATAAATCCCCATATATTCCAAAACCCTTGGAGCGAGACCAGAAACAATTCTTTTGCCGCCGCAAGTCTCTATTCTTCCGTAATACCATTTGAGGCCTTTTTCAATACTCTGTTGGAGGGGGAAACCATTGGGAGGCAATCTTCATCAACCTTGCTGCCTCTGTGATGATGTGTCAGTAGTTCCTTCAGGACCTATGGGTCCATAGTAGTAGCTAGATGGCTTTCTCTCTCTTTTGATCTTCAATACTATGGCTGAGATCAATCCCATGTAATCTTTGCAGTGTGTTTGTTGGGATCCGATGAATTGTGGGTTTATGATCAGAATTATCCATTGAACTATTTGAGTCTCTTGAGAGATATTTGCTGCGTAATTTTATAGCTTTGTATTTCACTCTAATCTAGTTTTCTTTGGCCAAGTAGATTGATTTATCTTCAGTGGGAGAGGTGCTTTGTGATAGGTTCAATCATGCAGTGACCTCGCTCTATGACAGGAGGGGTAGGATAAAATGGCGGGGTTTGGTCATATTAATTGGTCTTTCTTTGTCTACATTATGTCATCTTGCTCAATGTGTTACTCTGTTTGTCATGAACTTAATACTTTGAGATGCATGCTGAATAGCGGTCTTGGGTGGATTAATATTAGTAGACGTCACTAAGGTTAATGGTCTACTTTCCACGGACCTAATGCCTATATATGGACTATGCCTTCAATGGTCATCATAACTATGTGCAATTCTGTCGATTGCCCAACAGTAATTTGTTTACGCACCGATGATATGCTTATGAGAGAGATGACTCTAGTGAACCTATGGCCCCCGAGTCCGTTCTCAATTATTATCAAGAAATCCTACAACTACCTTGTTGTTTTATTTTATTTCCTTTTTTATTTGTTGCCAATCACTACCAGATTTGATACTTGCAACTGGCAAGAACAGGGGAGTGACGACCCCCATGCCTTTGTTGGGTGCAAGCATTTTATTTGTGTGTGTGCAAGTACTGTTCGCATTGTTTGTGTACCATCTCATTCTGGTTCGATAACCTTGGTTCCTTACTAAAGGAAATACTATCTGCTACTATACTGCTTCACCCTTCCTCTTCGAGGAAATCAACAACTCTGTCATGAGTAGCACTGTCCATGTAGCCTCGCACCACCGCCATCCTAGCACCTTGTCATTGAAGCTGCAAAGCCGTGGTGCACCAACACCCCGCACGACTGTAAGAAACGTGGCCCATCTTCCACCTCCGGCCCGGACAAGGAACTGCAGCCTCCCGCCACCTCCGGCATGGACCAGGACCACCTGTCACGATCGTCACCCGCTCCAATGGACAAACTTGCGATAACCCCAGCCCCTCAGGCCCAGATCAAACCTGCCCATTCGCATTCATCTCCAACACTGGCACCAGTACTTGCCCACAATATAGAGGTGGTCGTTCGACCGCTGCTCGTCGGGATCTCCTTCCTAGCAGGCCTTTTCATTGCAGTTGTCACCATGGTCGTGTGTTCTCATCACCGCCTCCACATTGCGTTGATGCGCCACCATGATCCACCACTCCGTTGCCTTCCCGCCAAAATTCGTTGCTCCTGCACAATCCCTATTGTGCACTGACGAAGACCACCTATCTCTACAACCACCAAAAGCACTACCACCCACACTGCCCTGGTGATGTCCCGCCTACGTGCGAAGGGGAGCCATCAGGAAGCGCCACAATCACCTGCCGCCTTCAATAGTTGGGCACGGGTGCCACTGCTGGCGCTGACAGCGACCGGGAAGTGGAGATAGGGCGCCTCTTTTTTAGGGTTTGGGGTCCTCCAGAGTTGCTCACGCGAGCGGCCGGAAGGAGAGGGGAAAGTCTGAACTAGTCCGTCCGAAGAAACTTCAGTCCTATATGATGTCCTAGGCACAACCCACCACCAGACCCATAACGAGCACAAGACATGTGCTGCTTCACACCAAGCTGGATGGCATGACAAACACTCGTCCGACTGTTAGTGTGATCTACTTCAAGTGTACCAACTGCAACCAACCGCCAACCATTTGCGCTATAAATTGAGAGAAAACCTGACAAGTCTAGCCATTGATGCAACACACTAGCTATCGACATTGTGCTGCTTCACAGTAGTGCCTAGCACCATCGCGTCAACTGCAGCCACCCACACTCTTGCAGAAGCCACCTCCTCACTCGCGAAGGAACGTCTCCGAGGAACACCTTCTGAAAGCACAAGTGCTCCCTGGGTGATTTTGGTAATTAATATCAACATATCTCTTGTTGGACTAACATTTTCAACTGGTATATCTCAGAGAGTTCAACAAAGGTGTGGCATGGACAAGAGGATGTGGAACCCCTTCAAGATGCTAAGGATAGTATTGGCAAAATCTCAAGACTCTTCATTTCCATTTTAGTGATCCAAGATCTCATTGAGTCCATAGGAAAAGCCAATACTATTAAAAGGGGATGAGGTGTTGCTTAATGGTCTACTTGCTCAAAGTGCTTAGTGATATTGCTCCAAAACCCTCAACCACTTTCTCAATCCCAAATATGTCGAAAACCTAAAGTCAAACTCGGCCCCACCGATTTGTTTCCTCTGGTGCCACCGAATTCAGTGACATAGCCACTGCCAAAAACGCTAATCAGTTAGTTCTCACCGAGATGGCCTTGCAAACTCTCTGTTGCATGTTGTAATTATTTCGGTCTCACCGAGATGTGCAATCGGTCACACCAAGTTTGCCTGACCACCTCTCTATTTGCTCATTGCTGAAATCGGTCTCACCGAGTTCATGCAATTGGTAACACCGAGATGAGGTTTTGCCTCAACCCTAGCACATCGATCCAACCGAGTTGATCATGTTGGTCCCACCAAAAATCCTAACATTCACATTTTAAACTACATCGGTCCAACTGAGTTTCTTTATTCGGTCTCACCGAGTTTGGTAAAATGTGTGTAACTGTTAGATTTTGTGCGGAGGCTATATATACCCCTCCACCCCCTTTCTAGAGAGCCATCAGAACGTGCCTACACTTCCACTACTTATTTTATAAGAGAGAACCACCTACTCTTGTGTTGAGACCAAGACATTCCAATCCAACCACAAGAATCTTGATCTCTAGACTTACCCAAGTTGATTTCCACTCAAATCGTCTTTCCACCATATTCAAATCTGTGAGAGAAAGTTGAGTGTTGGGGAGACTATCATTTGAAGCACAAGAGCAAGGAGTTCATTGTCAACACACCATCTATTACCTTTTGGAGAGTGGTGTCTCCTAGATTGGTTAGGTGTCACTTGTGAGGCTCCGTCAAGATTGTGGAGTTGAACGAAGGAGTTTGTAAGGGCAAGGAGACCGCCTACTTCATGAAGATCTACCCTAGTGAGGCAAGTCCTTCACGGGCGATGGCCATGATGGGATGGACAAGGTTGCTTCTTCGTGGACCCTTCATGGGTGGAGCTCTCCATGGACTCACGCAACTATTAACCTTCGTGGGGTTAAAGTCTCCACCAACGTGGATGTATGATAGCACCACCTATCGGAACCACGCCAAAAATCTTCGTGTCTCCAATTGCGTTTGCACACTCCAATCCTATCCCCTTACTTTCTTGCAAATTGCATGCTTTACTTTCCACTGCTCATATACTCTTTCCATGCTATCTTGAAATGTATTGTGAATGCTTAAACTTGTTCTAAAACTCCACCTCAATTTGAAGAACTTAAAAACTGCCACTTTTGCTAGTTGAGTGTCTAATCACCCCCCCCCCCCTCTAGACTCCTCTTCTCAATCCTTTTAATCGGTATCAGAGCATTGGTCTCCATTGCTTTGGTTTAATCACCATTGGAGGAAGATGGATGAGTCTAGGATGGGGAGTTTTAGACGTTGAGTGCCTATGCTTGATGAAGAGTTCTATAATGCTTGGAAAAATGAGATGCTTGAGATTTTCAATGGATATCAATTGAACAAGTACATTACTAGCCCTTGTGCGCCCCTTATTGATCCATTGCATCCTACCCCCGATAAGTCTCTTGACATGATTCACAATCTTAGAACTATCAATCTTATCATTAGAGGATTGCCTAGAAATTCGATTGTATGCTTGCCTAATCTTGAATGTGCTTACACCATATGGAGATATCTTGAGGAACGCTTTCCAGACTATTCCTTGAAAAATTTAGATGAGATTCTTCAAAATTCTATTGCTTTAAATAAGATGAATCCTAATGATCCTAAGTTTGATGATTTTCTATTTGAGCTTTGTGACCTTATGCGTGCCAAAGGAGATGTTGGAATCATTAGTATTATCATCTCAGAAGTCATCAAAATTCATAAAGATGCACATTGCCATGATCATAAATCTAATGAATCACTCTCTCTAGGTGATAATCAATCACAAATGATGTTGAACATGGATACTATGATGAGGATGATTATAGTGACTTTGATCTCGATGAGTCTATGAGACACTTTGGTCTTATGGCTAACCTTCGCGGCTACATGGCTGCAGGAAAAGAATGAGTTCTTGATAGTGGATGTCCCGATCACATGACCGGAGACAAGGATATGTTTTGGGAGCTTGCTAAAAACAACGCCCCTTGAAAGTATGTAACTTTTGGTGATAACTCAAAGAGTAAGGTGGTTGGCCTTGGTAAGGTGGCCATCTCACATGATGGCTCTGAAAGATCGTGGATGTCGCCTAAAGGGGGGGGGTGAATAGGCGCTTTAAAATAAATATGGTATAGGCTTGAACAAATGCGGAATAAACCTAGCGGTTAATTTGTCAAGCACAAAACCTACAACAACTAGGCTGACCTATGTGCACCAACAACTTAATCTAAGCAAGATAAAGAACTATGTGATAGCAAGATATATGACAAGAAACAATATGCCTATTACAAAGTAAAGTGCATAAGTAAAGGTCTCGGCTAAGAGATAACCGAGGCACGCAGAGACGACGATGTATCCCGAAGTTCACACCCTTGAGGATGCTAATCTCCGTTTGGAGCGGTGTGGAGGCACAATGCTCCCCAAGAAGCCACTAGGGCCACCGTAATCTCCTCATGCCCTCGCACAATGCAAGATGTCGTGATTCCACTAAGGGACCCTTGAGGGCGGTCACCGAACATGTACAAATGGCAACCCTTAGGGTGGTCACTAAACCCTTACACTTTGGCAACCCTTTGGGGCGGTCACAGGTACCCATCAAATTGCTCGGGTCGATCTCCACAACCTAATTGGAGACCCCGACGCTTGCCCGGAGCTTTACACCACAATGATTGATCTCCGAACACCACCAACCGTCTAGGGCGCCCAAGCACCCAAGAGGAACAAGCTCAAGGGTACCAAGCACCCAAGAGTAATAAGCTTCTCAATTTGTAACTTCCACGTATCACCGTGGAGAACTCAAACCGATGCACCAAATGCAATGCAAGGGCACACGGAGTGCCCAAGTCCTTCTCTCCCAAATCCAACCGAAGCAACTAATGCT
Organism: Triticum dicoccoides; assembly: GCF_002162155.2. Taxonomy (NCBI): domain Eukaryota; kingdom Viridiplantae; phylum Streptophyta; class Magnoliopsida; order Poales; family Poaceae; genus Triticum; species Triticum dicoccoides. Next base: position 25,919,852 of record NC_041387.1, read on the forward strand.
AGGGAGGAAAATGAGAGGAAGAACAAGAAGGAGAACACCAAGAACTCCAAGATCTAGATCCAAGGGGTTCCCCGCACATAGAGGAGAAAGTGATTGGTGGAAATGTGGATCTAGATCTCCTCTATCTTTTCCCCCCAAAACTAGCAAGAACCCATGGAGGGATTGAGAGATAGGAAGCTTGGAGAAGGTCAACAATGGGGGAAGAACACGAGCTCAAAGGAGAAGGTTGAATGGGGAAGAAGACCCCCTTTTATAGGAGCTCCCGAATCCAACCGTTATGTGCTCAGTCCGCGCACGAGCGGTACTACCGCACTAGGCAGCGGTACTACCGCTAGGCCAGCGGTAGTACCGCTGGAGCTTTGCACAAAGGCTGGAAAGAAGGGGAAAGGAGGAGGAGGCCCCCGAGCGGTACTAGTAGTGGAGGTAGAGCGGTACTACCACTCGAGAGAGGTAGTACCGCACCTACTGCTGCTCCTACTACCGCCCAACCCGACACGAGAGGCGACGCCCTCGAATTGAGGCGGTACCAGCATAGAACAGGAGCAGTACTACCGCTGATGGCCACGAGTAGTACTACCGATGAACAGCGGTACTATCGCTTAAGGCTGTCAGCGGTACTGCCGCTCAGGCCTGGCGGTACTGCTGCGGACTCCTCCCAAGTGCCACTTCCACGAAAACAAATAAACTCCAAGGAAAACCAGAACTGCCACAACTTCTGCAAGTGAGCTCCAAATTGAGCAAACTCAAGCTTGTTGGATACAAGACAACGAGTAGCATCAAAACAATGAAGAACGGCAGAACCTCCACAATGGTTATAGTAAGAAGAGGCAGGGGAGGTATGCCTAACAAAAAGAGGAGAGAAACCTCCAACAGAGAAGAACCGGCAGAACCTCCAACATTGAAAACATCATAGAAGATGCATGTGAACTTTGTTTTTGATGAACTCAAGCTTGTCATCAAGATGACCATAAGCTCCAAATCTCACAAGGAGAACCAAACAAGAACCAAGAAAGATGATGCAAGTATGCAATGGTTTGATCTCTCTACTAATGATACGATAAAGCTACTCATCGAGAGCCCCCTTTGGTAGTACGACAATCGATCCTAAAGCCCGGTCTCCCAACTACCACCATGAGACCGGTAAAATAGAAAACATATCAAGGGCAAACCTTTACCTTGCACATGGTCCACTTGAGCTAGATGGTGACGAACTTGTCCTCCTCAAGATGGACCACCTTTCTTGATTGTGTTGGGTCGATGAAGACTAGATGATTGCTCCCCCATACTCCACAATGGGTGAGCCACTCCTCGGCACATCTTCAGAAGTCCTTTGACACCAAAATGGATGTCAAGCTTCAAGCGTTTGGTCTCTTCGTGATGCTCCACTTAAACTTGCACATGGAAATCTTGATGACGATCACCACTTGATGTTTCTTCTCCATGGGTTGAGTGATATCTTCCTCTTGACGCAAGCCCATGAACACGTACCTAACCCCACATAGAACTCTCACATAGACCATGGGTTAGTACACAAAGCACAATGGACAATGCTTACCATACCATGGGATCACTTGCCCTCTCGGTACAACTTCTACGCTTTGTGAGTTGATCAACTTGATTCACTCTTGACTTAGTCTTGATCAACCTTGAATCTTTCCAACTCTCTTCATTTGGATGATGTCTTGAAGGTAAACATGAATGATCACACAATCTTCTTATTCAAGACATGCTTGCAATAAGCACAAGACTCACATAACCAATCTTTGGATAATTCCTTAATAGCACCTTGGTCAACACATAAACTCCTTGAAACCAACACATGGACTTCAAGAAGAGCCTATGGACAAATCCTTCAAATGTAACTCAATGCGACCATTAGTCCATAGAGAGTGTCATCAATTACCAAAACCACACATGGGGGCACCACATGTCCTTTCAAGCTCCATACAAAAAGTTATGCTTGTTGAATCTCTTGGCTATAATTTACTTTCCATATCTAGAGTAGCCGATTTTGGTTTCAATGTCCTATTTACTGAAGTAGATTGCCAAGTGCTTCAAAGAGATAATCATAATATGGTCTTTACCGGTATACATATAAATGATGTATACATTGTTTATTTCACTAAAAAGGCTCAACCTAGAACTTTCCTACTTGCTAAATCTTCTAAAGGTTGGTTGTGGCATAGAAGGTTAGGTCACGTGGGCATGCGAAATCTTGATAAGCTTATTAAAGGTGATCATATCCTTGGAGTCAAAGATATTGTATTTGACAAGGATAGATTTTGTAGTGCTTGTCAAGTAGGAAAACAAGTTGAAGGAAGTCATCCCATGAAGAACATCATGACCACGAGAAGACCACCCGACTTGCTTCATATGGATCTTTTTGATCCCAACACCTACGAGAGTCTCGGTGGTAACTCATTTGGATTGGTCATTGTTGATGATTTTTCAAGATTTACGTGGGTGTTCTTTCTTGATGATAAATCGCAGGTCCAAAAGATCTTCAAGAACTTCGCTAGGAAAGCCCAAAATCAATTTGAAGTGAAGATCAAGAAGGTTCACAGCGACAATGGAACGGAATTCAAGGACGCCAATGTGGACACCTTTCTTGACGAAGAAGGGATTTCACGTGAGTTCTCGGCTACGTACGCACCTCAACAAAATGGAGTTGTCGATAGGAAGAACAGGACTCTTATTGAGATGGCGAGAACGATGCTTGATTTGTACAAGACGCCAAAACACTTTTGGGAAGAAGTGGTTGAGACAGCTTGCCATGCAACAAATCGTCTATATCTTCACAAGCTACTCGGCAAGACGGCATACGAGCTTCTCACCGGTAACAAACCCCAAGTTGGATACTTTCGAGTATTCGGCTCAAAGTGCTATATTCTTTATAAGCATCGTCATCCAAAATTTGCTCCTAAATCTCATGAAGGTTTCCTACTCAGTTATGGCTCAAACTCTCACACTTATCGTGTCTACAACAATTTCACCCGAAAGGTGGAAGAGAAGTTAGATGTGAAGTTTGATGAATCTAACGGCTCGCAAGTAGAGCAATTGCCAATTGATGTAGGTGACAAAGACCCTTCGGAAGCAATACAAGACTTGTCTATTGGCAAGATTCGCCCAACGGAGGTGAAGGAGAGCACCTCGTCCATCCAAGTGGAAGCCTCAACTTCACACCGAGGTGAACCACAAGTTAACTTGGAGGCATCCACGAGTGGAACACATTAAGATAATGCAAACGAGGATGTACAACAAGATGAACCTCATCGACCTCCTTATCCACCTCCACAAGAGAACAACAACGCTAATGACAATGAAGAAAGACAAGAGGAAGAACAAGACAATGAAGAGGATGTTCCACCCCGACCCAAACAAAAGCTCTCACGAGTTCGAGCAAGAGTCTCAAGAGATCATCCCGTCAAACAAATCATCGATGATATTCAAACTGGGAGAATTAGTCTCTCTAAAACTCATTTGGCTAACTTTTGTGAAAATTACTCATTCATTTCTAGTATTGAACCTATGAAGGTTGAAGAGGCTCTTGATGATCCGGACTGGGTGAACGCCATGCATGAAGAGGTACACAATTTTGAGAGGAATCAAGTATGGATGTTGGTTGAAAAGCCTGATGAGAAGCACAATATCATTGAAACCAAATGGGTGTTTCGGAATAAGCAAGATGAAGATGGACAAGTTGTGCACAATAAGGCTCATCTCGTTGCTCAAGGCTACACTCAAGTCGAAGGTATGGACTATGGTGAGACATATGCCCCCGTTCCTAGACTTGAATCCATTCGCATCTTACTTGCTTATGCCAATCACCATGATATCACATTATACCAAATGGACATTAAAAGTGCTTTTCTAAATGGTGAAATTGAGGAGGAAGTTTATGATAAATAACCTCCCAGTTTTGTTAATCCCAAGAAACCCGATCATGTTTACAAACTTCACAAAGCTCTTTATGGTCTTAAACAAGCTCCTAGAGCGTGGTATAAATGCTTGACTACGTTCCTTATTGAAAAAGGCTTTGAGATTGCAAAATTTGATTCTACACTTTTTACCAAAAGGGTTAATGGTGAATTATTTGTGTGCCAAATTTATGTGGATGATACCATATTTGGTTCGACTAACCCTCATTTTAGTGAAAAGTTTGGAAGGCTAATGTTGGAGAAGTTTGAGATGTCTATGATGAGTGAACTCAAGTTATTTCTTGGTTTGCAAATCAAGCAAACTAAGGAGGGTACCTTTGTTTCCCAAACAAAGTACACCAAGGACTTATTCAAGAAGTTCAACATGCAAGAAAGCAAAGGTATGAAAACACCCATGGCTACTAGTGGACATCTTGAGTTAACTAAGGATGGTGAACCGGTTGACCAAAAGGTTTACCGCTCTATGATTGGTTCATTGTTATATCTATGTGCCTCCTGTCCCGATATTATGCTAAGTGTGTGCATGTGTGCACGATATCAAGCGGCCCCCTAAGAATGTCATCTTAAGGTTGTGAAAAGGATAGTGAGATACTTAATTCATACACCAAACTTTGGCATTTGGTACCCTAAGAGGTCTTCTTTTGATCCTGTTGGCTACTACAATTCGGACTATGCCGGTGACAAGGTTGATAGAAAGTCCACTTCAGGTACTTGTCAATTTCTTGGTAGATCTCTTGTGTCTTGGTCCTCCAAGAAACAAAACTCGGTATCCTTATCTACTGCTGAAGCGGAATACATTACCGTCGGTTCATATTTTGCTCAATTACTTTGCATGACCCAAACTCTTAAAGATTATGGGATACATGTGAAACATGTTCCATTGCTTTGTGACAATGAAAGTGCTATTAAGATTGCTCACAATCCCATGCAACATTCCCAAACTAAGCATATTGAAGTTCATCATCATTTCATTTGAGATCATGTTGCTAAAGGAGACATCGATCTTAAGCATGTTCGTATCGATAAGAAATTGGTGGATATATTCACCAAACCGCTTGATGAGAAAGTATTTTGCCATTTGAGAGGTGAATTGAACATAATTGATGCCTCAAACTTGGAGAAACTCCATTTGGATGCATGCAAGGCATGAGGCTTTCTATGACCAATCCTTGATATTTCTCTTATGATGATCATATGTCTTGGATCCATACTTGTACCCTTGCATGTTATCTAACCCTTGTAGGTACTTGGATAAGCCCAAATCAATGAGATTGCAACTCACTCACATCTTGAGCAATCTCTACATCATCAAGTATCTACAATATGGTGGTTGAAGACAAGGAAGCATGAATCCTTTCAACATATCCTTTGACAAATTTGTATATATCCAATCTCATTTGATATCAAATTTCATGATTGTCATTTTGGATACACAAGTGATATTCCTTGCAAAACTAACCCATGTAGGTAGATGAACTCAAACTACAAGCGGTGCTCCCAACTCTTGATGAACTACATCAACCTTGAGAATCCTACACAAGTTCAACTACATGATCAAGATCAACACCACCACCCAGGTATGTTATTCCATCTTAGAGAAGCTTTACCCCAAGACATGGGTCAAAGCAGCTCAACAAGATGTGAATACATCTAAATGCTTAAACGAAAAATGGCAACCCCATTTTGAGATTAAACGATGAGTATGACCTATGATCAAGTGACTTCACTTGACTCTAAGTCAATATAATCTAACATAGGTGACTTTGTCGCCGACCAATTATAGATGAAGTTCTCCAGTGTTTCTTTGTGTTCTTGCATTTGTCTTTTTCTTTCTTGATCCCCTTTCAAGAAAAACTTCATCTAGATTTCGTTTCTTTTATCTATTATTTTTCTGCATTCCCTGCATCTAATTCATCGCAAATCCTTTAGTTAATTCCTTGCAAATCTTTGTGAGATCTTATTTGCCAAGTGAGATGAGATGACAAAATATTTCCTCTATATTGAACTCGGCCTCACCGATTTCTGCCTATCGGCTAGACCGAATTGTAATATTACATTGTAGAGTGTTCATCGGTACAACCGACAAGGACGAACCCGGTCTGACCGATATGCATCATCTCTGACACTGCCAACTCGGTATCACCGATGAAAAAGAATCGGCGTTACCAATTTCACTACTGAGAAAACATTTTGCCATTGAAATTGCCATTTCTTTTCTAGCTCCACTCGATGATTCTTATCCTGTACTCGCATCTTAAACTTCATGTTGCTTTGTCATGTGACTCAAGGACCAAACATGTTTGACTCATGCTCCAGATGATCCCGTCATGGAAATTGATGTCAAAGGGGGGGGGGAGAGAGCACATCAAAGCTTATCACATAAGAGAGATAGTATACTTTAAGCTTCTTCAGATGCCTATTATCCATAAAGGAGAGAAGTCACATGTCTTTAAGAGGGGAAAGACATGTTGGTAGATGTTACTTTGCTCTGTCTTTGCTCTGATTTTCTCTTACCCTATCTTCTCCCATTATCCAATATGATATTCACAAGGAGAAAGAGTTCATCTCTAAGGGAAGAAAAATCTTTGGAATTTATTACATATCTTTAATCCTTGGGGACATGTCTATATCCAAATAGAATACTAAGTACTCACTCACTACATGCCATCCCAATCTTGGTACCCTATTTTCTCAAGTTCACCTTTTCCAAAGTCAGCTCAAGACCACAAGGTAAGTCTATGCATCACACTCATGTGCATAATGATCTCTTGCTACTGCATGTATTGTTTGCAAGAAGGACTCGTGAACATGAAGGTACATCTTCTATATTTACATCATTTGCTCCGATGCATATAGCCAAGATACATGTAGCTCATTGCTTGCTCTGACATGCTCATGCATTCACATGCTTTCATAGTCTATCATCACATAATTGCATACATGTATGGGAGCCAATGCATGTTACATGTCTTTCCAAAGCTTTACTTGTTACTCTTCATATCTTTATCTAAAGATTTGATGTATGTTGTCATCAATTACCAAAAAGGGGGAGATTGAAAGCACAAGTGCTCCCTGGGTGATTTTGGTAATTAATGTCAATATATCTCTTGTTGGACTAATATTTTCATCTAGTATATTTCAGAGAGTTCAACAAGGCGTGGCATGGACACGAGGATGTGGAACCCCTTCAAGATGCTAAGGACAAATATTGGCAAAAGCTCAAGACTCTCCATTTCCATTTTAGTGATCCAAGGTCACATTGAGCCCATAGGAAAAGCCAATACTATTAAAAGGGGATGAGGTGTTGCTTAATGGTCTACTTGCTCAAAGTGCTTAGTGATATTGCTCCAAAACCCTCAGCCACTTTATCAATTCCAAATATGTCCAAAACCTAAAGTCATACTCGGCCCGACCGATTTGTTTCATCCGGCGCCACCAAATTCATTGACATAGCCACTGCCAAAAGCCTAATCAGTTTGGTCTCACTGATAGGATCTCGGTCTCACCGAGATGGCCTTGCAAACTCTATGTTTCCTATTGCAATTATTTCGGTCTCACTGAGATGTGCAACCGGTCACACCGAGTTTGCCTGACCAACTCTGAAAGAACATGTGGTGCCCCCATGTTTGGTTTTGGTAATTGATGACAATCTCTATGGACTAAAGGTTGTCTTGAGTTATATTTGAAGGATTTGTCCATAGGCTTTTCTTGAAGTCCATGTGTTGGTTTCAAGGAGTTTATGAGTTGACCAAGGTGCTATTAAGGAATTATCCAAAGATTGGTCATGTGAGTGTTGAGTTTATTGGAAGCATGTCTTGAAGAATAAGATTGTGTGATAATTCATGTTTACCTTCAAGACATCATCCAAATGAAGAGAGTTGCAAAGATTCAAGGTTGATCAAGACTAAGTCAAGAGTGAATCAAGTTGATCAACTCACAAAGCATAGAAGATGTACCGAGAGGGATCAAGTGATCCCATGGTATGGTAAGCATTGTCCATTGCACTTTGTGTACTAAACCATGGTCTATGTGAGAGTTCTATGTGGGGTTAGGTACGTGTACATGGGCTTGCGTCAAGAGGAAGATATCATACAACCCATGGAAAGGATGACATCAAGTGGTGATCGTCATCAAGATTGCCGTGTGGAAGTTCAAGTGGAGCATCACGAAGAGATCAAGTGCTTGAATCTTGCCATCCATTGTGGTGTCAATGGACTTGTGAAGATGTGCCGAAGAGTGGCTCACCCATAGTGGACTATGGGGGAGAAATCATCTAGTCTTCATCGAGCCAACGCAATCAAGAAAGGTGGTCCAACTTGTGGGAGTCAAGATCGTCATCATCTAGCTCAAGTGGACCATGTGCAAGGCAAAGGTTTGTCCTTGATAGGTTTTCTATTTTACTGGTCTCGTGGTGGTAGTTGGGAGACCGGGTTATAGGATCGTTTATCGTACTATCAAGAGGGGCTCTCAAGCTGGTAGCTTGATTGTATCGTTAGTAGAGAGCTCAAACCATTGAATCCTTGCATCATGTTTCTTGGTTCTTGTTTGGTTTTCTTTGTGAGTCTTAGAGCTTATGGTCATCTTGATGACAGGCTTGAGTTCATCGAAAACGGAGTTCGCATGCGTCTTCTATGATGTTTTCGGTGTTGGAGGTTTTACTGGTCTTCTCCGAGGAAGGGTTCTCACCATTTTCTTATGGGAATTTTCTCATTTGCCTCTTATTGATATTTCTATCAAGTTTGTGTTAGCCCATGTCGTTAGGTTTCCAACAAACTTGGTTTCATTGAATTCGAAGCCCGTTTGCAAAAGTTGTGGTTGTTTTGGTAAAGGCTGCAGCGGTACTACCGCGACTAGAGCGGATGTAAATTTATACTACCACTCCAGAGCGGTACTATCGTGGCTCCTGAGCGGTAGTACCACTCCAGAGCTGTACTACCGCGGCTCCTGAGGGTAGTACCGCTCCGGACCAAAATCTCATGTTTTGCTCAATGGAGGTAGGCACGGAAGTATTTTTTTAGTACCGCTCGCAAGCAGTAGTACCACTACTATTTGAGGTAGTATCATGAGGTCGAGCGGTAGTACCACTGTCGCGGCTCTACTGGCCTTTTGCCTCCTAGTTGTTGTTTTTCAAAGGGGTACTACTGCCCTGGCGGTAGTACCGCTCCTTGGACCGGTAGTACCGCTCTGTGCGGGCTGTGAGCATAATGGTTGGATTTTTCCCCACCTATAAAAGGGGGTCTTCTTCCCCATTCAACCTCATCCTTTGAGCTCGTGTTGTTCCCCCATTTTTGACCTTCTTCGATCTTGCTAACTCTCAATCCCTCCATGGATTCTTGCTAGTTTTTGAGGGAAAAGAGGGAGGAGATCTAGATCCACATTTCCACCAATCACTTTCTCCTCTATGTGAGGGGAACCCATTGGATCTAGATCTTGGAGTTCTTGGTGTTCTCCTTCTTGTTCTTCCTCTCATCTTCCTCCCTAACATTAGTTGCTTCAGTGGGATTTGAGAGCGAAGGATTTGGGCACTCCGTGTGCCCTTGCCATTGCATTTGGTGCATCGGTTTGAGTTCTCCACATGATACGTGGAAGTTGCAAGTTGAGAAGCTTATTACTATTGGGTGCTTGGTACCCTTGAGCTTGTTACTCTTGGATGTTTGGACGCCTAGAGCTTGTTCCTCTTGGGTGCCATGGCGCCCTAGACGGTTGGTGTTGTTCAGAGCTCAATCATTGTGGTGTAAAGCTCCGGGCAAGCGTCGAGGTCTCCAATTAGGTTGTGGAGATCGCCCCGAGCAATTTGACGGGTACCGGTGACCGCCCCCGAGGGTTGCCAAAGTGTACGGGTTCGGTGACCGCCCCCAAGGGTCGCCATTTGTATGGGTTCGGTGACCTCCCTCAAGGGTCCCTTAGTGGAATCACGGCATCTTGCATTGTGCGAGGGCGTGAGGAGATTACGGTGGCCCTAGTGGCTTCTTGGGGAGCATTGTGCCTCCACACCGCTCCAAACAGAGATTAGCATCCGCAAGGGTGTGAACTTCGGGATACATCATCGTCTCCGCGTGCCTCGGTTTTCTCTTACCCGAGCCCTTTACTTATGCACTTTACTTTGTGATAGCCATATTGTTCTTTGTCATATATCTTGCTATCACATAGTTACTTATCTTGCTTAGCATAAGTTGTTGGTGCACATAGGTGAGCCTAGTTGTTTTAGGTTTTGTGCTTGACAAATTAACCGCGAGGTTTATTCCACATTTGTTCAAGCCTAAACTCTAATTATTTTAAAGCGCCTATTCACCCCCCTCTAGGCGACATCCTCGATCTTTCAATTGGTATCAGAGCCTCGCCTCTCTTTGTTGGGCTTAACCGCCTAGAGAGTAAAGATGTCGACTAGGGGATTAGGATTCTCTGACACTCTTAGTTTCGATGGCACAAATTTAGATGTTTGGGTAATTCGCATGCTTAATCTCTTTAGGGTCATGGACCCAAATTTAGAGCGAATTGTAGATATGGGTTTTTCTCCTCCAAAGGATCCCCAAAGATTATCTTTATAGGATGAGAAAAATTCTTATCTCAATGCTCAACCTTCTAATGTGCTTTTCGATGCTTTGAGCAATGTAGTTATATTTGAACTCATGCCGTTCCAGGATGCTCATGAGTTGTGGACAAAGTTTCAAGATAAATATGGTGTGTCCAAGATTTGTAAGGATGATCGTTCTCCTTCCACCTCCGGCAGTGTTGCGTTCTCAACTTCTTCTACTTCACCTACATGTGGTTTTCCACAAGGTAATGACATGGTGAGTAGTGGTGTTCATTGCAATGATGATAGTGGGCTTATTGTTGATAATCCTTCATCACTTTCTTATTGCAATGCTTCATCTTTGGACTTTAGCACTTCGAGCACTCCAAATTTTCACATGCTTGTGTTGATAGTACTTGCATATCATGTATAAATTGCTTGACTAAATCTCATGATGATATGCTTGCTATATCTTGTTGCCATGATAAAAATGCATGTATTTCCTCGAGTTGTTGTGCTAACAATGTAGAGGAAACCCAACACTCCATGGAACAAGATGCGGTCTTGAATGGTGCTTCAAGGGATCCTACATCATCATCTATTGCTTTTTGCTTTATGGCCAAGGCTTCAAAGGTATCTCCCACTTTGAATCCCAATATATCTTGTGATGATATTGATGATGGCAAGAGTGATGATGATGTCAATTATGATGAAGATAATGATGATGTTGCCTCCTTAAAAATTAAGGGGGAAATGATTTTAAAGCTCTTCTTAAGAATAAAATTGCTCGTCCCAACTTCATGGAAATCATGTCGATTCCTATTGAGAGCAAGAAATATATTGATGAGTTGGAATCTCGCCTTGAGGAGCAGGAGGTTACCATTGATAAAATGGAAGGTCATGAGCGTGATTACGCTAATGAGATTGCGGACCTCTCTCAAGCTCTTGAACTTGAACAAACCACCAAGGAATCTCTTGAGGAGACTTTTGCTCTAGAATTATCTAGAGTGAAGGAATCTAATGATAGAGCTCTTGAGGTGGCCAATGTTTTTGAAACTAAAAATGATAAGCTTGAAGTTGCTCATGCTAGACTCCTTGAGGATTTTGAGCACCTCGAAAATGGCTCAAGGGTCATCAAGGGTGAGCTCATCAAACTCACCGAGTCTCATGCTCAACTTGAAGCTTCTTATTTAAAAGAGCTTTCCAAGTTGCCTTCTCCTCTTGTTGTTAAAGATGATGCTTGTGCTACTAACTCTATTTCTTGTGAAGCATCCATTTTAAAGGAGAATGTTGAGCTAAGGGATCAACTTGAGTTGCTATCTAGCAAGTATGGGAAATTGGAAGAAAGTTGTGAAAAGCTTTCTAGCTCTCATGATGATCTTCTTGTATCCCATAATGTGCTAAAAATAGCTCATGAGGCTATGATTGCTAAGGTAACATATAGTGAGCCTCATGTGGATATTAGCACTACTTTTAGTCAAAATGCTATATTTCCTTGTGCTAGTCCTCGTAATTCATCTATGTGTAACATTAGTACATCTTGTGTTGAATTGCTTTCCTTGCCTTGTTTCTCTAATGATGAAGCTTATACTTCCTCTAGTACTTGTGTTGAGACTAACCATGTAGAGGAAATCAAAGAGCTCAAGGCCCAAGTCACTTCTTTGAAGAAAGACTTGGAAAAGAGTCATGAAGGGAAATCCACACTCAACAATATCTTGAGTGTGCAAAAATCCCCCAATGACAAAGGTGGCTTGGATTCAACTCCAACAAGAAGAAGAAGTCCAAGTTGAACAAGAAGAAGGGCCAAGAACAAGTCAAGAATTCGGCCAGGATTGTTTGCTTCAAGTGCAAAATTGAAGGGCATCATGTGGGATCTTGCCCATTGAAGAAGAAGGCCATTAGTGACAAGCAACAAGGGAAGCGGCCACAAGTTCAATCTCATGCTCAACCACAAGTTGAAGAAATGCCTCTTCCCAAGAATACTCAAGCTAATGCTTCTCAAGTTGAGAAATCAAGTGAGAAGAAAGTGAAGAGTAGACGTTGCTACTTATGTCGTGAGAAAGGTCACGTTGCTTCTTCATGCACTAGTGGTAACTTATCCAACCCACTTATTATTGATAATATCTATTCTCTTGGGAAGGATAAGGTTGGCAATGTGTTTGCCAAGTTTGTTGGTACTCAAAGTGGTGTCAAGAAAAGAACCATTTGTGTTGCCAAGACTATTGTGACTAACCTCTTAGGACCCAACTTGGTTGGGGACCAACAAGCTCAAACTTGATCAATAGGTGTTGTTGGAGAGCATTGGGGACTTGGATACATTATGAAGAATTAAGGGGACTTCATCATTCTTATTGTCTCAAGCCAAGTCAATTGGGTTATCAAGTTTCTATGTTAAATCCAATGTTCCTCCTTGCGTTAACTCATACTTAAATTGTTTACATCTATAGTTACTTGCCCCTAAGCATGTTGTGGTTTTGTACCTTGCATGTGTTTGTATATGATGTGTTTCCAATTTTCTTAACTTGAGTAATCAAGTATGTGTATGTTGGTTTGCACGTCATGTACGTGTGTGTCATGCGTTGAGCCTTTGTGCATCTTGTTTGTTTCTTAGTTGTCTCTTGTGAGAGATTAATGGAATATCCCATTATGGGGGAGTGATTTGCTTTGTGCACCTCACAATCTTATAAATGTGTGTACATGAGGAATACCATCTAGTATTGATATTACAAGAGTATCTAGTCACTATGTGGTATGTCTTCTCATGAGAAATTCAAATTGTAAATAGTCCATTAATCATCTCTTGTTGGATCCTCTTATTGCCTCTTGTTAAGTTTTTATTGGCATCACATTATGGGGGAGTAATATGCTATGTGCATACTACAAGCCTAGAAAATGTGTACATTTGAGATATTGTCACCTAGAATTGATATTGTAAATTATCTTGTTCCTAGGTGGCATGTTAGCTCTACAAGTTGCAATTTGCTTGTGTTTGGTGTGAAGATGATGTTGGATATCCTTGCTATCTCCCACCGGGAATTACTTCCAAATACTTCTTGTCTTTTAACAATTGGTACTCACTTAATTGTGGTAGAAATTATTGATCATCTTCACGTTGGCGTTTGCTTTTTTTGCCTTATCTCTTGCGAAATTTGTGTCAAATCCCATTGCCTTCCATGCCACTTGAGGATCTTGTTGTTTTCTTGATCTTTTCTAGTGTTTTTTTGATATAGTGAAACTGGTGATCCTACCTTGTGCATTTTGTATTCAATTGCAAATTCTCTATAATGCACAACTCGTGGGGGAGCTATCCTATTTTCTATAAAACACTAATCTTGTGATCCATTTTAAGTGTGTGTTGGTGGACGGCGAGCCGTTTCTTTTTGGTACTTGTGCCATCATGAAACTTTGTAGAGAGCTTGGTTTGTTTGGAACCATCCTCTCTTTTGGGAGTTTGATATAATTTTGTGTGTCCCAATGGATATCTCATTCCTTGATGTATCTTTGATATCTTCCAAGTGATGATTTCTCCATTTGGTATCCTTTTCACTTGGTATTTCCTTTTTTTGGCATCGGTTCTTGAAAGTATTAAGCATGCATATTAACTTCATGTAGTTTCCTTGGCATGTTTTCTTTCTTTGACCCAATATATAGGGGAATCTCCACCAAGTCTCAAATCGGATGAGATGTGTATGAAATTCATTTTCATATCTATTTGCACATATTTATGTGGAGATTGTCCTATGTATTTATGTTTCTAACCCTTTGGTTCCAATGAGTTTGGGTACCATTTTTTTGTGTTGTTGTTCTAGGAACAATTGGAGATGCATTGGATACTCGGCTCATTCAAAAGGAAGGTGTTTTCACCATGTGCTTATTGGAGTCAAGCTAGGATGATCAATGAACTACTTTCTACCTTCAATTGGTTTCTACTACATCCTTCTAATGCTATCTCGGTAACAAGTATCATCATCTACTACAAGCACACATTTATTGCATCAACCGTGTGTAGGTTGTATCATGGCATGTTATTCATTATTTCTTGTGATATTTGTTTCCTTTCTCAAAGCATCCCAACAATGATCTCTTGTTGCTAGTTGTGATGTCTTTGATGGTTGTGTGGTAGGAATTCATTTATATACAATAAGACCATATCTAGCCATGTGCTATGCTTCCAAGCAAATATTTTATTGGTATATCTATGACTTCCTTTTGGATATCTTGTTCCTTCATGTTGTAACTATTCCGGGTGTACATCCTTCTTTGTAGATATATATCATCATGATTTTGTCTACCTAGAATCTTATACACTTGAGAGAAGTTGCATATCTAGATGATATCCTTTCTTTCACGTCCACCTTGTATTTCTTTTGTTTTTTTCTTTGGTGGCTCCATAAAAGCTTTTGCCTTGAGTGTGTGTCTTATATCGTTGCATCTTGATGCACTCTTGTGTGGTGAAGATTTTTTTCATCATGCTTATCTCTATGAGGCTTTTGCCATCTTGGTATCCCTCGTCTTGATGAGGCTTTCATCTTCTATCTTCACCTTGGGTTGTCACAAGTGTTGGTTATTCTTTTTACATTTTTAGTGTGCTTGTGAACCCTTTTGCTTGGTGTGTGGGGGGAGGACATGTCATGCACCGTGTATCTCATTTACCCAAGACTATGTTGATGCTTTATGCTCATCCTTATATTAGTCTTCTCAAGTGCTTTGTCATGACTCACACACATCATTTTGGTTGAGCCTATTATTAAGTTGCCTCTTTTGCATGTTGCTCAAGCATGTGCTTGTTGCAAGTGCTAGGCTTTGTTTCCTATATGCTTACTTGCACTGGTTGCACTAAAAAAAGAAAAAGACACATCCGTGACATTTTGGGCCGAACGGATTTTTTTTCTGTCATACATATGACACTTCTATGACGATAATTGTGACAAAACCCGGTATCATCATAGATGTGGTGGGCTCCTACTTCTATGACAAAAAATCATGACAGAAAATGGGCTTTTCGTCCAAGGCGGGCCGGAGACGCAGCTGCATGACATTCTTTGGGCCGTCCATGACGGAAAAACCATGGTAGAAGCGAGGGCGAGGAAAATTTCGGGGAGTTCCCGATTACGGTGGGTGGTCGGGGGCCGAGCGATGTGCGTTTCTCTCATACACGTACGCGCGTGTGTGCGAGGCGTTTGCTCTAACTGAACCCGAGCAAGGCATTGGGCTCTAACTGTACCCGAGAGATTGCACTGCAGGCTACGCGTTACTGAACCCGGGCGATCGATCGATGGTTGTTAACTGAACCCGAGCGATCGATTCCTTCGCTACTGCTGCTAACTGAAGCCGATCGATGCTGCCTCTCTGGATGAACAGTGAGCGTTGCGGGGGGTTTGGATGAATAGTGAGCGGTGGGAGTGGATGAACAGGACCCATGGCGTTACCTCTAGATGAACAGGACCCCGTAGTGTGGAGGGCTGGATGAACAGGACGACCCCATGGAGGGCTGGATGAACAGTAGATGGTGGAGGCGTGGATGAACAGTAGTCCGTGGAGGGGTGGTTGAACAAGAGCCAGTGGAGAGGGGTGGTTGAACAGTAGCCGGTGGAGTAGCGCGCGGTGGAGGCTGGATGAACAGGAGGCCGTGGATGAACAGTCGCAGGTGGAGGCTGGAGGAGGTCGACGGTGGATGAACAGTGGCCCATGGAGGCTGGAGGAGGTCGACGGTGGAGATGAACAGTATCCCGTGGAGTCTCGTTTTGCGGTATGCCACACCCCTCCCGATGAACAGGACCCCCGTTTCGACCGTAGCGCTCCAACACAAGTCCGTTTCGTCCGTTTTGCGGTACGCCACACCCCTCTCGATCAACAGGACCCCCGTTTCGACCGTAGGAGGTCCGTTTCCTCCGTTTTGCAGTATGCCACACCCCTCCCGATCAACAGGACCCCCGTTTCGACCGTAGGAGGTCCGTTTCCTCTGTTTTGCGGTACGCTAGACCCCTCCCGATGAATAGGATCCCGTTTCAAACGCGGCCGGTCGAACACAAGGTCGTTTCCTGGGTTCTGTGGTATGCCAGGCCTCATTTCCATCGCATGTTCCGTCCAAGCCCTCCCGGTGAACACGACCACGCATTCCGTTCTGACCCAGCCGGTTGGCTCCCCATGAACACGACGACGACGCTGTTTCTCCATTCCAACCCAGCCATGTACACGAGCCCTGGCCATACATATGCGCGAGTAGGCGTTCGAGACCCCGCCCGTATGTACACATACATGGCCGTATTTTCTTTCTTGCACCTTGGCCGCTGTACGTACGTGTACATGCTACGTGCGTGCATCTACTACGACACATGCGCGCCTCTACATCTACCAGTATATATGTAAATACACGTTCGTGACCAGAATGACAATGCTACGTATGCTTCGACCATGTGGGTCCCGACTGTCAGGCACTTCCTTGCGTGCGAAGATTTAGCTGGTGGGTCCCAGCAGTCAGGGGGGTGAATCATTTTGTTTTTTTTTTGCCCGGACGCACTTCCTTGCGTGCGAAGGTGTAGCTGATGGGTCCCAGCAGTCAGGGGGAAACATTTTTTTCACGAAATTCGGTGGCCCGTCCGGTGGGTCCCTGCTGTCAGGTGGAGTGTCGGTGTCAAAACCGGCGGATCTCGGGTAGGTGGTCCCGAACTGTGCGTCTAGGCGGATGGCAACAGGAGACAAGGGACACAATGTTTTACCCAGGTTCGGGCCCTCTTGATGGAGGTAAAACCCTACGTCCTGCTTGATTAATATTGATGATGTGTGTTACAAGAGTAGATCTACCACGAGATCAAGGAGGCTAAACCCTAGAAGCTAGCCTACGGTATGATTGTTGTTCGTCCTATGGACTAAAGCCATCCGGTTTATATAGACACCGGAGAGGGCTAGGGTTACACAGAGTCGGTTACAATGGTAGGAGATCTACATATCCGTATCGCCAAGCTTGCCTTCCACGCCAAGGAAAGTCCCCTCCGGACACGGGACGAAGTCTTCAATCTTGTATCTTCATAATCTTGGAGTCCGGCCGATGATGATAGTTCGGCTATCCGGACACCCCCTAGTCCGGGACTCCCTCAGTAGCCCCCGAACCAGGCTTCAGTGACGACGAGTCCGGTGCATATGTTGTCTTCGGCGTTGCAAGGCGGGTTCTCCTTCAAACTTCATGTTCCTGTCAAATAATGTCCGGCTTCCTCATAAATGTTGCGCTCCTTGGCTTCTACGCCCAATAATGGCCTTCTTCCACGTGTCGTATGAATGCGAAAAGATAGGGTATTTTTACATTTCTCCCCCCAGCCGTGCGAACGAGCCGCCTATAAGAGAGGTGAGGATCTAGATACAACTCACACCATCCTCCTTCCGCAAGTACTCATCGAAGCGCCTCTGACAAAAATCCATTCTATCATGGACAGTCGACGCGGCTCCTCCTCTCGTGCTCCCAGCCCTAAGCCAGGAGATTGGGGGAGATGCTCAGTTCCACACAGCGAGCTAGTGGCGCTCCAAACCGAGGGATATCTTCCCCCAGCCTTCATGGTTCTGGTTCGGGCCGGACTGGCCACCTTCCGGGGTGGAAAGCAGGCGGAGAGCGTTCCCAACCCCTCCAAAGGGGAGCGGGTATGCTTTGTCCCTTATTTAGTAAGGGGACTTGGATTTCCCATACATCCGTTTCTCCGGGGGCTCCTAGAGTTCTACGGACTCCAGCTTCACCACCTTACACCTGCCTCCATTTTGCACATCGCGGGCTTTGTAGCTCTTTACGAGTTGTTCCTGGGCATCGAGCCCCATTTTGCACTGTGGAAGAGATTGTTTTGCCTCGTACCCCGTTCTCACGAGGGGTCGATATATCAAGTGGGCGGAGCCGAAATATGGCGCATCGCCGGGACCGGATATCCATCCGGCACCCCGAAGAAGGCGTCCGAAGATTGGCCTTCGGAATGGTTCTATATGGACGACGCTCCTCTGCCGGATCCAGTTCGGATCGGCCTCCCGGAGTTCAGCAATGCCCCCTTGAAGAAACGCCTGAGTTGGAGCCCACGGAGCCCTCAACGGGAGGATGATGGGAGCGTCCATTATCTGATGGGCCGGATTAGGCTACTGGCCCACTCCGGATTGACCATGATTGGAATCATGGCCATGTGCATTATGCGAGGGGTGCAGCCGCTCAAATATAGGGGCCACCCCATGTGGGACTTCAACGAGGAGAACGACGCCACCCGTCATGGCCGCAAGGGGCCATGCTCGACCGCGGATCTGGTGAAGATCCTGTCCGGCTTGTACAAGGGGGAGAAGGAAGACTTTCTCCAGACGAGCCCATTGAATGGGTTCTCCATGAATAACCCTCGGAGCTGGGTAAGCGAACGTTTATTCATTCGACCCGTGCTTTTGAAGTTAGATGCCTTACTCTATGATTTTGACGCAGGAACTGCGTCGGGATGTGGAGGGCATACACAGTCTGGCTCCACAACCCGAGGATCCGGGAAGATCCCTTGATCCGGCTTCCGAAGAGGATCCGGACATAAAGGTGGATTTGATTGACGGGGTGTTCCACCAGCTCAGCATAGATAATGCTTTGGTCGCCATTACGGCTGACTACCCTGGTTTGTGTCTGGCTTCCCAGGTGAGTACGACCGAAGTTCCGACACCGTTGCTTTGTTAATGCTTATTTCTGACCACCGTGCACCAATGGTGCTCGGCAGGCGGTGCCTTCACGGCAGGAAGCCGAGCCCGCGGCGACTGACCAAACGAGGTCAGTTCGGCCTAGCAGGCGGAAGAGGAGTGCGGCGCGAATTGAAACGTCGCCGCAAAGGTATTGTGCACCATTGTCCTTTAAGGGAAAAACTCCTGGGAGGCATATTAATGCTCATGATTCTTCCAGGAGAAAAAGCGCTCGCCGGACGGAGTCCGGAGAGGGTGCCCACCAAGCCTCCGCCAGCCAGGCTCCAACGCCTGGTCCGGAAGGGGAGGCGAGCGCAAGGCACGAGCCTGACGCTCCTCCAACGGAGGATGCCGATAGGTTGTCCGCCACCAGGTCTGAGGTGGAGAGCGCCATGAATCATAGGCGCCGTCGGACAGTTCTTCGTGACGCGTGTTTCTCCCCTGAGGCGTTAAATGCCTTTAATGCGGGAGACGCGCACCTCCGTGCTGCTCAAGATGGTTTAACCAAAGCCACGGAGCAGTATGTAAAGGACATACGGGTAAGGAATTTTAATGGCTATATATGCCAGTAGCCCCCGAGACTTAAAATAGTTAAACTAACTGATTTAAGGATCATTTGTTATGCAGGATCTTATTGAGAAGAATACCCACCTGTCTCAGGAGCTTCAAGAGTGCAAGGCCCAACTTGAGGCCGCACTAGCCGCTGCCGGGGGAGCCACGGAGACCCCCTCTGGTAATTTATATTTTGAAAAGAGAAGTAGTTAACAAAATGCGGCGGGTGCGTATATCTGACAATAATATTGCAGAGGGCGCCGGACTAGATCCGGACAAGCAACAGCTACTGCGCCAGTTGAAGGCCGGCGAGAGGGTGCTTACGAAGGTGCAGCAGGAGAGGAACAAACTCCAAGATGCCCACACCCAGCTTGGAGAAGAACTAAAAGGTGTTCGGGCCCAGCTGTCTGGCTCCTTGAAGGAGAATCAGCGGCTTTGTTGCGGCATCTATAGTAAGTGCTTGAGCAAACTCTTTTGAAAAGAAGAGTTCGGCGAGGAGGTCGGTTGACAGAAATATGTCTGTAGGTGTGCTCACAGGTCGCCCTATGGAGGAAATGCCCGGTTCAACGGGTGACCAACTTCCCGAGCTGGTGCAACTGCTTGAACGTGTTCGGCAGGCGATGAGTGGCATCGTTCAGGCCTTATGGCCTTCCGTCTCCCTACCTGAGGGCCTTGGAGGGCTTGCTGAGAAGCTTCAGGGAGTACGGCGACGTCTCCGTCTGTGGAAGATATCAGCCTGCCGTCAAGGTGCCAGGGAGGCCTGGGCCATGGTGAAGACGCGGTACCCGAAGGCTCACCCAAACCACATGGCCGAGGTCGGACCTGCGGGGCGTGATGGGAAGGAGGTCCCTGTGAGCTTGATGTACGGCCAAGTAGAGCTGGCCGCAAAATATTCCCAACAGGACTGTAAATTAGACAGCCTATTAGATGGGATTGAAGAGGAGTACAATCAGTCCGTCTGACGATGTAATTTGAAAATGACATGTGAAATGCCTTCTAGCCAGATTGTAGATCGTTTGCCTTTGCGGACCTTTTCGCTTCAACCTCGGGACCCGACAGTCCGGAGTGTGTCCGAATACCCTGACGGTTATAAAAGAACCGGGGCATGCATGGAGACAAGGCGTAGGGGTCCTAATTGCTTTATCAGACAAGTGCCCAACTAGCTATGTTATATTACATGGTTAGTAAGAAACATCTTCCAGGGAGAATAGTTCCGTTAAGGGTTCCTTTCCCTGGGGGGGCATGCCCTAAAGTGCATGTCCGGACTGCGAAAATAGCAGAAAAAGCATCTGGGGCAGATAAATAAGTAAGTAATAAGTCATCTTTCAGGTCACCGACCGAATATTCCCTTAAGAACGCTAGCCTTCGGCTTCACCCAGTCTGAGGTACACATCCGGCTGACCCGGCAGTAACAATCGCAGAGGTGCTCCCTTTACCTCCTAGCCGAACAATCAGAAACGTAGGGGTAAGCACAGGAGCCACGCAACCCGGCTTGGCCAAAACTTAAGTCATATCGATGCATATAATGGTGATCAAAAGGTACATGCGGAAGTGTGACACATGTGGTGGGTATGAAGCCCATATAAATAAGCTTCTATTAAAGAAGCCCCCAGGTATAACGAGTGCGAGTAGCACATTGAGTAAATGCGAACAAAGCGCAGATCAGCCCTCAAGAGGTTTGTGCTGAAGAAAGGGGAGGAGAAAGGAGGGAAAACAAGGACAGCGAAAAAATATGAAAGGTGGACAGAGGAAGGAGACGAACCCTGAGTCCGGCGCTAGGCGTAAAATCTTCAGAGACGGGCTGCGTTCCATGGGTTTGGCTCGAGTCGGTTGTCAGATGCGTTGCGTAGACGGTATGCACCGCCGGTAAGGACTTGGTCTATGATGAAGGGACCTTCCCATTTGGGCTTAAATTTCTCCTTTTTATTTTCCGGCAGGCGTAGAACTAGCTCGCCAATGTTGTAAGTTTTGGCCCATACTTCTCTGCTTTGATATCTTCGAGCCTGCTATTGATAGAATGTGGAACGGGATTTTGCCACGTTGCGCTCCTCCTCTAAAGCGTCCAAACTGTCCTGCCGATCTAACTCGGCTTCTCTTTCCTCATACATGCGTACGCGAGGTGAGTCATGAATTATGTCGCAGGGCAAAATTGCCTCGGCGCCATATACCATAAAAAATGCTGTGAATCCGGTTGTGCGGTCTGGCGTAGTCCGCAGCCCCCAAAGTACGGAGTCGAGCTCCTCTACCCAGTGCGTGTTAGATTCCATGAGGGACCGCACTAATCTGGGTTTGATGGCGCTCATGATTAGACCATTTGCTCGTTCCACTTGACCTTTAGTTTGAGGGTGGTAGACCGAAGCGTAGTCGAGCTTGATGCCCATGTTTTTGCACCAGAGTTTAACCTCGTCGGCCGTGAAATTCGTGCCGTTATCAGTGATGATGCTGTGAGGGACGCCAAAACGGTGTACTACCCCGGATATGAAGTCTATCACAGCTCCGGATTCTGCCGTTTTAACCGGCTTGGCCTCTATCCATTTGGTGAATTTGTCCACCATGACCAATAGGTATTTGCGCTTGTGGGTTTGTTGACACCAGATTTTGGCATGGTCAAAAACGTAATTAAGAAGGCTTCAAATGGAAATGTGCTCAAAGTGATAAAGTTCCGTATCGTCAAAAGGAGAAACTTTGATATTTGGGCCGTAGCCATCCGATCTAATCTCTAAGGCCGAAGTTGTGTTTGAAGTACTGAGATTTTGTGTTCAGAACACTATTCGTCTGATTACGCCCCCAAGATGGCCTCATATGAGAAACGTTTCTACATGGATTGTCTTCGTATCGTCGAAATGATCGATTTTGATATAAGAAACGTCTAAATCGGAGTTCGTATGCAAAAGTTAGAGCCAAAACAGTGTGCTGCATAAGTCTGCCCCGGAAGTTCCGGGCAAAACTTCCGGGGAGGTTCCGGGCTAAACCGAAAGTTTGCACGCGGTGCGCCCCGAAAACTGAAATTTAACATTATTCGCAGATTTGCGGGGCCTGTTTCGACATCAAGATGACCTCGGATGAAAAAGTGATCAACCTATGAAATTTTCTACATTGCAAGACCTACAACTTTGCTTTTGGGACCATCGCGATCTGAAGTAATATGCGATCTCCAGGAGCTGTGCAAGAGGGCTACTTGATGTGATTTTAGCCCGGAAGTTCCGGGCTGACCGGAAGTTCCGGCCCTCATAGTCCGAGTTAGGTTATGTTTTGATGTTTTGGACGTGATTTGAGTCCTTTTCTTGTATGGGAAGTCCAGCTGCCTCATATATATGTAAGGGGTGACGGCCGATTGAACAACACACAATCGATCTATCAATATATCACTTTTTACCTTTACCTTTATCTTCTCCCTTGTTCTTCTTCTTCCTCATTCTTCGTTCGTTCTTCTTCATTGCAGGGCGGCGAACCTCGAGGCCCTAGGGGCGGTCAGGCCGACCTAGGGCAGCCCATAGCCGCCGCGCGCCCTGACGGGGTCCTTCCCGGGCGTGTGGGGTTTCGGGTCTACAAAAGCACCCGCCGGATTGTCTTGCGTACCGCGCTTCCGGCGGGTCTCCTTCGACGTGAGCTGCGGTGCATCACCCCCGGTGTTGGAGGTACACGGTGACGTGTTCGTGTGTGAACACACTTTTTGGCGACTCCGCTGGGGACGAAGCTTTGAACGGTCTCCAGCCCGTTCTTGCTACGAAGAGATCGTCATCTAGGGTTTGCAATCTACAAAGGTAACATGAATACCCAATTCACTTATGTAGATGCAAATAATACATATGTTGTTGCTAGATCGTCTAATGAGCATATTGTATCGGCTAGCCCTAGTTTTATCAATCATGCATCTAATTATGTGCAACAGTCGATTCAGAATAATCTTCATGCTTCAACTTCATATAATTTTAGCAACATGCAACATATGTATCCCAACTCCCATGCATCGGCAACCCCACAAATCTATATGCCGATGAACAACATGATGAGTTCGGTTAATCATGTTGAGACACCCCATGTAGGAACTTCCAATAGTATGCAACAAAGTGTTTCAACTTTTTATTCATCGGCAAATAACTTGCAGTATGTTAATCCAAACGTGCCGGTGGATAGGGGAATTGGCCATGACACTACAAGTTATTCGGCCAATTACCCTCAAACATCGTATGCTACACCTCATGCTAAGAATTTTTCGGCACCATACGCAATTGTAGATATTCGTGATTCGGCTCCGCACCTTCATGCTCATGGCCGAATAAGTGAGAATTCTACTAGAGCGCATGTGTGTTTACCTAGTAACGTAGCATATCATGTTGCCCCTGCACAATTACAGAATTTCGGCAACACACCATTGCCGAAAGCGTCTCAAAGTATTGGGGGGCAATCCGATGAAGATTGGGCTGAAATTGGTCAAAAAAAGCTTAAAGATAGACTAGCTGCAATGTTTGCTGAATTTAGACAAGAACAAGCAACCTTGCGAATCAAAGAAAGAAAGAGTGGTGATTCGGATAACAAAGTTAATTCGGTTATTAAAAAAGCCGAATCAAATAGTATGTGTACCGAATCTATCAAAGAAAAAGAGGATGCCAAGGCATTGGAGAGTCATTCAAAAGTGGAACAAAGTATTATTCAAGTGATGCAACCATCATGCTCTCCCAACGTAATTGAAGAGGTATGTCTAGCAAGTGACTTGCCTATCTTCCGATTTGGTCGCAACTTTATTGTCGATGCTTCTATAAGAAAAATTCTCATAAGTAATTTTGAAAGACCAATGAAGAAGGGTAATTTACTTGTTAGCAACAAAATTGTTATAGACTATATCGGTCAACCCATTGCACCATTTATAAAGACTGATAACGACTTATTGTTGTGGCCAAAGCTTTCCCGTTTGCTTTATCTAAAGTTCATATCTAGTTGGGTAGCTTTGCTTATTTCTTACTTGGCTTGCACTTTGTCTCAATTGAGACATGTGTGTTCTAAATATTTTCGTATCAGAAGTTTAAAGCCAAGGTTAATTTCTTTTGAGAAATCCGATGCTAATATAATATCTTATCCAAAGACACCGGAGATAGAGTGGAAAACACAATGTATAGCCGAATGGGAAGATTCTAAATCTGAACCATTCGTTTGCTTATCTTCAAAGCCGTTCACACAGCAAAATCGGCTAGAAAGCAAGAAGTTTACCTTCAATTCAAGCATGTGTGACCAAATATTTGATTTATTGCTGAAAAATAATTACATAAGAATTCTTGATCACCATGTCAAGCCATGAATGCAAGGACGAATGTATTGTAGGTTGCATCATTCGTTCAAACATAATTTTGAGGATTGCAATATGTTTCGTCAAATAGTTAAATCGACCATTGAAAAAGGACGATTGAAATTTGTTGAGACACCAAGAGATGACCAGTCTATTCCGATTGGTCTCGATGGCAGAAAGTTTTTGCATCGGCTGCTTCAAGCCGATCCATTTAAAGAGGAGGTAAAAACTGCAGGTGATGGGGTCAAGCTTTCAAGTAAAGAAGTTGTTGAAGAGCATAATGAACATAATTTTGAGGGCGAGAATTCCATTGAAGCTACAATGGAGACGCCGAGGACTGGGGGGCAGCAAGCAAATCCAATGATTGGTGCAAGCACAACCAAAGGAAACAAAGGCCGAAATAAGCGCAAGTGTAAGAGATCAAAAATCACCTTCGCTGAACTATTGGATAAATATCAAAAGAAGAGTGAAGAGAAGAATGCTTATAGGCCAAATCATGCAAAGAAACCAAGATCACCCCCAAGGCGCAAATATGAGGATTGGTATTGGCAAAGTGTAATTTTAATGCAACATATTCATATCCTTATTTTGGGCCGCCAATGCCAATGCCGTGGATGCCTCCCTATGCTCATATAGATACATATTCATCATGGGACAGGTATGATACAAGGGCACATTCTCCATCTTATTCTAGACCATCTCACCAATACTATGCAGCTCCAAGGAGATCAACATTTGAACAATCATGCGTCAAAGACCGTTTCAATCATAAAGAATCGGTCTGGTGCACAAGGAAGAATAAGGAGGTGGTCGAGCAAATCTACCGCGTCAAAAGAGATGGTCGTAAGAGTGCCACTTCAGATATGATCTCAAATGAAAAAGTGCCAATTAAAGTGTTGACATTGGCTACAAAAGGCAATGAGGCAAGTCAATCAAGTGCCAAATCTGAAGGGAAGAAGTTGAGAGTGCACAAGGTAAAACAAGAATTGCCATTACTTCAAATAAAATCGCAGCTGGGATGCCCACTCGGCTTATCGTATTGGCAAAAGAAGGAGTTGCGGAAGCTTAGTGCACAAGAACTTGAAAAGAGAAATATGGCGTGGGTTCCCAAAGTAAATATTCAAAATAAGAATTATGTGCGAGCTTCCTTTACAAGGAGTGCGAAAAAGGTGAAGAAGGAAAAGAGTGAAAGCTACGAAGGACCAAGCCGAAGGTTTCAACATCTTCGGTCCACGCATTATCTATTTTCTTCAATAATGCCGTTGATGCCTATGCCATGGAATTCTTCATCAGGTATGGTTGGTTACCCTCAATGGGCTTACTTTAATCCATGGATAAAATATAATTTCTTACATCATGAAAGGGTATTACCAAATCATTATATGTTTGATTACCTTCACTTTTGTTGCTAATCTAAATGGCCGATATATACTTATCGTCCTAAGAATATGCAAAATGGCCGATGTAGTGTTGACATCGTCCTTAGAACAAGCTATGCGGAAGTTATTTTTCGGCACACAAGCTTTGCCGAAAAACAGGGGGGCATGTGTTGACACCAGATTTTGGCATGGTCAAAAACGTAATTAAGAAGGCTTCAAATGGAAAAGTGCTCAAAGTGATAAAGTTCCGTATCGTCAAAAGGAGAAACTTTGATATTTGGGCCGTAGCCATCCGATCTAATCTCTAAGGCCAAAGTTGTGTTTGAAGTACTGAGATTTTGCGTTCAGAACACTATTCGTCTGATTACGCCCCCAAGATGGCCTCATATGAGAAACGTTTCTACACGGATTGTCTTCGTCTCGTCGAAACGATCGATTTTGATATAAGAAATGTCTAAATCGGAGTTCATATGCAAAAGTTAGAGCCAAAACAGTGTGCTGCATAAGTCTGCCCCGGAAGTTCCGGGCAAAACTTTCGGGGAGGTTCCGGGCTAAACCGAAAGTTTGCACGCGTGCGCCCCGAAAACTGGAATTTAACATTATTTGCAAATTTGCGGGGCCTGTTTCGACATCAAGATGACCTCAGATGAAAAAGTGATCAACCTATGAAATTTT
Source organism: Triticum dicoccoides (assembly GCF_002162155.2). NCBI lineage: Eukaryota > Viridiplantae > Streptophyta > Magnoliopsida > Poales > Poaceae > Triticum > Triticum dicoccoides. The sequence goes on from NC_041387.1 coordinate 25,946,867, forward strand.
CTACATTGCAAGACCTACAACTTTGCTTTTGGGACCATCGCGATCTGAAGTAATATGCGATCACCAGGAGCTGTGCAAGAGGGCTACTTGATGTGATTTTAGCCTGGAAGTTTCGGGCTGACCGGAAGTTCCGGCCCTCGTAGTCCGAGTTAGGTTATGTTTTGATGTTTTGGACATGATTTGAGTCCTTTTCTTGTATGGGAAGTCCAGCCGCCTCATATATATGTAAGGGGTGACGGCCGATTGAACAACACACAATCGATCTATCAATATATCACTTTTTACCTTTACCTTTATCTTCTCCCTTGTTCTTCTTCTTCCTCGTTCTTCGTTTGTTCTTCTTCATTGTAGGGCGGCGAACCTCGAGGCCCTAGGGGCGGTCAGGCCGACCTAGGGCAGCCCATAGCCGCCGCACGCCCTGACGGGGTCCCTCCCGGGCGTGTGGGGTTTCGGGTCTACAAAAGCACCCGCCGGATTGTCTTGCGTACCGCGCTTCCGGCGGGTCTCCTTCGACGTGAGCTGCGGTGCATCACCCCTGGCGTTGGAGGTACACGGTGACGTGTTCGTGTGTGAACAGGGTTCCCCTTTTAAGGGGTCCAACCATGTCAAGCCCCCAAACCGCGAACGGCCAAGTGATGGGTATAGTTTTGAGGGTGGTGGGTGGCATGTGGCTCTGATTAGCAAAGAGCTGGCAACCAACGCATCATTGGACTAAGTCCTGAGCATCTGCCCAGGCTGTAGGTCAATAAAATCCTGTACGGAAGGCCTTGCCTACAAGTGCCCGGGCTGCCGCGTGGTGCCCGCCGAGTCCGGCGTGAATTTTAGCCAGGAGATTTCGCCCTTCCTCTTTGGAGATACACCTTTGAAGGACTCCGGTTGTGCTTTTCTTATAAAGTTCTCCCTCATGGACCTTGTAGGCTTTAGATCGCCGAACTATGCAGTGGGCCTCATTTTGGTCTTCGGGAAGTTCGTGCCGGATTAGGTAGGCTAGGAATGGTTCTGTCCACGGGGCAATTACTGCCAGTATTTCGTGGGCCGAATCTGTTATTTCATTGGCCGAGCCATCGATTGTGTCGGAATGTTCTGCGTTAGGTGATGCAGTTTGTTCCGGATTGTTATTTCTGGACTCCCCTTCCCATAATACGGATGGCTTAAAGAGCCGCTCCAGGAAGATGTTTGGAGGGACGGCGTCGTGTTTTGCGCTGATGCGTGCTAACACGTCTGCTGCCTGGTTATTATCCCGGGCTATGTGGTGGAATTCGAGTCCCTCAAACCGGGCTGACATTTTTAGCACATCGTTACGGTAGGCTGCCATTTTCGGATCCTTGGCGTCAAAGTCTCCATTTATTTGGGATATTGCGAGGTTCGAATCCCCGCGCACCTCTAGGCGTTGAATACCCATGGAGATTGCCATCTGGAGGCCATGTAGAAGGGCCTCGTATTCGGCTGCATTGTTGGAGTCCATGTACATTATTTGAAGTACATATTGGACTGTATCTCCGGTTGGGGACGTCAGGACGACGCTAGCCCCCAAGCCCGCCAACATTTTGGAGCCATCGAAATGCATGATCCAATTGGAGTATGCGCCGTACTCTTTAGGGAGTTCGGCTTCGGTCCATTCGGCGACGAAGTCAGCCAGGACTTGCGACTTTATAGCTCGCCGTGGTTTGTAGGTTATATCAAATGGTAAGAGCTCGATGGCCCATTTTGCAATCCTGCCCGTCGCGTCACGATTGTTTATAATATTGAGAGGTACTTCGGAGGCCACCGTTATGGAACACTCTTGAAAGTAGTGTCGCAGCTTCCGGGATGCCATGAACACCGCATACGCTATCTTTTGATAATGTGGGTACCGGGACTTGCATGGAGTCAAGATAGTGGATACGTAGTACACTGGTTTTTGAAGAGGGAATTTGTGCCCTTCTGTTTCTCGTTCGACGACGAGTACCGCGCTGACAACTTGATGTGTTGCTGCGATATATAATAGCATTGGTTCGCCCAGGTTGGGCGCGGCTAGGACCGGATTTTTTGCCAATACGGCTTTGATTTTTTTGAGTCGAGCCATGGCAGCATCCGTCCATTCAAAATGTTCGGTGCGCCGGAGGAGGCGGTAAAGGGGCAGTGCCTTTTGTCCCAAACGGGAGATGAAGCGGCTTAGAGCCGCCACGCATCAGGTTAGCTTTTGTATTTGCTTGAGGTCTTTTGGGATATCCAATTGTGACAGAGCTCGGATTTTGGCTGGGTTTGCTTCAATTCCTCTACCGGATATAATGAAGCCCAAGAGCATTTCGGCTGGTACGCCGAAAACACATTTTTCCGGGTTGAGCTTAATGTCATATGCTCGGAGGTTGTCAAATGTCACCCTCAAGTCGTCTACTAGAGTTTCGACGTGTTTGGTCTTGACGACCACATCGTCTACGTATGCCTCGACTGTTTTGCCTATCTGGGTGGCCAGACATGTCTGAATCATGCGCTGATATGTTGCGCCGGCGTTTTTGAGTCCGAAGGGCATTGTGTTGAAGCAGAATAGTCCATATGGAGTAATAAATGTTGTTGCAGCCTGGTCTTTTTCTGCCATCTTGATTTGATGGTATCCGGAGTATGCATCGAGGAAGCACAATGAATCGTGCCCTGCGGTAGCGTCGATGATTTGGTCGATGCGGGGGAGAGGGAAGGGGTCCTTTGGGCAGGCCTTGTTAAGGTCTTTGAAATCGACACAAAGGCGCTAGGATTTGTCCTTTTTTGGTACCATTACCAGATTGGCTAGCCAGTCCGAATGTTTGATGTCTCTGATGAATCTGGCTTCTAAGAGTTTGGCTAGCTCCTCTCCCATTGCGTGTCTTTTCGGTTCGGAAAATCGCCGAAGAGCCTGTTTGACTAGCTTGAATCCTTTTAGGATATTTAGGCTGTGCTCTGCCAGCCCGCGTGGGATTCCTGGCATGTCTGAAGGGTGCCAGGCGAAAATGTTCCAATTTTCCCGAAGGAATTCTCGTAGTGCGGCTTCTACATCAGGATTTAATTGTGCCCCAATGGAGGCCGTCTTTGTGGGGTCCGTTGGATGAACCTGGAATTTGACTATTTCGTCTGCTGGTTTAAAGAAGGTGGATTTGGACCTCTTATCGAGTATCACATCGTCCCTATCCACCGTGGAGCGCAGCGCAGTTAGTTCCTCTGCCGCTAAGGCTTCGGATAATGCCTCTAGGGCTAGTGCGGCTGTCTTATTTTCAGCGCGGAGTGCTGAATCTGGATCACTGGCAAGAGTGATTATTCCATTGGGTCCGGGCATCTCGAGCTTCATGTACCCGTAATGGGTTATAGCTTGGAAGATTGTGAATGCCTCTCGCCCTAACAAGGCATGATATCCGCTGCCGAATGGGGCCACTTGGAATGTGACCTCTTTGGACCTGTAGTTGTCCGGCGAGCCGAACACTACATCTAGCGTTATTTCTCCTGTGCAGCGTACTTCTCGACTGGGGATTATTCCCCTGAAGGTTGTGCTGCTTCGCTCAATGCGACTCCAGTCAATTTCCATTTTTTGAAGGGTTTCTTCGTAGATGAGGTTTAATCCGCTGCCGCCATCCATGAGTACCTTGGTAAGATGAAAGCCGTCCACTATTGGACTGAGGACCAATGCAGCTGGTGCTCTGGCTGTTTGGAATTTAGGTTCGTCGCTGGCATTGAAGGTGATAGCCGTGTCGCTCCATGAATTTGCTGTTGCTACTTGGTAGACTTCGGCGAGGCTGCGGATTGTTCGTTTTCGCATGTTATTTGATGCGAAAGTCTCGAAGACTGTTAATACCGTACTGGTACTGCTGGGCTGGTTCTCCGGGGCTAAAAAGCCTTCGCCACTTTTGGCCACCTGCCGTAGTATCCAACATGCTCGAAGGCTATGTGTTGGAGTGGCGCCCTCCGTACTGTGGATTTTGCAGGGTCCGTTGAGCCATCCCTCCAGTACGGTTCCGTACCCTTTAGGGGGTTTTTGCTTTTTGGTTTTTAACCCAGGTGCTTGAGTATGACGCACTCTTTTATTTCGGACTGGGGTTGTATTCAGGGCCGGATTGTCCCAGAACTTAGTTTCGGTTTTCCAGGCACTCTCCATCGCACAGTATTTTTGTACAATGGTCGTAAGGTCGGCGAAGCGTGTAACTTCGTGACGACTGATGGCATTTATGATTCCCTTGTCTGTGCAATTGTTGCAGAAAATTGAAATCGCGCTTTCTTCACGGCAGTCCTTTATCCTGTTCATAACCAGGAGGAATCTGGCCCAGTAACGATGTACTGTTTCATCGGGCTCTTGCCGTACTTGAGATAGATCGCTTATGTTTGGGTGGGCGGGTGGAATTAAGTTTGGAACCCCGCCTGATCTGAGGCTCGAAGGCCAAGAGGTTTCCGAATTTGGAAGCTTGGTTTGTTGGATACTTTCCAACGAACCTAGTCCGATGCCTGACTCTAGGTTCAGTATTTGATTGGCGTCCGTCCTACCGCGGGAATCCGGCATGGAGGGATCGGGAATCCGGACATAGTTGGTTTTCAACATAGAAGAAGAGTTGCCGCATTGTTCCTCTACCACAACAACGTGGTGGGTAGCCTGGGGAGAGTTAATTTCTCTCAGGTCGGTTTTAAGCCCAATCTGATCGTAGTCTGTAGCGACTCCCAGGGCGGCAATGCGATCCAAGAGATCGTTTACAGAGGAGAGCTCAATCAGATCTAACTGCTCGGCGAATTCCGAGCTGACGTGAAGATCACTTTTGATGACCTGAGAGGTCATCGTTGGAGCGGTGGCCGAACAGGCTGTCATAAGGAAACCACCTAGCCGGATAGTTTGGCCGGTGGCCAAAGCTCCCTTGATGATGGCGCCGTCTTTAAAGACGGGAAAAGGCATCCTTCCTGATCGCGACGGCACAGAGGAACTCTCAATGAAAGCACCAATGTCGGTGTCAAAACCGGCGGATCTCGGGTAGGGGGTCCCGAACTGTGCATCTAGGCAGATGGTAACAGGAGACAAGGGACACGATGGTTTACCCAGGTTCGGGCCCTCTTGATGGAGGTAAAACCCTACGTCCTGCTTGATTAATATTGATGATGTGTATTACAAGAGTAGATCTACCACGAGATCAAGGAGGCTAAACCCTAGAAGCTAGCCTATGGTATGATTGTTGTTCGTCCTATGGACTAAAGCCATCCGGTTTATATAGACACCGGAGAGGGCTAGGGTTACACAGAGTCGGTTACAATGGTAGGAAATCTACATATCCGTATCGCCAAGCTTGCCTTCCACGCCAAGGAAAGTCCCCTCCAGACACGGGACGAAGTCTTCAATCTTGTATCTTCATAATCTTGGAGTCCGGCCGATGATGATAGTTCGGCTATCCGGACACCCCCTAGTCCGGGACTCCCTCATGGAGGAATAATTATTTTGCACGTAATAAGGAGGCACTTCCTTGCGGCCGCCATGGACCCAGCTGCCAGCCTCTCCACGTACAGTCCACGTCCGATGGAAGCCGTTCCTTGACCATGTTGACCATGCTGCGCCGAGAGCACCAGGGCGGTGGACGACGGCGATGCCTAGGAAGGGGACGACGCGGAGCCGGGGAAGACGCGGCAGTGGATGCCCATGCATAGAGGAGTACGAGGGTTCACTGGTTCGCTGCGGTGTGAGGCTGCCATCGCCGCAGAATAACAGTTAACAGGGGAGTGTGGGTGAGTAGAGGGATGTCCTAGCCAGTGGGGCGGTGAGGCCTCCGCCGCATCGCAGCCGGCCATGGGAGGCAGGAGCACGAGGCACAACCGGCGCTGGTTTGGGCAGCTGGAGCAAGAAGACCAGAGGTTAAAGAAGCACTACGGCCATTGGATGGACAACGTATAGTCACTGGAGCTAGAATCGTGCATATTGACTAAGTTGACAAAGCCCTCCGTCCCCCTCAACTTAGTAGGCCCACAAGTCAGCGTGCCACTATACTGGGTCCCATCTAACAGGGGGAGTATTCATTTTTTGTGCGTAATAAGGAGGCACTTCCTTGCGTGCGAAGATATAGCTGGTGGGTCCGAGCTGTCAGCAGCGGTAACGTTTTTTTCACGAAACACAGAGGCCCTTTCGGTGGGTCCCTGATGTCAGGTGGAGGAATCATTATTTTGCACGTAATAAGGAGGCATTTGCTTGCGTGCGGCCGTGGACCCAGCTGTCGGCCTCTCCACGTACAGTCCACTTCAGATGCATGTCGGTCGTTGACCACGTTGACCAGGCCGCGCCGAGAGCACCAGGGCGGTGGACGACGATGAGGCCTAGGAAAGGAACAACACGAAGGCAGGGAAGACTCAACAGTTGTTTCCCACACGGAGGGGAGTACGACTGTACGAGGGTTTACTGGTTTGTGTGCCGTCACCGGAGAATAACAGCAGGTGTGGGGAGTAGAGGGATCGCTAGGCCAGTGATGGGAGTATGGTGGGGCGGTGAGGCCTGCGCGGCAGCATAGCCGGCCGCGGGGAGGAGGGAGCAGTTAGTCCCGCCGGCGCTTGTTTGAGCGGCTGGAGCAGGAAGAGCAGAGATTTAAGAAGCACGACGGCCGTTGGATGGACATCCAACAGTCACTGCTTGTGCGTCAACCATTTTTTTAGGAAAGCCTCAAATCTGTGGAAAACAGCATACAGCCCATCTGTCATTATTTCTAATAATTTACAGCTCATTTGCTAATTCTTAAGGTTAGTTTTGGAGCCCATATTCTTTTTGTTAGCATTATAGCCCATATTGTGGCCACGGTTAAAAAATTATATGAAATTTTGCATATTTCGGTGCGGTCCGAACTGGTTTTAATCCCGAAATTTTGAATCACATTCAAACTGATTTTAAAAATAAATGTATATCAATATAAAATCCAACAAATTCTCCACGCATAAAAATTAATGTAATTTAAAATCTCGAAAGAAAAAAAAGATATTTGAAACTAATTGCCGGTTTGATGTGTTTTAAAAATGTACAACCCATTTCTCATTACTGATGGGCCATTTTCTCGGCCAGCCGAATGAAAGCTCTCCTCGTCTTGAAAGATTTGCAGCCCAATAGGCCTCACAAAGCGACTTACTTGGCAGGTCACAAAAAAACTGGGTTGTGGCCGTGGACCCAGCTGTCAACCTTATTTTGCATATTTTGGTGGAGTTCGAACTATTGTAATCCCGAAATGATAAACATTTTTTTAAGAACTTATTGATTTTCCAAAAAATCGTTTTGTTTTTGTAAGAAAATAAGACGTGGGACAATTGAGTTGGTTTAAGGGAAAACTAGTGGTAAAAAAATCAGCGCTGGGTGGGAAAAACAACAAAAATAAGGATGTAAATATGAAAAGGGAATTTTATGTGTTTTCAATATAATGATACGTGTATATGAACTAGTAAAAATATAGGTAGAGATTAGAAAACGGATGTAGGACATGCGTTTCAAGAGGAAAATAGAACTGGGCTGTGTGTTTGATTCAGTAAAAAAAACTGTCTGCGGATGTTGTAAGACAAAATATAACTAACACTGGCAGGCCAGAGGCCAGTAGAAACCTGTTGGATCTTTGTGCCCCGTTGTCGTCATGGGCTAGGCCTGGTAAAAACAAAACCAACCCTGTGCAGTCTACAGCCTAGTTGAAACTTGCTCGACCTGAAAAAACAATATACGTGCTCAATAAACGAGAGAATTCTGCAAGTACAGACTGATAACTGGGATGCAGCACGGATATTGTTTTTTATCGTGACTAGGAAGAGGCCCATGCGTTGCATGGAACATCAAGATGCATTTATACGAGTTGTTTATCTTGTGGGAGACAAAGATGAACGAGGGAAGGCCTTATCTGCAAATGTGGAGAGGGGTGCGCGTATCTTTTTGCAAAATTGCCATAGTTTGCTTTCTATCCGTCAGGTATAGATCGGATGGTCTATATTGCAGGATGACAGGTACACCATCATCACCAACTCAGTTTTTTATATATGGTGATAATAAGTACATGCACTTGTTTCGAAAAAATTGGAGAACTGGGAATTCGAACGGCAGGTGCTTATGCTACCCATCAAATAAAAATCAGGTGCCTGAAAATTTGTTTCGAAACAAATGATTCAGCTTTATATCCACGTCGACCCTCGGCATGATGGTTGGAAGCAAATGCAAATTCATACCAAAAGATCGTTAACAACAATACCAACTTGCGAACGACAAGGTAGTACAGCTACCAATACCAAACTAACTTATAATCTTTTTACTGCTGGCCCTAGTGTTCGTCTGGTAGAAAATCTTGTAGAGGACCAGCTGTCGCTCCTTCTCTTGCTCCAGGTCCCCGAGGTGGTACTAGTGCATCACCCAGTTGGTCCTCTGCTGGTCGAAGTTCTTGTTGGTGTGCAGCACCAGAACCATTTTTGTTGCCCGTCTGCCGGCCGTTGACCATCACCGGCAAGGTGTTGCCGGTCTTGTGCCACATCGCGTGCATGCCGCACTCCGACTGTATCTTGCGACGCGTCCACGTGCCCCTTTTGAACGCCCTGGAATTGCGCTGGAAGAAATGCTTCCTTAGGCCACTCAGTGTGATACCTGCAGTATTGTGGGATACAGGTTTTAGTGTACGTAGTTGGCATTTTCATAACATCTTTGGCATGTTGCGGTCACTTGTTTCACTTTTTATTAACTGTCAAGTTGTAATTACTTCACCAGGTCTGCGTCTAAAAAGAAAAATAGAGCTACAAACAAAGGAATATGTTTGTGCAAGTAGAGGCCGATCGGTGTCTTACCTGGAAGTTTCTCAGGTTGGGTGTAGCATATGTCATGCTCGCTGTCGATGGTTGGTATGAACAAATCGATGAGAGACTGAAATCTCGCGCTGTCAGCACTCACTTTGGCCTCAAGGTGCTCGATCAGCTCCTGATCCGTGGGATCAAACTTGACGCCAGCCGGCAGCACCGGCCAATCCTTCTTCGACTTGCATCGGTAATTCTAGTTATATGGTACTCAATGTATGATCAATCGACTGTTTTAAGTGAATGATGAAAGATTTTGACAGATAAGTGGTACTCCAAATCTGAAGTCCAGAATACCCGAACACGCCGTCGGGATTCTCGTGTCACCTCACGCGCAGCGTGTTGTCACGTCAATTCAATATGTGGACATGATGAATAATTTGACCGAGGTATACTAGTACTCCTACTATACAACTTACTAGTCATATTTAGTGTCACAATTTATACATAGGTTTAACTAACAAGTACGCTCTTGAAGCCTAACTGATATTTTTTTTCTGCACAACATCTCCATCATCATTATCAGTACATCCTACGCAGGTGAGTTAGGATGCACTTGATCCCAGGAAGGTATCTACTATCCTTCAAACCAGATGAGTGCTTCAAACTAACAACAGTACATAATATCCAACAACAGAGGATCGTGCTACAGTAGTAGAATACATGGCTCAGTCTAGATATCAGCACGAATCAAGTTGTGCATATTTGTTGTTGGCATGAACCACATCGCCGCATGTCGGGTTTGCAAAAGCCATCCATCGCATGGAAGCTTGATGCCTTTCACACACTGAAGATTATCTGGCAACAAGTTGTGTCGACGAATCTCTGGATATGGTGATTCATGAAACCCATGGTATGATGTGTAAACACAGTCCCCCCTCGTGAATGGAAGTTGCATAGAACGGTAATCATCGCCGGTGATATGATCGATGATTGGTTGGATGATCGGATAATTGAGCCCGAGGAACAAGGAGTGGTTGCCGAGGCTGTAAACCCGCCTCCAGTTGAATACGCCTGACCCAACGGAGTTGGGATCTTTCTTGAACATGAAGCAGCCATAGCCATCAATGTCACGAACGCCCCATGCATTGTACTGCATGTGGTTTGATGTAATGGTTTGGTCAATTTGGTACGTGCGAATGAGCATCAAATGACCGCCGTCAGCTGAACGAGCGATAAACCACCACCCATCGGCTGGTACGGTTCCAGGTCCTAGAATCATGAAGGCCAGCCCATTTGCGTCTGCTGCAACAATTCAAATTGGAGACCAAAAGGACAAAAATAAACAATCATGTTCAGAGTATGTGTGGAATTAAGATTATTATAATAGTGACACATATCATAGACAGAGAATTGCAATGTTGTGGTCATAATCATACCCCAAGTTAAAAAATAAGCCAATGGCTTTCATATTCTAGCAATATGTCATGGTTCAAACATCATGCAACAATGAGAGGAAAACAGCTATGACAGCGCCTACTCTTATTCTACCATAGCACTTACTACTACTGTTCTCATATCAACTCTAAGCAATAACATGCATTGTTATAAAAATCTTTTAAACGAGAGTAACATATAGCAATCATGATGTTATGCTCATAATATGTATTCTAACAATCATTAGATGCCAATTGTTCTCATATCAACTCTAACAATAACATGTGTGGTCATAAAAATCTAGGAAATGAGAGGAACATATAGCAATGATGTGGTTATAGACATGCTATGTATTCTAAATTTGTAACAAATGAACAAGCAGTCATATTCATAAGGTAAAGATGAGATGAGATAGAACAATTACACGACGATAGATTCCACCAGTATAGGCAGCCAATATGTGCGTCGACCGCGTAAATGATGCCATCGTGCACTATAGCATCAGACAGAAATGTTGCCTCAACAGGATTGATGATGAGCCATAACCATGTATGGCGACCGGATTCCAGATAGACTAATCCCATGTTGAACAAGGCAATGAGCTTGTAATCCATGTAGTCATCTGATGGTGTGGGCACTTCGCAGATTACAACTTTCTGCAAACAGAGGCCGAGCCAGAAGCTTGACGTGTCTCGTGCGTAGTAGGCAGGAGTGTCCTGCGGGCCGCGAGGCTCGATAGCGGCGGTATCCAATGATGGAAGGGTGATCTCTCGCTGGGTGTAGATATCCACGAGACGCCATGGACTACCGGAGTGGTGGATGAGGACAATCCAGTTGGCCTTCACGCCCACCCAGTAGTGGCCGCGCATGAAGGACGGGTGGACGGGTAGTGGTAGCATGTCGAGGGGCACCAGGGCAACCTCCACAGGATCGTCAAGTCGGTGTTTGGGCCACCTACGAGGATCGGGCATCAGCAAGCAGGTTGTCTTGAAAAGAGCCGGTCGGTTGCAGATGAGTAGACAGTACAAAGACACCGAGCATGCAGCCAGACGGACGGTGCTGAGTAGGTCCATACGACTACAGATCTGCTCCAAGAGAACATCTGGGAGGGAATTCCAATCGCGGCTCTGCGTATCAGTCGGTTCTGCCATTGGGGTTTTTGGTGCCAGCGAGCCAGCGAGGAAGTGGATTCGGGCGGGCGAGCGAAGAAGCTTCTCCTCGTGTGGCTGAGCAGTGAGCGGGGGGGTATGGTACGCGCGAGCTACCAAGGAAGATGACGCGGGCGGGCGAGCAGTGAGCGGGGGTAAATGGTGTGCGGCCGACGATGGGGAAGAGAGGAGGAAGAAGAAGAGAGGAGGAAGAAGAGTGGAAGACGGGGAAGAAAGTGCATTAAATCTCAATTCAACTAGTACTACTACCAGGATATACCGTCCTTCGGAGTGTAAATAGTTACACCGATGACATGTGGGTCTACCACAAGAGGGCCCATATGTCAGTTAATGGAGGACAGAGGTGCGTAGGCGTATTTGCGGAAGCGTGCTCTACTGGCAAACATGATGGCAGTACTGGGTAAGGCTGATTTAGTAACACCAACATGCTGGTTCAGCTTATTAATTACGTGTCCCATCTGCTGCAGCGTGTATTGTTACTTCACTGCGAAGACTAGTTGAATAGTTCTCTCTGACTGAGATGGGGAATAATGGATCGCGAGGACTTCCTTTCTACAGTATCCCTATGTCTCGACGCTCACTTCACTCATTTTGCTCCGTACCTAGTCACTTGTTGAAATCTGTAGAAAGACAAATACTCCGTATTTGGGAACAGAGGGAGGCTTTTACTCCATATTTGGAACAAAGGGAGTATCACCATATGGAGGGAACAGAGGAAGCTTGAAATATGAACAAGTCAATGGGAGGGAGTAAGCCCCATGCATGCATGCATGCATGCAACGTGCAACACTCACACGTACACATGGACGAACACAACACTCACGCACCCATGCGACACACAGCACACGACGCAACACACACGCTCACGCTCAAGTGCTCAACCTACTCCCTACGTCCGTGAAAGACTGTACTACATTTAGAGATTTACACATTGACTAGGGCATAATTAACGCCCAAAAGTATCAGACTTATGTGTGCATGCGACCATTGAGAGAAGAAGATTAAATCAAGGTCGTTGCATGCTGTAATTAAGGATAGGCATGTAGCCTATACCTACAGCACAAGTTGGTTCATTAGTCAATCAATATCGATTTAGATTAAAGGCTAAATGCCTTGGAATTGTAGATGTACATCATGTACTACACTCTTTGTTTTAGGCTGGCCATAGTGGGGGTAACATAACTAGTATCATGTACTTGGGACTCGCAAACATGCTTATGTGGCAAACAATTAAAGAAGAGAGAGAGGGTAGTAGTAAAAATAGGTAGACACCGTAACACAATAAATGTTATGCTACTACTCCCTCCTTTCCGGTTTATAGGGCTCAATTCAAAAATCTCACCAATCAAGGTAGATGGTGAGTGGTCGAATACTTTTTGTAGTTTTGCAAAAGCACCTAATTAATGCTCTTGTTTTCCTCAAAAAAATATTGTGGTGTTTGGTTCTCTAGTCCTAGGACTTTTTCTAGTCCCTAGGACTTTTTGAAAAAGACTCTCAAGGAGGTGCTTCTAAGGACTTTTAGCAAAAAGTCTCAAAAAAGTCCCACCCTGTTTGGTTTGCTAGGGACTTTTTCTAGTCCCAACACAAAAAAGTCCCTGGAACCAAACACCCCCATAGGTCAATTTTCAATGCATTAATTGCAATGCATGCATGCGTAAAGTACATGCATTGGTCAATTTTCTCTTAATACTTGCATGCAATGATTTAATGCACCTTGGAATCTGAACATGTGATGGAAAACAACCAAATTGAGCCTTATAAAATGGAAAAACTAAAATTTTGAGATAAGCCCTATAAACCGGAAAGGAGGGAGTATGTGTCATGCATGGTAATAAATGAGACCATCTATGATACTACTTTATGATACTATGCACTATAGATGTAGTATCATACACTATAGTATCATATGCATGATACTAGTATATGATACTCTCCACTATGACCAGCCTTATAGCCGATGTACACTCTTTGTTGGAAGACCGAGGGAGTACACGTGCATGCACTCACATACACAGCCAGGGCGGTTCGCGTGCAAGGGTTGGACTCGTGTTGTGCCTGCGTAAAGTTTTGTTTAACTGATTTATTTGCTCTGCCAACTGACAGGTGGGACCCAGAAACCAGGTGACAATTTAACCAGTCAACAAAGTGCCATGTCGACTATGTGGCCGGTCAGTAGGGTGCAATACAGTGCTCTACGATGAGCTAGTGATTGTATAATCACCGCAAAACTATATATAGTGACTGTAAAGAGCGTATTGTTACATACGTTGACCGCCAGTGTATTTTTCTCGTTTCAAATTAAGCCATATTAATCGGAAAGGACGCAGTATGGACTACTACTAGTACTAGTACTGCTTTGATGTGTCCTGTCAACTCGTCGAACGAGGAGAAGCTTGCTTACTACGCCTCTCCCTCGCCCATGCGCGCGGTGGTTCGCAGGACGAGGAGAGGGTTTTGACTACAGCGCCCTCTCCCTCTCCCTCGCCCTCGCCCTCGCGGTGGATGTGCAGCAGTTCAATCGGTGTCAGATTGCCAGAAGCATATTGTACTGTAGTATCATCATTGTTGGACCTTCCGAAGAGGCGAAGAGCCAAGTGCAAGGTTCACACGAGTACGAATTGTTGAACCTCCCGAAGAGGCAAAGAGCCAAGTGCAAGGTTTTATAGGAGTTGTCGTCCTAGTAGGAGTGTACTACAACTATAGCGAACGATGCTAATGTATGATGTCACCACGTCACGTATATCCAAAGCTGTGCCACCTTTTTTTTCTCAAAGAGCGTGTTGGAGCCCGTGCAACAACCACACAAGTTGCACATACACATAACACATTTACTAGTAAGAAATTCTAAAGGACAAATGCTAGTATGCCACACAAGTTCATCTCCAATTCACGTGATAAATTTGTGCACGACTAGTCCACATATATTCACAGCGCTACCGTTCACAATTACCGTACTCCGCTTACACGTTATAGATGGGTTACATGTCCTCCTCTAGGTTCCAGTCCCAGGTGTTCTTCATGGATGGCACGATCCATAGCGGTGGGTAACGGGAATCATTGTCGTAGCTTTCTAGTCCGGTTCCACACGATGGAGACTCATCCAAGCTGAAGCGGCATAAATCAGGGATAGTGTGTCCCAGCATGTCGTTCATCCGGCGGTGCGCAATGAAGACACAACCATGCTTCATGAATGGCAGGCCTTCCGTGTCGTGCATGGAAGGTGGCATCCGCTTCACAATGGGGTAGCTGTCCCCGATGAAAAGCGAGTACTCTCCAAGAGTGTTCCTCGGCACCCACGTAGCATCACGGGGGTCGAACTCGGCGCCATTCATCTGGTACACGTGGCATCCCAGATCTGGACACATGGTGACGTACATAGTCAAGGTACATGCATAATAATGTTGTGCTCAAATATGGTGGTCAGTAATACTATGCAGCAAATAGTACTACTCCGATATAGAGGAAGTAAAATAACCGGCTTATTATATATAGCCACACTCTTGGCTACATGGATGAGATAGTAAGACATGGAAAAACAAAAATGGTGGCAGCTAGTGGGTTCAAGTCTTCAAGGGCCTAGCTAGCTATACGCGTCCTCCAAGGTAAAAAGTACTCCTACTAGTACTACTAAGTATACTACTAGTACAACAATGAAAGAGAAGGCGAGAGGGTTAAAAAATGGAATACCTGGGTAGATGGTGATGGTCCGATCATGGTAGATTGTGTGATCATGTTGCACATCAGTGGTACCATGGGTAACGACTGCTAAGATAGTTGATCCCAATATGCCAAAGTCAGCTACAAGGTTCCAGGTTAGACCGAATCACGGATGCAAATGCACATCCAGGATCGGCGATCTTATTTTGATCGGGGGATGACTGGTCCCTGCAAAATAATGGAGTACTGTTAGGGATGCAAATGATGGTTTGTGCATTCTATTTGTAATCTCCCGTACCGTAGGATGGCAACCAGATGAAACAAGTCCCCTGGCTTGTCACCGCGAAGATGCGGCCTAGATGGCGCACGGCGTCTTTGAACGTGTAGGGGTACAAATCTGCCGCCGCCAACATGCGCCAGCCTCTACCGTTACTGCCTCTTGCATTGATGGCAATCCTTATGTCGAACACCGCGATGAGATAGTAATCGTGGTAGCCGCGTCGCTTTGTCGGCGGGTCCGCAATTGCTATCTTCTTCAATCTCATGTAGGCATCATCATACGTATTCAAGCCCAGCCAGTCCGGAAGGCCGATCCCAATGGTGGAGAAGGGGTCTACCGGAACGGCCGCACTACTGTGGATGTTGTCCAAAATGATGGTGGTATCCAGCCGGAGGTATGCAAGCCAATCTTCGTTGGCACCGACCCAGACCTATATATAAGACGGTGGGCAGCGAAAAAATTACGGGATGGAAATGGAATAACTAAGTACTACATGATCGAACTCCATTACTAACCTGCTCATCGGACAAAATCCGACTATCTCTCAACGTTGGCAACTCTAGCGGAGTCAATGTGCAACCATGGCCAGGGAGCGGTGGACTGTTCGAAGGATTGTCCCATAGAAGAACCTTCTCCTCGAGGACGCATGGAAAACCATCAAGCATGGCCTTTTCCCAAGCCTGTTTAAGCAGCATCTTGAAAAGGTTGGTGCAGGAAGCACCGAGTCTTACGGCGGTGAGGACGTCGGAGCAGCGTGCGATTTCTCCCAGAGGATCGTCGTCCAAGGTCTCCCAGCCCCGACGAGGAGGAGAACCTCCTGGCCAATCCATGGGAGCAGCGACGAACTGCCTTCTCTTCGGGGGGAGGGGAACTGGCGAGGAGGAGATAAGAGCGTAGTAACCGCAGGGCCTCGTCCCTTCCAACTGTAGATCGTTCCTCAGCGAAGGGGTGAGGCTATTATTTACTACTAGTACTAGCATTATGGAATGTTATGGGATTGCATTATACTGTAAATAATAGCACTAGTAAGAAATTTTTGGCACTAGGTATAAGTTTTTGGCATGGATTAAGAAATTTTGGGTATGTTTTTGCCATTTTTTGTACACGCCAACTAGTGTCATAAAATGTCTTACATTATGTGACGGAGGACTACGTACTCGTACTGTAGCAGTACTAGTACTACTTTTCTCAACTAGTAGTGCGATGTACTGTACTTCTTGTCTAGTTCTAGTATAGTGCACCAGTTTTGAACTCTTGAATCTCAGGGCCAGGAGCTACAGTTGGAAGTGGAGGGTACTACTGTTCTCTAGAACCATCACTGTACTATCAATGCAAGGAAAGTACACCTGCATAGTGGCCTAGTGGGTACTCTCGGTGCTCTATTCAGCCGCTCCTCTCACGTAGCTGGCCTACTCAACCGCTCCTCTCACGCACACACTAGCAGCCTGTTTATCAGCGACGGTTACTGCGGCGGCAGAACATTTGAGTAATTTGATACAACGAGACTAGGCTTTTCGCTTCCATTTATGGAGGAGTAATGGATCTTGTCGAACTTTGTTAGTAGTTCCTTCTTTATGAAGAGATGAAGCAAAGCTTTTGCCTCCGTTTAAAAACAACACGTCAATAGGAATTTCTTTTATAGTAGAGCCGATAATGGAGTGAAGTCCATGCGTGCAACGCCACAAGCTACAGAGTAGTAGTAGAGCACTTTACATGCAAAGCCATATTGCACAGTTCCCAATGCCCCGCTAGGCTTTTCCGGTTCCTCGGGCTTAATTGGGAGGCTCTAGTTTAAATATGCTACTAGATGATGAGGAAGCTGCAAGCGAGGTGCGGCTAGGGCGAGCACGCGAGCCATGGGATGCTGGGAAGGAAAACCCGTTCACGTGGCTAGACTATCCAGTGCAACCAGATTGTGGGACCGCACATCCGTTTGACTTCAAAACTCAAACTACCCGTGTAAAATATTGGCTCGCAGCAAAGTGTAGTAGTACTATTTAAAAAAATGCCGTGCGTTCGGCCGGGATCGAACCCACAAAACGAGGTACACACTCCCGCGACCACTAGTAGTACTCGTTGGAGTACAACGCAACCTAGAATCACCTTTGTCGCTAGTAGTATGTACATTGTTCCTTACAAGAAACCCCTATAATGCAAGAAACCACTAAAATGCCAAGAAACTACTACCACTTGCATACGTGGCAAACTTAAGATAAGACTACCTTATCAACCATTGTACATGCTCTTACCAACAAAAATCCTCGATTGACCTCCTACCTCCGGCCCGTCCACCTAGTCATCCTCGGCCATGGGACGCAGCTACCGCCGCCGGCAGAAGGCGAGGTCAAAACCACCGGCGGTGCGGAGCCCATGTTGCGGCAGCCCGGATGCCAGCTCCGTCCGGTGCTCGCGGCCACTAGCTAGCCAAGATAGCTCTGTCCAGCTGCTTCTCTGCAAGGTTTGCTAGCTAGATTGGCACGGCAGTGCGACGGCTTGCTAATGCGTGTCGTGCTAAGGCTAGCCATCTGGCTTGAGCGAAGGCCAGCACGGCGGCTTGCTCGCTCGTGAGTCACGCCCGGGCCAGCTTGCCAACCCGTGCGGCGTCCGGCCCATCCGGCGGAGCGGCGGCCTACTCGCTCATCACCGGTGCCACGGACGAACACGCATCAGTACTGTTTGAAGTAATGTTGAGGAAAAATAATGATTTGAGGGGGAATAACAGGATAGAAGGTCAGATGTGGGTCCCTCTTGTCAACGGTCAAACAAAATGTGTTGGTTTAAGCTGCCTCATCAGCACGGACGTGTGAGCCAACCCTGTCATAAATGGGTTTAAACGAACCTAATTGGTAGGAATACTAGGTAGTAGTTTTTGGCGTGGATTAAGAAATTTTGGGTATGTTTTTGCTATTTTTTGTACAATAGATTCTTCCTAGGGCTGGTTGAAAGTGGTAGTTTTTTGTTAAATACTCTACATGTTGTAAGTAGGAGTGAAAGTTAAGCTTTGGAAGCCAATAAGCAAGGCTAGTTAGATAGCGCATATGTGTACATGATTGAAAGTAAATATCAACAATGAGTGACTAATATCTTGATGGAAAACTCGAAACTATGGAATACTAGGAAAAATGCATGGTTGGAAATACTAGCAATGTTCATGTCCATTGCAACGAATCATAATTAGAATAATACTTATTCACAAACTTGGTACAAAACACTCTAATTTTGATATACATATGTCACTAGAGATATATTATGTTTCAATTAGAATATATTCCTTGGGCTGTTTTGGTGAGGTCAGGGAGGGATGTGGTTTGTTTTAAGATACTAATTATGGGTTTTTATGAAAATTGGTAGACAAGTGGGATGTTGGTGAGAAATGGCAACAACTCACCTCACAATCGTTAGATGTAGATCTAATGGTCAGAAACGATGGATGGCAGACACACCAGCATCACCAACTTCGTCTTGTTTAGGAGTACTAGCAAGATCCGTGCATTGCACGGAACATCAAGATGCATTTTTTTATAAAACACTTGTTGTGATTGACCCTTGCGAGAGTAATCCCATGTGTAAAAACTAATGATATCTCAAGAAATATGAGATAAGGTGAAGAGGAGTGGGGTGTGGTGGTGGTTGGTGGGGGATTGAGTGGAGGCATGGGGATTGACGATGCCGGCAGCGGCCACCAGGCCAGTTTGTTCCAGAGGCTTCCTTTCTTAATTGCTCAACAATGAGGTTTGTTGGAGATAAGGATGAACGAGGGAAGGCCTTGTCTGCAAATGTGGAGAGGGGTGCGGGTATCTTTTAGTTTAATTTCCATCCGTCAGATATAGATCGGACGGTCTATATTGCAATATGGCACACGTACCATCATCACCAACTCAGTTTTTTATAAGAGAAGAAATATAAGTATGGAGATACAGACATATTATCGATACTTGCTTTCGTAAACTAGCATCTACATTCTATTCAATGCCTCGGCATGTGGGGCCTTAGCACAATGACTTCTCGACTGTGTAAAACAAAGATTTTCCCGTCGCCGACAAGGAGGGGGTGACGGCGGCGCGCTTTTTGGCTTGGTCTAGTCCTAGTAGTCATACTAGGTGGTCTAAGCACATGTAGATTTATTCTTTTTCACGTCTCGTGTTCGCTGTACTGCCACGACTGTTGATGAATAGACAGTAAGTCATTCACGGGGAAACCCTTGTTGAGCGTGTTTGCGAGAGAGAGAGAGAGAGAGACAATGTGCGTGTGTGATATGTTAGAGACTGAGGCAATGATAACAGATTCTTTGTGTCTATGTGTGTGGAGGATAGAGAAAGACATGTACATGGGGGCTTTGTGTTGTGTAACATGGAGACACATATACATAATTAGAGAGTGAGTGTGTGAGATACACATGCGGACATGGGGAGAGATGAGGATCCAGATAAATGGGTGCTTGTGCGTGTCTGTGTGTGTTTGTGCACGTGTTTGTGTGTGAGAGGGAGAGAGTGTATGTGGAGTAGAGAGACCACTGATGATGTAAACCTAGTATAAGGGAAGGGGGAATGGTGTGACATGTGTAGTAGCAGGATAGCACGGGTGCGGGCGGGGGGAGCAGACTATTTGGAAGAGACATCGAGTGTGTGTGTGGGAGAGGGGGTGTGAGAGCGAGAGAAAGAGAGAGCTAGCGGCGGAGAGAGATAGAGATGAAGAGAGGGGGCGAGAAGGGTCGTTTGTGTCCATAAATGGCGTATAGATAGGGAGACAATGTTGATGTTGTCCGAAATTGGCCTATGAACGGAGACGCAAGGGAAGCGAGTCATCGTGTGTGTGATAGGGACTTCATGAGAGATGTAGAATAGATTGTGTAGAGAACAATGTGCGAAATCGAGAACGATTATACATTAGGGAGCTATGCAAAGAGTTACGACATATATGTATACAGGGAAGGAGCTGGGGCGGGTCCGCATGTGGGAGAGATAGAAAGAGGAGAGTGGTGCACAAGGAGACAATGTGTGCTTGTTTGCAGTGGGGGTGGTGTGTGAGGTGAGTGCGCGAGAACCACATAACTAGGGAGATAGATGTTTGGGGGCGACGTTTTGTGTGTATGGGAAATATACACTCTACATAGTGTGTGTGCTTGGGTAAGAGAGATAGAGGGAGACCTAGAGAGTGAGGGAAGAGATGTGTGCATGCCCGAGAGACAAATTGATAGAGACCTGTGTTGGGGTCCGGACTTTAGAAGAGAGAGGGGTGTTAATGTGCTCGTGTGTTGGTGTTTGGGGAGAGAACGACTTCTCTATGTGTGTGTGTGTGCGTGGTGGTGGTGGTGGGGGGCGAGGGTGGGGGGTGGGGGGTTGACTTCAGATAAAGAGTGAGGTGTCTATATTTGAGAGACTTTAGCGTAATTGAGTTATTGTGCACTCATGGTTGATCAATTTGTTTCACAGTTTGTACTACGAGATAACGATACTTTTGAACATGCGTGATATACCTTGATGTACCAGAATTACAAATCTAAGATTGGAATTTTGGAATTCGACTGCATCATTATCTTTTGTAATTCAATTAAACGGAGCTACATTTTTTAAGCCGAGATTTCGTGATTTCAAATTCATATATGAAACCTAGAGATATACACATACGGGCATGTTCAAACTTTATAATCATCCATTTTATTCATACACATACACATTTTTGCTTTTGTTATCATATTTAGGATAAACACATTTGGAATTTCATTTGAATTGGACCGTATGATGGTATTTGCTTGTAGTAGCTCAATGATCCATATTTGAATTGAATGGACAATCTAAGTTTCGAGTTGGAGAGATTGATTTTCAAAACTTGCACATTTTTTTGCATGCAAAACAAACAAATTGTCGGCCATGATATCATAGTCGTCCGTATGAGAGTAGAATACTTATAATTTTAGGCGCCAAAAGCTTTCAAACTTCCCGCTCACATAGAAATATCACGCGCCCGAAAGTTTAGCCCTGCAATATTCCTGTTTTACCCCTGCCACATGAACGTAAAAGGGCTGCTTTGGTAACTCCATTGTTTTCCCCTCTTTGCCCCCAACATTCTTCCTCAGAGCCCCTCCCCATCCCCTCCCCGACCCCCCCAACCACGGCAAGCCGCCGAATCTAGTCCTCCGCCGTAGCGGTGGACCTCACACCCCGCTAGATCTACCTTCCGCGCCTTGGAACCCCCAACTGCCAACTCACCACTTCACCGGAGCCGCTTCAGCGACTGGCTTGTCCACCGCTCCAGATCTCCTTGACCGCCATCATGGTCCACCACACAGGATCTGCTTAACCGGCGCCCTCGTCCACCACAGCGTAGGCCCATCACTGACTCCCTCGTCCGCCCCTTCGCTAGCCCTTCATACAAGCCCTCGTCCGCCGCAACAGATCCGCCTCACCGAAAGCACTGTACAACGCGCCCACCCAAACTCAACGGCAACACGAGCACCATCGACGATCCTTAGATATCAAGTATGACAACGATACCCATACACCGCCGAGAATCAGGTACTAATATCCAACGGCCGGCGCCTACGTTCACTTTCCTAGCATAAGCACCACACCTTTGAATTTCTTCAGGGCATCATTCAGTTTTTCATGAGACGCGTTATTCTGCTTGCACCTGTAGGGCCATACTTCTGGCAGTGAACATGTTACATGTGCTAAATTACATACCAGTGCACATATAGTTAATATGTTCTAGTTTTGTTCTGATGCCACCTGTTGGTTCCATCAGACTGCTTAATGTTCTCTATGCTTAATTACACATCAACAAACTAGCATGTGGTTCCGCTGCTTTTTATTCGTTTTACCCTACATTTTCTGATGCTAGCTATTACATCACTGCTCCAAGCCTCTGTTCATTACTTGTTTGTGTGTTCTTGATCTTCCCAAGTTGCATGACTAATTTTATGCTTATATTAATTATGGAGCTGCCAACCCCATCAAGCAAAATATTCGTTCTTTTGGGGCTGGCACCTCGAACAAGCATAATAATAGAGGGAAGCAGATATATTGTCGTGTATGCACACACCCTTCTTTCATTAGTTTAGATGAACCATTGACGCTCAATTCGGACCAGTGCATGCATTTAAATTTAATTTTACCTAAATAGAGGGTGCAGAATAAACTACAACAACTAGATTTGCAACCACGGGATGCTGACGATATCTTCAAAGAACATTGCAACAACAGCGAGGCTTCACAGCAACATATGGTAAGCCAGTGTGTTTTAGTACTTGTGAAATGTAATGCGAGTGGGATGCTTTCTTGGCTTGTGCCCTCAACCTGTAATCCTACCGAATTACAAATAGTTCAGTTGTCTGCTTTGCTGTATTGCTTGATTCGAATGCTTGTTTGTTGTTACGCTATACCTGAGTTGGCCAATATGTCAGCAGTGCCTGTTGTACTATCGTAAAGAAATGCATGCCTATTTCATTTGAGTCCTTAACTTTTCCTCTCAACTTCATCACAAGACTGTCTTCGTAGTTTATATGAGGCCACACTGTTAAGTGCTTTCTCAGATTATTTCAACTGCTTAGATGCCTTGGCAACTTAAATATAGCGGTGGTACACTCCCTTCAAGTTTCATCTTACCATTTTAATTTCTTTTCGGCTGATGCTGCTTCAAACCATTTAAATATAGTTTGCCATGCTCGGCAATAATTCGTACGTCGTTTACCATCTAAGCTTACTGCCTGGATCATACGATAACTATCTCTTACTTATGTCTAGCGGAAACCTTTTAGGATGTCGTTCACACTGGGACACAATGTACAACCCCAGAATCTATTTTTGGAAGCAGTGCGCCATCCATGTTACCAGATGGTAGCAGTTCAGAGGCAACACCGCTAGAGAGCAGTCTGAGCACAAATATTATAGTGATTGAGGCTCTACTAGAGGCAGAAAGAGATGGTGTGGCTACCATGAATGAGGTAATCTTTATCTTGAGGCTGGAAATTACGGAATTAGCGGCACGCATTATGCAAGCAACCCAAGAATTGGAGGAAGTAAAAATGTTGCATTTAAAGACGGAGGAGGTCCTGCTGTTTCTGCTATCTGAAGCCCAAGGTAATCCCGGTTCTTCTTTAGATACTAGTTGAAATTGTCATTAGATTATTGTACTTGCATGTTGTGTCATGTCTCTAAATGGATTATGTTGCAAGACCCCCTATGTTGTCCATGTGTTGTAATGATCCGGATTTTTTAGGCGAGGTAATCCTCAGTACTTGTATGATTGACATAAGGTGAACTGTTTTTCGTGTGAGCATATTGTATTGGATGAAATAACTGTTTGACTCAGAGTGTATCCAACCCACTAAATTCGAAGATCGTGGCATTTCTAAATCATAATCATAATAAAGGTGGAATAAATCTTTGTTGTGGTTTTGAATAAATAAATAACAAAACGTATAATTATCTATGGATATTCGTAATCGAATACAAATTGGATTTGAATTTAGTTTGCCAGGGCCCAGGGCAAACGTGAATGCTAGTTCTCCCAAGTTTTGAATGAAGCGGCTAAACACCCACTATAATTTGTGGGCTGCCCGAAGCAAGTGTTTGCGAGACGGAAATTACTGTCTACCCCTGACACTTGACATCCTTATCAACCGGATTTACACTGCTGTCGATAGGGGTAGACTAGTAACTTCAATCAGACGTGACACGACGGCCTCTGAGCCCATTCAGACACGGTGGGCGCCAAACGTGGGCGGCAAAACACATTTGATTCAAGCTCGTCTGAAAGACATGTGTCTCTTCCTCCATTTCCCCATTCATACACGGTGGGCGGCAAAACAAACTCTCCTCGTCCGAAATCGATGTAGGCTAATATTTTAAATAGGGGCAGATGTGTAACTAACATCAGACGTGACACAACCGCCCTACCTGTTAGCCCCGTTCATACACTGTGGGCGCCAACCGTGGGCGGCAAAACACCCTCTCCTCGCCCGAAATAGTTACCGGCAAATATTTGGGAGATGCGAGATTACCGTCCTATCCCCAACCGACGCGATGTCCAAAATTTTAAACGGGGGATAAGTTCGTAACTTTCCCCCATTTCAGAGAAGCGCGTCCCAAAGTTTGAGATCCCCCCCCCCTCCTCCCCCCATTTCCCCATTCATACACCGTCGGCGACACGACAACCTCTGCACTGCGGCCAGCCTCCTCCGTGCGCCACCCCATCCTCCACCTTGCCGGAGCCGCTACCCCTACCCCGTCGTCCACTGCAAGAGATGTACGTCTCTCATCCACGGCGCTGGACCAGGATCCTTTCATCGCCTCCTCTCTCTTCATCGGTGCTGTCGTCCACCTTGTTGTTGCCGCTCCTACGATCGCCTCGTCCACAGCAACATGATATATCCCTCGACCCGGCCGTCTACCGTCTAAAGTCTTCTTCCCTGCCGCCGATAGCCATCGCACCCGCAACACCCTCAACATATCAGCATAGGCCTACACGGCGTCGCAAGAGAGGTGGTACTCTTCCATATGTGCTTAAGTTATTGATCTCACCCGCAAAATAGATCTTTATTTGTTTACTATACTTTTCTTGTCCGTACCAAATCGTAGTGGCTAGTTGAAAGCAAACATTGGTTGCGAAGTAGCTTTGTTCGGTTTGCACCTTCAGATCCGCCATGGCACGGGCACTATACTCGTAAAGCTTATGGTTTCCCCCTTTTATATTCAGTACCATCATCGTAGGTGCTTCGTGTCGTGCTAGCACTATTCCTCAAGACCTCAACCCAAAGCTTACGTGTTGAAATACGAATCTGATCTGATGCTCATATCACTAAAACAGAGAACGTTTAATTGGTCACCTAATGTTCCTATATTCGTTTCGAAAAGCATGTGCGCCACCCACTGGTCCAGCTAGTTCCACTTTCCTGATTTTTCTCTTGATGCTTAAGGTTTTCCCCTTTTATCTACTATACTATGATCTATGTAGGTGCTTTCTGTCGTACTAGCATTACTCCACCCTTCAAGCTAAACAACACACACTCAGAATTCGAAAGCTTAGTTGTTCAAATATGATTGTGATATGATACTGATATTAGTTAACCGACACATTTAATTGGTTAGCTAAAGGTCCCACTTGAGTTTCCAAATGCATATCGCGACATATAGAGAGACAACATAATTGCATTTCTTTGTCACTTGTTGACCATACTTTCTTGTCCATACCAAATCTTAGTTGTTATTTCAAAGCAAACATCGGTTGCTAACTACCTTTTGTGCGGTTTGCAGCTTCAGATCTGCCATCCCACTACCACGGTCAACACTATACTCATCATGCTTATGTTTTCCCCCATTTTATGATGACCACAATCAGCCTACGTGGTTCGTGTCGTAATAGCACTGCTCCACCCATTGAGCTAAACAAGCTTAGTTGTACAAATTCATATCTGATATTATTGCTGATATTAGTAAAACTGAGAGATGTTTAATTGGTTAGCTAAATGTTACTACTTTAGTTTCGAAATGCATGTCAGCCACATATGGAGAGACCGGAAAGAATAGTATTTCTCTGTGTGCTCTGGTTCATCATGGGTGGCCAACCGACATTGTATTGAAAGACTTGTAATATCTTCAATCTGCTTGCTCTTCTGCTCTTCCTTAAGATGATACTCTTTTCTTGCGGTCGACTATTCTGGTCGAGTTGTTCTCCCTTAGTATATTTTGAATTTGTCAGGTCAGGTCGACTTGTTCTTCTTTACTATATGTTGAAGTTGTCATTTGCGAAGTGTCATCACTTCTGGAGCTCTCATATTTTGAGTAGTAGGCCACATTATATTAGTGCACACAACAAATTACAGCATGCATGGCATCTTTTAAAAGAATTGCAGAGATAGCAGAAAGGGGTTAACAGGGAGGCAGTATTGGATTAGAATCACTTCTGCATTACAAAGAAAATCTCACTTGTTTTTATGTTTTCATGCATGTCAGATATTGAACATTATCAAAATGAATATGAGAATGGGTGCACGAGAGGAATATTGCGGAGCGATCCACTGGCTAACAAACTTGGCATGGTGGAGGATGGCCTATCTTATTCACCCATCAAGGTGCTTGCTCTAACTTTGCAAAGTTGTATTGGTCGCACATATTTTGCATCTGACCTCTTGCATTACTTCCACTTTGTTACACCATCTGCTTAGTTTAAGCATCATATATGAGTATATGCCATACCTATCCATTTTCTGTACCTTTTCCATGTGTCGTCACACTATGTTTTTCCAGTCAAATGTTGTTCTTTCGTAATAGATGTCCAAAAGGAAGAGGGTGAGTGCAGATCCTCAAGGAGTACAAACTAGGTATTTGGAGAAGGTGGTGATACCTGTTAAATCAGATAGATCAGCAGCCACAGAAAACACAGGCCCAACTGTACCACACTTTACTCCTACTCCAGTGGCCAAACCCCTATTAGAACTGCTGGGAGCCCAGCGTCAGGTATTGTCTATGATATCAATTCAAAATTTGAACTCCTAAATTTTTGCTTGTGTCATACCTTCTCTTTTGTATGAAAATTAATTTCAGATGAATCTCCTTGCTCAAAGGATCATACGATCTCAAAACAATAATGGGCTCTGCATTGCTCTTGTCAGTACCTCTCTCCCTTTTGCCTTGTAACGTTGTGCTTAATTAATTGCTATTTGATTATGTATCATCAGTCTGCACCTGAGCTTCATTATCCTCTGTTTCTTCCAATATTATTTGATCTATATTTACTCTTTGCAAAATGTAGAATAATGGCAACGCTTATAAAGAATTTTCTTTGGGGAATTTATTGAATTATCCTTCCATCAACATGGAGAAGGGCTTTGTCCAGCCCGTGTTAACATGTAATGTAAGTTCATCCTTCTCAAGCCTTCAAACTTTGTTCTAGTATAGATTTGGATAGGCATCATTTCCTCCACTGCTGTTTGCTTTGCTGTTTACATCTGGTTGGATGTTTGCAACAACTACCAATTTCAAATTGTAGTTGTAAAAACATGTTCCTTATGCAGAACAGATCCATTTATTTGCTTATATAATTGTGAAACCTGTTATGTGTCTCCTTGTTTCTCTTTCAGAGCCGTATCTCTTACACCAGGCAGAACGTTAGGGAAGATAGTGAGCCAAACCATCTTGAGGATAGCGAGATGACCCCAAGGTCCTGCCTTGCTGAAGACAGTGAGTTGAAGCTACTCACCAGCAGGTGTGAGACAACCTCTGTGCAGTCACTGTCTCAATCAGTTCGACTTCTTCAGTCTCAACTTAAAGCGGAAAGGCTTGCTTCAGCTCAGCTCCGACTTGAAGTCAAAGATGCAATGAAGATGTCAGAGGACTGCCGTGCGCACCATCATGCCTTAAATCTAGTGTTGACGCATCTATCGTTGACACAACTGAGGTCTACTCAGCTTCTTCAGCTGTTCGGGGGGGCGACCTGGCCAGGCCTAGTGCCTTCTGAAGTGCTCTCAGTTTTGTATATTCTTTTGTGGGTGTGTTTATTTGCACTGGTGGCGAGCTTTGATGCCCAGTGGATGTAATATGTGTGATAGCCGTGATAGCCTAGCGTAAGTTGCTTGCTTATTTATTTCCTTGTTGTCTTGTTTATTTGTTTGCTTGTAGTCATAGCAGTTCTTTTTCCGCGGTTTGCTACTGGCTGCCCTATTTTTTAAAACTAGGCCACAATAACCATGGGCTAATATTTACTGTAGTGACACTACGCCTCCTACGGGCCTTAGAAATAGTGGGCCTTCTACGGGCCGTAGAAACACTGGGCCTTCTACGGGTCGTAGAAACAATGGGCCTTCTACGGGCCGTATCATCAATGGGCCTTATACGGGCAGTATGATCAATTGGCCAAACATGGGCCAATAACAGGCCACAATATGGCCGTAAACGGGCTAGAGTTGGAATCGTCCGTTCATGGGCCGACCATAACGGGCCATCGTTAATAGGCCGTATTTGATGACGCTATGAAAATGGCCCAACGTATTAACGGACCACAAACGGGCCGACTGTAACCACGGGCTGAATTTGGCCCACAAGCAGAAAATGACAGTAATGGGCCGTAAGTAAACGAATGCTGGAAATGAGCCCAAGAATAAATGGGCTCTGAGAAGGCCGAAAGATAACATGGGCTGGAAACGGCCCAACGGAATAACGGGACGTTAATGGGTATAAAGTGATACACTGTTCATTACGGGCCAGTTTCACCATGGGCCATTAATGGGTGTAAAGTGATACACTGTTCATTACGGGCCAGTTTCACCACGGGCCATTAATAGGCCAAGAGTTACATAGGGCCTCATATGGGCCGAAAGACGTCATGGGCCATACATGGGCCAGAAGTGAAAACGGGCTGGAATCATATTGGATGGCCCAGATGATGCTACTGGGCCTAATTCGGATAGGGCGTAACGGGCCTTGGGTTAGTGGGCTGTAAATGGGCTATATGCGAACAGGCCGTTAACACGCTTTACATGGGCCGGCCCGCCATATTTTGACCAAGTCAAATGGGTCGGCCTTTTCACAGGAATGGGCCTCTGTTGGGTCGTGCCACGTGTCGACGTATCATAGGCGCCTTTTGTCCAATGAGTGGATGACATCTGTCCTAACGATGAGCCGACACATGTTTCCTCCAGCCAATGATGATTTTACACGTGGAAAATCCGCATTGGTCGGGGCTGTTAACGGGTTATCGGATCCAAAATCTGACCCGATAGCTTAACGGTGTTCCATTACGGTGGATGCCACGTGTCGGTCACCCTTGACGAAAGCACTTCTGTGACGTGCGATTTATCATCATGGAAGTGGACACTTCCGTCATGATAATTTTGGTAATGTCATGGAACACTTCTATGACAGCACACGTATGACTATCTTGATTCTGTCATAAATTTGTCATGGATGTACATGCATGACAAAAAACGTGACCTACTATGACAAACACGTATCATCACGGTAGTGTTTTTTTTGTAGTGTTGTGAATTTCTATTGATTTTGGGGGAGCTATGATCCTATTTTGTGCACTTTGTATCCAATATAAATATTCTTATTTGTGCACAAATCATGCGGAGCTTCTCTAGTTTCTTTAGAACACTCCTCTGCTCATATCATAATATCATTTATTCTTGTGGCTCATAGGATCCTTGGTCTAGTTGGTTCAGTTGATATCCTTTGATTTCTTGCTTCAATTGGTATATTTTGACTGCTTCATTGCTTGCGTCTCTCTTTGTTATGTCTTTGTGGCATATCATTCTTTAGCAATCTTTGTGCCTCAATATAGTTTGTGTTCCTCCAAGTATTTACCTTTGGGTATGTGTATTGCATTCCACTCTCTTGTTGAGAAATACACAATTTATGGAGGACCACAATTTATATTGTCCTTCTTAGATTTTCGCCCATTTTGGCAATCGATGCCAATGGGAGAGAAGTTTTAGAGAGTTTTGTGGAGAAGTTTAGAGAGTTATCTCCTCTTGCTTTGGTTTTGTTCCATAGCATTTGCATCTCATTCGCATGCACTATTGGTTGTTGCATTGCATGGTGATGCATAATTCCTTATATAAACTCTCTTGAAAGTGATTGTCATCAATTACCAAAATGGGGGAGATTGAAAGAACATGTGGTGCCCCCATGTTTGGTTTTGGTAATTGATGACAATCTCTATGGACTAATGGTTGTCTTGAATTATATTTTAAGGATTTGTCCATAGGCTTTTCTTGAAGTCCATGTGTTGGTTTCAAGGAGTTTATGAGTTGACCAAGGTGCTATTAAGGAATTATCCAAAGATTGGTCATGTGAGTGTTGAGCTTATTGGAAGCATGTCTTGAAGAAGAAGATTGTGTGATCATTCATGTTTACCTTCAAGACATCATCCAAATGAAGAGAGTTGCAAAGATTCAAGGTTGATCAAGACTAAGTCAAGAGTGAATCAAGTTGATCAACTCACAAAGCGTAGAAGATGTACCGAGAGGGATCAAGTGATCCCATGGTATGGTAAGCATTGTCCATTGCACTTTGTGTACTAACCCATGGTCTATGTGAGAGTTCTATGTGGGGTTAGGTACGTGTACATGGGCTTGTGTCAAGAGGAAGATATCATACAACCCATGGAAAGGATGACATCAAGTGGTGATCGTCATCAAGATTGCCGTGTGCAAGTTCAAGTGGAGCATCACAAAGAGATCAAGTGCTTGAATCTTGCCATCCATTGTGGTGTCAATGGACTTGTGAAGATGTGCCGAAGAGTGGCTCACCCATAGTGGACTATGGGGGAGCAATCATCTAGTCTTCATCGAGCCAACGCAATCAAGAAAGGTGGTCCAACTTGAGGAAGTCAAGATCGTCATCATCTAGCTCAAGTGGACCATGTGCAAGGCAACGGTTTGCCCTTGATAGGTTTTCTATTTTACCGGTCTCGTGGTGGTAGTTGGGAGACCGGGTTATAGGATCGTTTGTCGTACTATCAAGGGGGGCTCTCAAGTTGGTAGCTTGATCGTATCGTTAGTAGAGAGCTCAAACCATTGAATCCTTGCATCATATTTCTTGGTTCTTGTTTGGTTCTCTTTGTGAGTCTTAGAGCATATGGTCATCTTGATGACAAGCGTGAGTTCATCGAAAACGGAGTTCGCATGTGTCTTCTATGATGTTTTCGGTGTTGGAGGTTTTACTAGTCTTATCCGAGGAATAGTTCTCACCATTTTCTTATGGGCCTTTTCTCATTTGCTTCTTATTGATATTTCTATCAAGATTGTGTTAGCCCATGTTGTTACCTTTCCAACAAACTTGGTTTCGTTGAATTTGGAGTCCGTTTGCAAAAGTTGTGGCTGTTTTGGTAAAGGCTGCAGCAGTACTACCGCGACTAGAGCGGATGTAAATTTTTACTACCGCTCCAGAGCGGTACTATCGCGACTCCTGAGAAGTAGTACCGCTCCAGAGCTGTACTACCGCGGCTCCTGAGGGTAGTACCGCTCCGGACCAAAATCTCGCGTTTTGCTCAGTGGAGGTAGGCACGGAAGTACTTTTTTAGTACCGCTCGCAAGCAGTAGTACCGCTATCATTTGCGGAAGAACCGTGAGGTCGAGCGGTAGTACCGTGAGGATGAGAGGTAGTACCGCTCCGGCGGCTCTACTGGCCTTTTGCCTCCTCGCTGTTGTTTTTCAAAGGGGTACTACCGCCCTAGCGGTAGTACCGCTCCTTGGAGCGGTAGTACCGCTCTGTGCGGGCTGTGAGCATAACGGTTGGGTTTTTCCCCACCTATAAAAGGGGGTCTTCTTCCCCATTGAACCTCATCCTTTGAGTTCGTGTTCTTCCCCCATTGTTGACCTTCTTCGAGCTTGCTAACTCTCAATCCCTCCATGGATTCTTGCTAGTTTTTTAGGGAAAAGAGAGAGGAGATCTAGATCCACATTTCCACCAATAACTTTCTCCTCTATGTGAGGGTAACCCATTGGATCTAGATCTTGGAGTTCTTGGTGTTCTCCTTCTTGTTCTTCCTCTCATCTTCCTCCCTAGCATTAGTTGCTTCGGTGGGATTTGAGAGAGAAGAATTTGGGCACTCCGTGTGCCCTTGCCATTGCATTTGGTGCATCGGTTTGAGTTCTCCATGTGATACCTAGAAGTTACAAGTTTAGAAGCTTATTACTCTTGGGTGCTTGGTACCCTTGAGCTTGTTACTCTTGGATGTTTGGATGACCTAGAGCTTGTTCCTCTTGGGTGCCATGGTGCCCTAGATGGTTGGTGTTGTTCGGAGCTCAATCATTGTGGTGTAAAGCTCCGGGCAAGCGTCGGGGTCTCCAATTAGGTTGTGGAGATCACCCCGAGCAATTTGACGGGTACCAGTGACCGCCCCCAAGGGTTGCCAAAGTGTACGGGTTCGGTGACCGCCCCCAAGGGTCGCCATTTGTACGGGTTCGGTGACCGCCCTCAAGGGTCCCTTAGTGGAATCACGGCATCTTGCATTGTGCGAGGGCGTGAGGAGATTACGGTGGACCTAGTGGCTTCTTGGGGAGCATTGTGCCTCCACACCGCTCCAAACAGAGATTAGCATCCGCAAGGGTGTGAACTTCGGGATACATCATCGTCTCCGCGTGCCTCGGTTATCTCTTACCCGAGCCCTTTACTTATGCACTTTACTTTGTGATAGCCATATTGTTCTTTGTCATATATCTTGCTATCACATAGTTACTTATCTTGCTTAGCATAAGTTGTTGGTGCACATAGGTGAGCCTAGTTGTTTTATGTTTTGTGCTTGACAAATTAACCACTAGGTTTATTCCGCATTTGTTCAAGCCTAAACCGTAATTATTTTAAAGCGCCTATTCACCCCCCCTCCCTCTAGGCGACATCCTCGATATTTCAAACTCTCTGTTTGCTCATTGCTGAAATTGGTCTCACCGAGTTCATGCAATCGGTCACACTGAGATGAGGTTTTGCCTTAACCCTAGCACATCGGTCCCACCGAGTTGATCATATCGATCCCACCAAAAATCCTAACATTCACATTTTAAACTAGATCGGTCCCACCAAGTTTATTTATTCGGTCTCACCGAGTTTGGTAAAATGTGTGTAATGGTTAGATTTTGTGTGGAGGCTATATATGCCCCTCCACCCCCTTTCTCCATTTCAGAGAGACACATCAGAATGTGCCTACACTTCCACTACTTATTTTCTGGGAGAGAACCACATACTCATGTGTTGAGACCAAGACATTCCAATCCAACCACAAGAATCTTGATCTCTAGACTTTCCCAAGTTGCTTTCCACTCAAATCATCTTTCCATCATATCCAAATCTGTGAGAGTTGAGTGCTGGGGAGACTATCATTGAAGCACAAGAGCAAGGAGTTCATCATCAACACACCATCTATTACCTTTTGGAGAGTGGTGTCTCCTAGATTGGTTAGGTGTCACTTGGGAGCCTTCGTCAAGATTGTGGAGTTGAACCAAGGAGTTTGTAAGGGCAAGGAGATCGCCTACATCGTGAAGATCTACCGTAGTGAGGCAAGTCCTTTGTGGGCAATGGCCATGGTAGGATAGACAAGGTTGCTTCTTTGTGGACCCTTCGTGGGTGGAGCCCTCCGTGGACTCGCGCAACCGTTACCCTTCATGGGTTGAAGTCCCCACCAACGTGGATGTACGATGGCACCACCTATAAGAACCACGCCAAAAATCTTCGTGTCTCCAATTGCGTTTGCACACTCCAATCCTATCCCCTTACTTTCTTGCAAATTGCATGCTTTACTTTCGCTGCTCATATACTCTTGCCATGCTTGCTTGAAATGTATTGTGAAAGCTTAAACTTGTGCTAAAACTCCACCTCAACTTGAAGAACTTAAAAACTACCACTTTTGCTAGTTGGTTGTCTAATCAACCCCCCCCCCCCTCTAGACACCTCTTCTCGATCCTTTCACCTTCCACCTTTGATAGAAAGGTGGCACTGCCACCACTGTGGGATGGAAAAATTGATGGCAAGCTAAGATCTAGAGCACAGACTTATTAGGGCAAATTCAATGTTGTACACCAAATCGCTTCTAAATGTTTGTACATAACTGTTTGGAGATCTTTTACCATCCAACGCCCATCATGAAATTTGTCCGTACTGGTCCGAACATCCAAAATCCCACAAATCGGAACCAAATGTATGGGTAGTTTGTGGATGCCCGAATCTCCGCCATGTATGCATCTGACATGCTCGGCCCACCCAAAAACCTTTGCTGACACATCTGCTCTCGAACCCTCCGTCTGCATTCATGCTGATCAAAGCAAACATGTCCGGACGGCCGCCTACCTGCATTGATGTTGGTCAGATGGACATGGCCAGAGGGTTGACCGACCAACATTCCCTCTGAAGTGGCGACCAAGAGGCCTACTCTCGCCGTTGCGCATGCATTGAAGTGGCGTCGGTCCACCTGTCCTGACTATTTAATTAAGCCAGTTGGTGGACACAATGCCCTACATGCACCACTATTGCTCCTCTCACCTTGATAAACCACAAATATAGGTGATTGCAACAGTATTAGATGGTAGAGTATTCAACCCAAATTTATTGATATTCGACACAAGGGGAGCCAAAGAATATTTGCGAGTATTAGCAGTTGAGTTGTCAATTCAACCACACGTGAAAGACTTAATATCTGCAGCAAAGTTTTTAGTAGCAAAGTAGTATGGAAGTAACGATAATAGTGGTAACAGTAGCAATAGCAATTTTGTAGTGATTGTAACAGCAACATGGCGAAAGTAACTTAGAAAAGACCAATATGTGAAAAGCTTGTAGGCATTGGATCTGTGATGGATAATTATGTCGGATGGCATTCATCATGCAACAGTTATAACCTAGGGCGACACAGAACTAGCTCCATGTAATGTAGGCATGTATTCCGTATATAGTCATACATGCTTATGGAAAAGAACTTGCATGACATCTTTTGTCCTACCCTCCCGTGGCAGTGGGGTCCATAAGGAAACTAAGGGATATTAAGGCCTCCTTTTAATATAAATCAAAACAAAGCATTAGCACTTAGTGAATGCATGAACTCCTCAAACTACGGTAATCACCAGAAAGAATCCTAGCTAATTATTGTCACCTTGGGGTAGACAGATCATAACTCGTAATAGGTGTCTACAACTTGCAAGATAGGATCAAGAACACATATATATATATATATATATTCATGAAAACATAATAGGTTTATATCTTAAATTATGGCACTCGGGCCCTAGTGACAAGCATTAAGCATAGCAAAGTCATAGCAACATCAATCTCAGAACATAGTGGATACTAGGGATCAAGCCCTAACAAAACTAACTCGATTACATGATAAATCTCATCCAACCCATCACCGTCCAGGAAGCCTACGAAGGAATTACTCACTCCCAGCGGTGAGCATCATGAAATTGGTGATGGAAGAAGGTTGATAATGACGACGACGTCGATTTCCACCCTCTGGAGCCCCAAACAGACTCCAGATCAGCCATCCCGATGAAGAACAGGAGATGGCGGTGGCTCCGTATCGTCAAACACGATGAATCCTTCTCTCTGATTTTTTCCTCCGCGAATAGGTATATATGGAGTTGGACTTAGGTTGCCGGAGCTCCAGGGGGGCATAAGCCGAAAGGGCGTGCCCCCAGAGCTTGTGGCTCCTGGGTGGCCCCCCTCTGGTATCTTTTCTGCTAGTTTTTTTATTTATTCCACAAAAATTCTTCATAAATTTTCAGGTCAATCCAAGAACTTTGATTTCTACACAAAAACAAGACCATGGCAATTCTATGAAAACAGCGTCAGTCCGGGTTAGTTTCATTCAAATCATGCAAATTAGAGTCCAAAACAAGGGCAAAAGAGTTTGGAAAAGTAGATATGATGGAGACGTATAAACTCCTCCAAGCTTAACCCATTTATTGTCCTCGAGCAATTCAGTTGAAAAACTGAAAGTGACAAAGAAAAACTTTTACAAACTCTGTTTGATCTTGTTATTGCAAATATGTCTTGCCAATGTTTAGGTTTTCAGCGAAGATTATGAACTAACCACATTCACAATAACATTTAGGTCTCACATTTACTCATATCAATAGCATAACCAACTAGCGAACAATAATAAGATACCTCGGATGACAACACTTTTTCAAAACAATCATGATACAATATGATATAATGGTATCTCGCTGGCCTTTCTAAGATCGTAAAACATAAACGCAGAGCACCTCTAAAGTTCAAGCACTGACTAGACATTGTAATTCATGGAAAAAGAGATCCAGTCATACTCATATTCAACATCAACTAAAAACAAAGCATATAAATGACAATAGTGCTCTCCAACTGGTGCTTTAATAAGAAGATGATGACTCAACAATAAAAGTAAATAGATAGGCCCTTCACAGATGGAAGTAGGGATTTGCACAGGTGCCAAAGATCGAAGCTTTTAAAATAGAGATGAATATAATTTTGAGAGGCATGCTTTCATTGTCAACATAACAACCGAGAGATCTCACTATCTTGCATGCTAGACACATTATAGGCGGTTCCCAAACAAAATGGTAAAGTTTCTACTCCCCCTCCACCAACAAACACAAGCCATGGCTAGCCGAATCCACAGGTGCCTTCCATACCAACAACAATCCAGGGGAGTTTTGTTTCATTATTAGATTTTGATTTTGCTTTTGATCATAGGACTCGGCATCCCAATTACCATCCACTCTCTCGTGAATGACAAGTGAATAAACACTCATCATGAGAGTAACCCACCTAGCATGGAAGATACTGACAACCCCCCAGTCTCTACATGGCGATTTGGGCATACAAAACAGATTGTTATTTGAAGGTTTAGAGTTTGGCACATGCATATTTACTTGGAACGGCAGGTAAATATCGCATATAGGAAGGTATAGTTGACTCATATGGAACAACTTTGGGTTTAAGGAAGTGGATGCACAAGCAGTATTCTCGCTTAGTACAAGTGAAGGCTAGCAAATAGATTGAGCAGCGACCAACTAGAGAGCAACAACGGTCATAAACATGCATTGAGGTTAATCAACATTGAACACAAGCATGAGTAGGATATAAATCACCATGAACACAAATATCATGGAGGCTATGTTGGTTTTGATTCAACTACATGCGTGAGCATGTGCCAAGTCAAGCCACTTGAATCATTCAAAGGAGGATACCATCCTATCAAACTACATCAGAACCATTTTAAAATGCATGTTGACACACAAGATAAACCATTATCCACTCTTGGCTAATTAAGCATGGCATGAGTAACTATAATCTCTAATTGTCACTACAAACATGTTTCACTCATAATAGGATGAATCAAGAACGATGAGCTCATCATATTTACAAAAACATAATAGGTTGAGTTCATACCGGCTTTTCTTCATCTCAATCATTTCATCAAATTTTCATCATTATTGCCGATCACTTGCATGATCGAACAATGTGAATAATAATAAGAGTTCTCGTGAAGTGGACTAAGCTGGAATCTGCAAACATTTATTCAAAGGAGAAGACAAAGTAATATGGGCTCTTCGTTAGATCAACAATAATGCATATGAGAGCCACTCAACATTTTCATCGTGGTCTTCTCCTTATGACCCGAAGAAAAGAAAATAGTTTTAGAGAAACACACTGAAATATTTTTGGATTTTTTTTGTTTTTCTGAAGAAAGCATAACGAAAGAAAAGCGAAAACAAGAAAAACTATTTACACGGGAAAACTCCCAACAAGCAAAAGAAGAACGAGAAATCTTTTGGGGTTTTATTTTAATACTACAACTAATTAAACTAAAAAGAAAAACTAAAAAGAAGCGAGAAATATTTTTGGGTTTTATCAAAGTTTCCAAACACACAAGAATGAAGCAAGAAAAATAACCTAGCATGGATAATACAATGAAAAAGGATGATCACCGACAACTGGAATGATTGTGTGATGCATCAAAGTAATGTCGGTGAGAAATGCGTACTCCCCAAGCTTAGGCTTTTGGCTTACGTTGGTCTCAATTGCAGCTGCCACCGCTTGGGGGCTGCCTCATGGAGGCAAGCGGTCTCCCTTGCCCTCTCATACTCGTCTGCCTCCTCTCTAAGTATGAAATATCT
The DNA here is from genome assembly GCF_002162155.2 of Triticum dicoccoides. NCBI lineage: Eukaryota > Viridiplantae > Streptophyta > Magnoliopsida > Poales > Poaceae > Triticum > Triticum dicoccoides. The sequence goes on from NC_041387.1 coordinate 25,984,698, forward strand.
TCGTTTTGCCTAAAAGTCAAAAAAAGCAGGAGCGGGAAGCGTAACATGGACGACGCGGCTTGTTAAAGATTAGTCTGTACTGGAAAGGCAAAAGTCGCCCCTCTCAAGAAACTGAAAACGCTCCATAGCATCATAATCAAGAAAAGAAGGTGGCAATTGAGCATCATTTTCTTTTATGGGAACCCCAAGATAAGTGGCTAAACGAGTGGCATAAATTCCACCAAAGAAATCTCCATCCAAAGCATTATTATGTAACAGACGTGCAATGATAGCCCCCAAATTAAATTGTTTATCATTCATTACCGCGCTCTTGAGAACACTCAAATAAGGAGAGCAAAGGTGGCTATGATCACGTTTACCATTGATGCATCTTCCTATAAAGAGAGCAAAATAATGTAAAGCAGGAAAGTGGATGCTCCGTGTAGTAGCTTGTGTTATGGTTCTAGTTTTTCCCAATGTGATGCTAGCAAGGAACTCAACGCAATTGGATTTACGAGGTTCAGTATAAATGCCCCATTGAGGAATTTTACATGCTTCGTTAAATTCTTCAAGGTCCATGGGAATGATTTATCATAGATATCAAATAAAACAAAATGTGTATTACGATGGATTGAATACTCAAATCTCCACACGAAAGAATCAGTAAGATTATAATGTTGCAAGCACTTATCTGACACAAAGTCCGTCAGGCCGGTGTTGTGCACGTACATATCAAACTCTTCTTTGAAGCCTGCACGAGTCATGAAGTGATTGGACGACCATTCCAAGGTTCCACTAGAGCTTCCCATGGCGGTTCAAGGTCTGGCTCTCGTATAGTGAGCCTTGGGGATTTCTTCTTCGAGGAACCACCTTGGAACACCTTCCTAAACATTTTCTTCCTCTGAAAATTTATGAAATTATTAGTGACTCAAAATAAAACTAAACAAAACTCAACAAAATTGATAACAACTACTCCCACAAGTGCCTGGAGGCTATATCATGCAACAAACCTACTTTGTACCATATAAATTTGACATGCAAGCTCAAGAACATGGTCACCACAGCAGCAAAAATTTGCAATATATAAAGCAGTAGAACAAAAACTAATTGGACCATTGGAGGAGTCACATACCGATGATCAATCCCCTAATACTGTTTTGCAAAAGGAGCTACGAGCAAGGAGATTGAAAATGGCAGCAAGATGAGCAAGAACACGGGTTTGAGCAATGGTGTGATTTTTTCTGCTGGAAGACGAAGTGCATCGGTGGCTAGAATAACTGAGGGGGCCTATGTAGGCCCCACAAGCCTGCTAGGCGCGCCCAGGGGGTGGGCGCGCCCTGTGAGCTTGTGGCTCACAGGTGCATCCCCCCTGGGGTGTGTTCAGTACCAAAAAATTTCAAATATTGTATAAAAAAATCATATAAAATTTTCAGGGCATTTGGAGAACTTTGATCTTCTTGTCATTTTTTATTGCATGAATAATTCAAAAAATAGTAAAATAATGGCATTTCTACTTTATTAATTCTAAATAACAGAAAGCAAAAGGTGGGTACACAAAGTTGTGTCTCCTAAATTCATCCATCACATGCTCATTAAAAGGAATCCATTAATAAGGTTGATCAAGTCTTATTAACAAACTTCTTCTGAGTGACAAGAAACCAGAGAATTTTTGAATAACACTAGGTTACCTCAATGGGGATATGCATGTCCCCAACAATAAGAATATCATATTTCCTTTTGACAGTAGGAATAGGGAATTTAAAACCTCCAGTAGTAATTTTTGGAATTTCTCTAATAGAGTTGGTGCTATTCACTTGAGGTTGTTTCTTCGAAAAGTGTGTCGTATGCTCATTACCATTGACATGAAAAGTGACATTGCCCTTATTGCAATCAATACAGCCCCTGCAGTATTCAAAAAGGTCTATCAAGGATGATCAACATACTCTCGTCCTCGGGTATATCAAGAATAACAAAGTCCATTAAGATAGTAACATTTGCAACTATGACAGGTACATCCTCACAAACACCGATGGGCATAGCAGTTGATTTATCAGCCATTTGCAAAGAGATTTTAATCGGTGTCAACTTATTCAAATCAAGTCTTCGGTACAAAGAGAAAGGCATAACACTAACACCGGCTCCTAAGTCACATAAAGCACTTTTAACATAGTTTTTTTAATGGAGTAGAGTATAGTTGGTAGTCCAGGGTCTCCTAGTTTCTTAGGTATTCCACCTTTAAATGTATAATTAGCAAGCATGGTGGAAATTTCAGCTTCCAGTATCTTTCTTTTATTTGTGACAATATTTTTCATACACTTAGCATAAGGAGACATTTTCAGAATATCAGTCAAGCGTAAGCACAAAAAGACAGGTCTAAGCATTTCAACAAAGCACTCAAAGTCTTCATCATTCTTTTTCTTGGATGGTTTAGGAGGAAAACGCATGGGTTTCTGAACCCATGGTTCTCTTTCTTTGCCATGTTTCCTAGCAATGAAGTCTCTCTTATCATATCTCTTATTCTTAGGTTGTGGGTTATCAAGATCAATAGTGATACGTCTCCGTTGTATTTATAATTTTTGATTGTTTCATGCCAGTATTATACAACTTTCACATACTTTTGGCAACATTTTATATGATTTATTGGACTAACATATTGATCCAGTACCTAGTGCCAGTTCCTGTTTTTGCATGTATTTTGTTTCGTAGAATATTCATATCAAACGAAATCCAAATGCAATAAAATTTTACACTGAATTATTTTGGAATATATGTGATTTTTGGGAGGTGCAATCAATGCAAAAGGAGGCCCACTACCCCCACAGTACACCAGGGTGCGCCCTAGGGCCCATGCGCGTGGTGGTGTGTGGTGGCCACCTCATAAGGCAGTTGATGCTCTACTTCGGGCGCAAGGAAGCTTATATCCAGAAAAAAATTGTGTTAACATTTCAGCGCAATCGGAGTTACGGTTCTCCGAATATTTAAGAAACGATTTTCGGCCAGATCTGGGAAATGCAAAACAGAAGATAACAGAGAGAGAGATCCAATCTCGGAGGGGTTCCTGCCCCTCCGCTGCCATGGAGGCCATGTACCGGAGGGGGAACTCTCCTCCCATCTAGCGGAGGCCAAGGAAGAAGAAGAAGGAGGGGGCTCTCTCTTCCCCTCTCTCCCGGTGGCGCCGGAGCACCGCCTGGGCAATCATCGTGACGGCGATCTACACCAACAACTTCACCGCCGTCAACACCAACTCTCTCCCCCTGTATACAGTCGTGTAACACCCCTTCTTCCTATTGTAATCTCTACTTAAACATGGTGCTCAACACTATATATTATTTCCCAATGATATGTGGTTATCATATGATGTTTGAGTAGAATCCGTTTTGTCCATGGGTTGATAGATGATCGTGATTGGTATGAGTTGTATGTTTTATTTTGGTGTTGTCCTATGGTGCCCTCCGTGTCGCGTAAATGTGAGGGACCCCCCGCTGTAGGGTGTTGCAATATGTTCATGATTCACTTAAGGTGGGTGGCGTGAGTGATAGAAGCACAGGCCTGAGTAAGTGGGTTGTTGCGTATGTAGTAAAGAGGACTTGATACTAATGTTATGGTTGGGTGTTACCTTAATGATCTTTAGTAGTTGCGGATGCTTGCTAGAGTTCCAATCATAAGTGCATATGATCCAAGTAGAGAAAGTATGTCAGCTCATGCCTCTCCCTCATATAAAATTGCAATAATGATTACCAGTCTAGTTATCAATTGCCTAGGGACAAATAACTTTCTTTTGTGACAAAAGCTATTTACTAAACAACTAACTTTTATTATCTCGCGAAGTACTCCTAGTTTTATTCTTGCAAAGTAGTTCTAGCATCATACCTACAAAATAGTTTCATACTTGTTCTAGATAAAGCAAACGTTAAAGTGTGTGTAGAGTTGTATCAGTGGTCGGTAGAACTTGAGGGAATATTTGTTCTACCTTTAGCTCCTCATTGGGTTCGACACTCTTATTTATCGAAAAGGGCTACAAACGATCCCCTATACTTGTGGGTTATCAAACAACAGGTTGTATTTCCGTATCATTATCATTACTAGGTTGAGCATCAACATGAACACCATCATTATCATTGTTACTAGGTTCATGTTCATCATCGATTGTGTTTCAGCATTAGAAATAGAAATATCATTTGGATTCTCAGGTGTCTCTACAGTAGGTTCACTAGAAGCATGCAAAATCCTATCATCTTTGTTTTTATTTTGAGGTGGACTAGGTGTATCAACATTAATTCTTTGAATATTTCTCAATTATCTTAGGGTGGCCTTCAGGATACAAAGGTTCCTGAGTCATTCTACCTCCCCTAGTCATAACTCTAACATCATGATCATTCATCTTATTATTCATCTCATTAAGCAAATCATTTTGTCCTTTGAGGACTTCTTCTACTTGAGTTTTTATCATGGATGCATGTTTACTCACACCCTTGAGATCATTAACAGCCATAAGCATATAATCACTCAAGCGTCAATCTTATAAGCATTTCGTTTCAATTTTCTACTAACATATGCATTGAAATTTTCTTGCTTAACAATAAAGTTATCAAATTTATCCAAGCATTGACTAGCAGATTTAGTATGAGGAATATCACCTTCATCAAATCTATAGAGAGTTTTTACCTCTACTACCTGTGTCGAGGTATTAAGACCATGTATTTCTTCAATAGGTGGCAAATTCTTAACATCTTTAGCTTAGTACCTTTTTCCTTCATAGATTTCTTTGCCTCTTGCATATCTTCAGGAATGAGAAATATAATACCTCTCTTCTTTGGAGTTGGCTTAGGAGGTGGTTAGGGAAGAGTCTAATCATTACCATTCCTCAGTATATTATTCAGTAGTTCTTCAGCTTGTTCGATAGTTCGTTCCCTGAAAACGCAACCAGCACAACTATCTAGGTGGTCCCTAGAAGCATCCGTTAGTCCATTATAAAAGATATCAAGTATTTCATTTTTCTTGAGAGGATGATCAAGTAAAGAATTAAGTAATTGGAGAAGCCTCCCCCAAGCTTGTGGGAGACTCTCTTCTTCAATTTGCACAAAACTAAATATTTCCTGTAGAGCAGCTTGTTTCTTATGAGTAGGAAAATATTTTTCAAAGAAGTAATATATCATATCCTGGGGACTACGCACACAACCAGGAGCAAGAGAATTATACCATGTGTTAGCATCACCCTTTAACGAGAAAGGAAACAACTTAAGAATATAGTAGTAGCGCATTTTCCTCATGAGCAAATAGGGTGGCTATATCATTTAGTTTATAAGATGTGCCACAACAGTTTTAGATTCATAACCGTGGAAACGATCAGATTCAGCCAAGGTAATTAACTAAGGATCGACAGAGAATTCATAATCCTTATCAGTAACAAAGATAGGTGAAGTAGCAAACTTATGATCATATTTCATTCTAGCATTCAAAGTTTTATTCCTTCAATTTGACTAGCAATTTCTTAAGATCCTCTCTATCCTTACAAGCAAGAAAATCCCTAGCTACCTCTACATACATAACATAACCCTCAGGTATATCAGGCAACTCATATCTAGGATAATCAGGTCTAGGAGGAGAATCATAATCTTTAGTTTCAATAATTTCATCAGTTTCTGCATTCTCTATTTCTTTAGCTCTAGCAAGTCGTTCATCAAGAAATTCACCTACTGGCACAGTCTTATCAAGCAAAGTACTAGCATCATTGAGGGAGTCCTGGATTAGGGGGTGTCCGGATGACCGGATTATAACCTTTGGCCGGACTCCTGGATTATGAAGATACAAGATTGAAGACTTCGTCCCGTGTCCGGATGGGACTTTCCTTGGCGTGGAAGGCAAGCTTGGCGATACGGATGTGTAGATCTCCTCCCATTGTAACCGACTCTGTGTAACCCTAGCCCTTTCCGGTGTCTATATAAACCGGAGGGTCTTAGTCCGTAGGACGAACAACAATCATACCATAGGCTAGCTTCTAGGGTTTAGCCTCTCTGATCTCGTGGTAGATCTACTATTGTACTACCGATATCATCAATATTAATCAAGCAGGAGTAGGGTTTTACCTCCATCGAGAGGGCCCGAACCTGGGTAAAAACATCGTGTCCCCTGTCTCCTGTTACCATCCGCCTAGACGCACAGTTCGGGACCCCCTACCCGAGATCCGCCGGTTTTGACACTGACATTGGTGCTTTCATTGAGAGTTCCTCTGTGTCGTCACCTTTAGGCCCGATGGCTCCTCCGATCATCAACAATGATGCGGTCCAGGGTGAGACTTTTCTCCCCGGTCAGATCTTCATATTCGGCGGCTTTGCACTGCGGGCCAATTCGCTTGGCCATCTGGAGCAGATCGAAAGCTACGCCCCTGGCCATCAGGTCAGGTTTGGAAGTTTGAACTACACGGCTGACATCCGCGGAGACTTGATCTTCGACGGGTTCGAGCCGCAGCCAAGCGCGCCGCACTATCATGATGGGCATGATCTAGCTCTGTCGCCGAACAGTGCCCAGGAGGCCGGCCCAGTGTCTGCTCCGACCCTTAGCTTGGAGCCGACCTCCGCAGTTAGTGCGGCAGAGGTCAGCAACGCAGCCTGCATTCCCATATTGACATACTTATGTTAGACTCCTGCGTATATCTTCTTAGATCCTCAGTTCGGCTTTTCTTTTCGAACACCAAACTGAGCATCAGGGGCTACTGTCTATGCGATAATATTTTTACATGTCTTACATACATACCTCAAAGCCTGTTAGAAGGCTGGCACAGGCTTCTGTCAGCCCGCTCTTGGCGGACTGAACCTTCTGAATCACCACACTCATGATAGTGCGGTGCTCCTCGTCGATGGAGGCGCCGTTAAGCACCTCCAGCCAATTATCCGGTGCCTCCAGTTGGACGGAGGTCACCGGCGTCGTAGGCTTGCCCTTCTTACGAAGGGGCCGCCTGCCGGAGTCCGGAACCACTGAAGGTTCCGCTGCGGTGTCCGGCCCAGGGCCGGACTTAGAGCCCCTTGGGGTTTTATCCCCTTGGCGCCTGGAGTCCGGGAGGTCGCCTTGCGGCGCCTCTAGGACCACCTCCTCCTGGCTTGGCCCCTTTTGGGACTCCACCTCGGCATCGCCCGTAGGATGAGGGGAGGTAGTAGTCGGGAGTGAAAGGCTATTCACATCCGACGAATCCAGGGAGCCGCTCGACGAAGAGTCGAGCCGGGCCTTAGGCGGACTGCATGATTATATTCGGCGTCAGAAGATACTGTGCAATAAAAGAACACCATGAGTTATTCTGGTATCCAGATACTTACGATTTTGCTAGGGGCTTGGCCCTGGATGGCCACTCCTCTTCGCCGTCGTCGGCGTTGGTGGAGCATTCCGGAGGAAGGGTCTTTCCCTTCTTGGACCCTCCGGCCCCCCTAGTTGGGGCGACCTTCCTTTTCTTTCCTCCCCCCGTTGGAGGGGGAGAGGCCTCTTCTTCCTCCTCCTCGTCTTCATGGGAGGAGTGATCCTCGGAGTCGTCGGGCGATGAATACGACACCACCAGGCGCTGGGAACTCTTTCGAGTTCCCGTGGCCTTCTTCTCCGGCACCACGTAAGGTGCCGAGACTAGCAGCTTCGCCAAGCGGGCATCTGCTGGGCCTTCGGGAAAAGGAGCCGGACAGTCGATTTGTCCAGACTTCTTCTGTCAGTCCTGTCAAAGGAACGGGAGCTTAGATCCTGCATAGAGTCAAACTATGAAAAACAAGTATTCTGTAAAGGGTAAAATAAGCTTACTGTGCTGGCTTGGCGCTTCGCGCAGAATCTGCGATCCTCGGTAATGGGAGGAGGAACCTCGGCACCCTTGAATAGCACCTTCCAGGCATCCTCGTGCGTTGTGTCAAAGAGCCTGGACAAAGTTTGGTGCTGGGTCGGGTCGAACTCCCACAAGTTAAAAGCTCGTCGTTGACACGGGAGGATCCGGCAGAAGAGCATGACATGGACTACGTTGACAAGTTTAACCTTCTTGTCCATCAGGTTTTGGACACAGGTTTGGAGTCCGGTCAGCTCTTCCGAATTACCCCACGACAGGCACGTCTCTTTCCAGGAGGTGAGCCGGGTGGGGATGCCAGATTGGAATTCGGGGGCCAGTGCCCATTCAGGGTCATGCGGCTCGGTGATGTAGAACCACCCCGATTGCCACCCTTCGATGGTTTCCACAAAGGAGCCCTCGAGCCATGTGACGTTGGGCATCTTACCCACCACGGCGCCTCTGCACTCCGCTTGCTGGCCGCCCACTACCTTTGGCTTAACATTAAAGATCTTCAGCCATAAGCTGAAGTGGGGCTTGATGCGGAGGAAGGCCTCACACAGGACGATAAACGCCGAGATGTTGAGGATGAAGTTAAGGGCCAGATAGTGGAAATCCAGGCCGTAGTAGAACATGAGCCCCCGGATAAATGGGTGGAGTGGCAAGCCCAGTCCGCGGAGGAAATGGGGGAGGAACACCACCCTCTCATGGGGCCTAGGGGTGGGGATGAGCTGCCCCTCGTCTGGTAGTCGGTGCGCAATGTCGTTGGACAAGTATCCGGCTTTCCTCAACTTTTTTATGTGCCCCTCCATGACGGAGGAGGCCATCCACCTGCCTCCCGCCCCGGACATGGCTGGAGAAGGTTGAGGTGGGAAGTGCGGACTTGGGCGCTGGAGCTCGAGTGCGCGGAAATGGATAAGCGAAGGAGGAAGAAGGCGTAGATGGAAAGGGTGGATCCTTATCCCCTTATATGGGCGGACGAAACTATGTGCCCCCACCAGCCTGGTAAAACTCGCTTATCTCCCAAGTGCCGTGATTAATGGCACGGTTGGGTTACCCACGACCGTATTGATGAGAATCCCGGAATAAGGGGACACGATCTCTGCTTCGACAAGACGTGCCAAGGAAACCACCTCGCTAAACGCGCTGAGGCGGGACAGTAAAACGATTCGAATAAAGGCTTGGCCGTGGCGTGATGTCACGCTGCGGAATACGTCAGCAGATTAGATCTGTGCAAATATTATTCTCTCTACGGTGGTATGTGGAACTTGTTTTACAGAGCCGGACACTATCCTTGTGTTCAAAATCTTCTATGAAGTATTCGGAGGAGGAACCCGCCTTGCAATGCTGAAGACAATCTGCGCGCCGGACTCGTCGTCATTGAAGCCTGGTTCAGGGGCTACTGAGGGAGTCCTGGATTGGGGGTGTCCGGATGACCGGACGATAACCTTTGGCCGGACTCCTGGACTATGAAGATACAAGATTGAAGACTTCGTCCCGTGTTCGGATGGGACTTTCCTTGGCGTGGAAGGCAAGCTTGGCGATATGTATGTGTAGATCTCCTCCCATTGTAACCGACTCTGTGTAACCCTAGCCCTCTCCGGTGTCTATATAAAACGGAGGGTCTTAGTCCGTAGGACGAACAACAATCATACCATAGGCTAGCTTCTAGGGTTTAGCCTCTCTGATCTCGTAGTAGATCTACTCTTGTACTACCCATATCATTAATATTAATCAAGCAGGAGTAGGGTTTTACCTCCATCGAGAGGGCCCGAACCTGGGTAAAAACATCGTGTCCCTGTCTCCTGTTACCATCCACCTAGACGCACATTTTGGGACCCCCTACCCGAGATCTGCCGGTTTTGACACCGACAATCATCATAAACATCATTCATAGCAAAAGTAGCATCATCAATTACTTGCGACATATCAGCATTAATAGCAGGTGGTGATATCGCAAGCTTATTCAAAACAGAAGGTGAATCAAGTGCAGATTGTGATGGCAGCTCCTTACCCCCCCCCCTTGTTCTAGAGGGAACGATCTTGGTTCTGGTATCTTTCAGATTCTTCATAGTGATCAACAGATATAAATCCCAAGTGACTCATCAAATAGAGCTATGCTCCCCGGCAACGGCACTAGAAAAAGGTCTTGATAACCCACAAGTATAGGGGATCACAATAGTTTTCAAGGGTAGAGTATTCAACCCAAATTTATTTATTCGATACAAGGGGAGCCAAAGAATATTTGCGAGTATTAGCAGTTGAGTTGTCAATTTAACCACACCTGAAAGACTTAATATCTGCAGCAAAGGTTTTAGTAGCAAAGTAGTATGGAAGTAACGGTAACAATGGTAACAGTAGCAATAGCAATTTTGTAGTGATTGTAACAGCAGCACGGCGAAAGTAACTTAGCAAAGATCAATATGTGAAAAGCTCATAGGCATTGGATTAGAGATGGATAATTATGTCGGATGGCATTCATCATGCAATAGTTATAACCTAGGGCGACACTGAACTAGTTCCAATTCATCAATGTAATGTAGGCATGTATTCCGTATATAGTCATACGTGCTTATGGGAAGGAACTTGCATGCCATCTTTTATCCTACGCTCTCTTGGCAGCGGGGTCCATAAGGAAACTAAGTATTAAGACCTCCTTTTAATAGAGAACTGGAATAAAGCATTAGCACTTAGTGAATGCATGAACTTCTCAAACTACGGTAATCACCGGAAAGAATTCTAATTATTGTCACCTTGGGGTATGCAGATCATAACTCATAATAGGTGTCTACAACTTGCAAGATAGGATCAAGAACACACGTATATTCATGAAAACATAATAGGTCCAGATCTGAAATCATGGTACTCGGGCCCTAGTGACAATCATTAAGCATAGCAAAGTCATAGCAACATCAATCTCAGAACATAGTGGATACTAGGGATCAAGCCCTAACAAAACTAACTCGATTACATGATAAATCTCATCCAACCCATCACCGTCCAGCAAGTCTGCAAAGGAATTACTCACTCCCGGCGGTGAGCATCATGAAATTGGTGATGGAAGAAGGTTGATGATGACGACGACGTCGATTTCCACCCTCCGGAGCCCCAAACAGACTCCAGATCAGCCCTCCCAATGAAGAACAGGAGGTGGTGGCGGCTCCGTATCGTGAAACGCGATGAATCCTTCTCTCTGATTTTTCTCTCCATGATTAGGTATATATGGAGTTGGACTTAGGGTTGTCGAAGCTCCAGGAGGGCCACAAGCCTGGAGGGGCCGCCCTGGGGGTAGGCGTGCCCCCAGAGCTTGTGGCTCCTGGGTGCCCCCCTCTGGTATTTTTTCACCAGTATTTTTTATTTATTCCAGAAAAAATCTCTGTAATTTTTTAGGTCAATCCGAGAACTTTGATTTCTGCACAGAAACAACACCATGGCAATTTTGCTGAAAACAACGTCAGTCCGGGTTAGTTTCATTCAAATCATGCAGATTAAAGTCCAAAACAAGGGTAAAAGAGTTTGGAAAGTAGATACAATGGAGATGTATCACACCTCCTCTCCTCCGCACACCTCCACAACTGACCGTCGCATTGGGCAAGTCTGACAGGAGCAAGCGGTTCTTCGCGCGCTCCTCGAATCCCATGGTAGCTTCAAATAGTGGTGTCGCCGCCCAAGTCTCCCAACCCATCGATGTTGGTGGTGTTCCTTTTGGTGTACAATGTTGGAGTTGCCCTCAAGTGCTGGTTTATGTCACCTGCGGAGTCACCCAAACGAGCGACCCGGGAGGCAACTTTTTTATAGGGGTTTGCTTTGATGGCAAAACGTACTCTAGACATGAAAACACATCAGAAGCTCGAAATATGTTCCTCGCTCACCATGGCTTGTGTCAGCCTGACCTGGTAAAAGCCATAGCCCTTTTTATCATGGTAACATGGTTCTCATTTCATATAATAAGAATTAAGTTATCGACCTTAAAAAATTGAAAATTGTAGAACTCTAGCCTTTACCAGCCAAGAAGGCACATACATTCAAGACTGAAAAACTCCTGGGCTTGATACCAACACCCGTCACTTGTCTCCTGCACCACCACCAGCAACCATTAATAGAAATGTGGTGGATCACCTCTTCACCTGAGCTCGACGCATATCCATTGTTGATATGCAGCTTTTCAGACGTCGAAAGTAACTTACCAAAGCCGAAGTCATTGTCACTAAAAGAATCCGGCCGGAGCAGCAATTCGACATGCCATCGAACTTTAGATCTGGCACCCCGCCCGACGATGATGTCGGAGGAGGAAACCATACCTGCCATCCACCAACCACGAACCAAGCACATGAACCACCGTCTTCCAGTTGCCGTCGACACATACCACAATCTACATCCGCCCCTCAACTACCTCCTAAACCCGCATCGATGCTGGAGAAAACTTCGTTGGAGCCCGAGGATACAAGTCCATCGCAGGGATGTCGTCGCCGCCACACCATCCCCACTTGAACAGACTAGCAACCAGATCCATCACCCACCAACAAGCAAAACTCCTTGTCGAGAAAGGATATGAAGCTTTATTATTCAGCGCCGCAGTTGCCTTTTCCCAAACCGTGACGTCGAACGACCGAAAATCTAAGCTACTAATAAACCCTAAAATCTAAAGATATTTCAGGAAAAAAAAAGTTAGTGCAAAGGCGTAGGCCTTCGTCGTCGTTGGGCGGCACCGCTCACGTGGCCGGGCCGTAGCCCCTACGTATGCGTCACACGCACACTCACTGCAGTGGTGTACTGCACGGCAGCGCTCTTCATCCTTCTCATCCCTTCCCGTCCATTCCCCAATCCCCACCCCCATCCCCGCCACCTACCTGCTTCGCCATCGGCCAGAGCGCCAACGCCAAGCCCAACACCACTCCCAAAAGCGGAGCAGCCCTCCTCCTCCTCCTGCTAATCTTGGGTCCGTCCGTCCGTCCGAGGCAGGAGGGCGCGGGTTCGGAGGCGCACGCGATCGATCGCGACGGGAGTGCCGATCGCGCCGCCGGAGGTTCGAGGGCGGTTGGTTGGAGCCGGCGGAGGAGGCGATGGGGCGGCTCTTCCTGATGCACCTCGAGGGGAACGCCTACAGCTGCAAGTTCTGCCGCACCCACCTCGGCCTCGCCGCCGACATCATCTCCAAGGTGCCCCCCCTCCCCATGCCCTTCCCCTTCCCGGCTCTCGCGGGCGAATCCCGGCTCTCGCGGGCGAATCCCCTTCTTGATTGCTTGTTGCGCGGGGCCTCATGGCGGATGTGACTGACGGCGGCGTGTTTTCCGTTCCTCGCAGAACTTCCATTCCAAGCACGGCAAGGCGTATCTCTTCAACAGGGTGTAAGTGTGCTCTTCCCTGCTCCTTGATTTCTTCCTCCACTTCCTGAATTTTGAGGCCGGGGGCTGCGTGTCGGCCGGAATTTGTGGGGGAAACAATGAGAATCTGCCAGGCGGTTGCTCGTCGTCTGGGCGATTCGGCGTTTCTTGAAAACGGACTCGGACGCCGGGACACCCGCCTGCTCCGTTCTACAACCACCAAGAACAATGAGGAATCTGAAACGTATACGCTGCTACTCGTAGGCCATAGCCGCTTTTGGGACGAGGGGAAAGTGAATCTGGTAGGACGTTGCATAGGATGGGATCTCTCTCTTTCTCGCTTGAGAAGAAATGGTAAAGAATCCAAGGGACAAGGAACGGTGGTTTCAGCCTTTTCGCTCACAATTTCCTGTCATCTTCTTTTCATGGAGCGATTGATATACCTAGTACTATGTTAGACATTCTGAACCTGCCAAATAAAACTTGATGTTCCAGGAGTAGTTCAGTCAGGCTGGTTCCGATGCCGATTCTAACATTCTCCATCCTAGATATAACTGACTTCCGATGCAGTCTTAATGTTATCTACTTGCATGAATAACACTCCTTATGTTTGATCCCCTATGTGATCCCGACCAGCTAAAGTTACTTCGTACACAACCACTCAATATGTTTGTAGTCGATCCCCGATTCATGCAACTGCAAATCGCTAGTTATTAGCATCCAACAATGCAGTGACTAGATGTCCACCTTCAGGGCCAGTTTGTTTTTGAGTAAAAGATACTATTTCACAACTCACCTAAACTTTTCCCTCCATCTTGTTTGCTAGATCAACAAATCAAGTATCAACTATATAGCCTACTAGTTACTACTGAATACTGATACTTGAGGCTCACTAGTGGAAAATGGAAGGCAGAGGCAAACTATGCACAGTTTTGCTGCATTATTTGACTCTTGTTCGCTATTTACACATGCTGGTTGCTTCGGTAGGAGAGGAGTAGGGGAGAGTTCCAACAAGAAGCCATTGGGGTCAAAGAAGATGCCACTTCAGTCAGAATTACATCGCCCATGATAGATCTTCCTTTAGTGATCGAAAAAAGTAGAGCCTTAGTTTTTCCTAATAGTTTAGGTGCCTTACGCTGAGTTGTCCCCTTGGGTCTCTACCTGGCCTTTTTCATTTGTTACCTCCTGACCGGTTTAGGGGTTTTTCCTGAGCTTAACTCTGTTACCTTAAGTCTCCTTAACTATTTGATGTATTGGCAAAGCACATTAAAAATACATTGGCAGTGCTCTGTTACCATTAAAATGAGAGGTTTGATCTGGGTCATTAAACTGCTATCAAGATCTTCCGTCAGATACAACAGCTATCTCCTCAATTTGGATCTCTGATATAAGCTCATCCCTAACCAGGAGACGAACATGACAGCTTAGTCATAGGCAGCAAAACGCATATCTCCAAAGGCTTTGAAAAGAAATACATGCCTGACATATCCATAGATTGCCACTGTGAATGCTCCAATGTAGTAGCCTAATAGATAATAATTGATGGTTATTTTCCAAACTTCGGACAAGGTGGGGAGCGTCTATCCCTCAATGGACCAAGAAATGAGAAACAAGTAGTTCTCAGTTGCAATCTTGTGAGAACTGACTTTCTAGATACAGAGTTGCACACAACTTTCTGTGCAACTATTGACTTGATAGTCTGCAATTTTGCTGAGTGAGAAATAAGTGTAGTTGGAAATAGCAATTCCACAAAAAAATGTGTGGTACTCTGCTCTTTAATATACTGTGATCTAACATTTTAGTGCTTTCTTCACCGTTCAGAGGATCAAATTTGGCATTTGGTAGTCCAGTAACAAAACGTTTACTCTTTGTCCAACTTTATCTATTTCACACACTCTTTACAATTCTCTGATGAGTTGTACTGTTTACAAAATGCCAACCTCCAGCAGATTTGTGATTAACTCATGTATCTTGTGGCAGTGTCAATGTTACATCTGGTATAAACGAGGATCGCATGATGATGACAGGGCTGCATACTGTTTCCGATATCTTCTGTGTTGGTTGTGGATCCATTGTTGGATGGAAATATGTAAGATCTTGTGATGGTTATTTTGCGATATCCTGTGCATTGCCTGTCCGTCCATCCTCTAAGCTGTATGGTGCCCCTGCTCTAGGAGGCTGCACATGAGAAGAGCCAGAGGTACAAGGAAGGAAAGTTTATTCTGGAGAGGTGACCGCCTTAACTAAAAACATCTTGTGATGATGTTGAAACAAATGAATTCAGGTACTCGGTTTCTAATATATATAGTTGAACCTTTTCTTTGTGGCGGATTGAGCAGGTTTAAGGTGTCGGGCCCTGATGGTAGCCACTACTGGGGGGTGACACATGATGCTCATCATGGGGGTGGAAGCGACACCGACGACTTATGAAGCGCGACCGACCGACGTGCGAAAACCTGCAGTTCATCCCTGTAAATAACCCTGGAGCCGGGCCTTAGTTACTCCGGGGGGCGCGCTTCCATTCAAAAGCATCCCTCCGGCGAAAAAATTGTTAATTCTAGGTGATATTCTCCCAGCAAGCTGTCTGGGAGGCCTAATACCTTCTGTATATGAACAAATGTATCATTGTAGCCCCTAAAAGCTGTTTGTTGTGTTGCTGGAATGCCAATAAATTCTGTTTCTGCAGTGATCTAATCTGCCAGGTGGTTCAACTGTATGCTCCATTCTTCTTCTCGAAAAGGGAATTTCGGGCATGTTTGGTTGGTGACTATTTTTGCCACACTTGTTCCTTTTTTAAGAAGCTTCCTTTTTGATTTTATTTAACTGAAACCATCATGTCTTTTTACAAACAAACTATCAAAAGAAAGCAGGAGTAAAAGTTGGATACCTGGAGCGCAACATAGAGCTCATGTTTTGGGCATCCACAAGCCGGATCCTCGGAACATGAGATGGAAATACCCAAGGTTTAACAGGCATAACAGGCAACAATTCAGACACTGCCTCTACGGCCATCAGCAAGTGCCAAATATACATTAGTAGTACATTGCCAACAAAACATTCCCTAAAAACATTAGACGACTGGTTCTATGTCACTGAGTTCTTGCTCCGACAAAAATTGTAAAGCGATAGTTCGAGGGAGGATTGCCTGAATTGTGACACGTAGTATTTTTACTAAATACATAGTGTCACAAGGTCGGACTCGGAGTTTCTGCTCCCAGGCTCATCTGCACTCTCTTAGAAAAAAAATCAAAACAAATGCTAAAAAAAATTCAAATTTTATCTTTTTTGCCGAGAGCTGCCAAAATGTCCAAATGAGTTGAAATTTAGAGCGGACCTCACGCATCAAATTATCTACCACCCTCAAAAAAATTAAATTTTTTTTTTGAATTTTTTTAGTATTTATTTTGATTTTTTTCTGAGCGGGAGTAGATGAGCCTGGGCACCGAGTTGGATTTCCAGTGTCAAAAATGCTATTGTATTATATTATGGGACGGAGGAAGTATATTCTGAACCAAGGAAACAAGAGGTTTGCCTTGTGCAGTTGTGCTTGATCCAGTGGACCTCATCGAGCATCCGGCGATGCATCCATCATACGCTACGGAGATCTGGTCCAGAAAAACACGCCGTGCCGTGTGCACGTATCCGTGTCTGCACGAGTAGCAGTGATGCATCGCCATCAAGAGATGGACACCATAATGCCCTGATGGGGGGCAGTGACGCCGTGCCCCTGCCCAACCCGCCGCACACACGTCAACACCACCCCGACCCAGCTACGCTACGCTAGATCGGATGATTGAATGCGGCGCTCCTCTATTTTTGGTGCTTAATGTAATGTCTACCTCCGCGAACGTACCATGGACCGCGTAGGATTTTGAAAGCAACGGGGGACACTTGAATATACGGCAACATGGTAGGGTCTTGCTCCTGTCCACCATCTAACATTCAGGCATGCGCCAGTGTTGCTAACCTATGCAAAATGAAAATTTAGGTAGGGTGGAACTATAGCAAAATGCATGCGTGCGCAGTAAACAAGATTATCCGGCCATGTCGTGCACCTCCGACGCGGATCACCACATAGACATCACCAAACGTGCGCAAACCGTTCAAACGTGTGTGTAGATATCCGGCTCGACGCCGGGCATCTAACTTGAGTCATCATATGTCCGTGCAGTTTAGACACATCGAACATTAAATATGATTTAAAAAATTTGAAATAAAATTAAACAAAGTCAAACTAAACTAGCATAGTAGCGGATGGTGACCTCGTAGGCGTGCCCTACGAGGCCACGGGCACCCACGCCGTCGTCCACGCCCTCGTCGACACCGCCACATGCGTCATTGTTGTGGTCGTCGTCATCATGGCGTCAGCGGCGGAAGGCCCTCCAGGCATCGCGACATCCCTCCCCAGCCGTCGCCTTGCGCCGCTTGTCCTTGGCTTGGAGACGGATGGCTTGCTTAGACTCACTTCCATTCGTCTTCTTTGCTTGCTTTTGGTGTGCTTGCGTTGCCCTGATGGCGCAACCCAAAAGCGTTGATCCTCACTTTAGGAGGTTGGAAGAAATTAAAAATAATGTTAGAAGCTTTATGTCTTTATAATTTGAGCATAATAATTTTTTTAGAAACGAGCTTAAAGAACAAAAAAGTTTTATGGAGTACATGAATAAAGAGCTCGATGATATGTCTAAAGAATTTTATGGTTTGAAATCTCATTTTGCTCATCTTGAAAATTTAGTAGGCCAAATTTCTGATAAACAAGCCACCTTAGTTAATAAGATGGCTACTAAACCTAAGGCTTTAAATAATAATGATGAAGATCTAAATGTTATTGATGTGACTCCTATTGAATCATTGTTTTCCAATATTAATCTTGATAAAGATGGAACTGGAGATGAGTCAACTTTAGTTAAAAGTCGTCCCAATGATTCGGAGTTTTTAGATCTAGATGCAAAAATTAATAAAAGTGGGATTGCTGAGGTCAAGACTTTAAGTAGCAATGAACCAACTCTTTTGGATTTTAAGGAATTTAATTATGATAATTATTCTTTAATAGATTCTATTTCCTTGTTGCAATTCGTGTTGAATTCTCGTCATGCTTATAATCAAAACAAAGCTTTTACTAAACATATCGTTGTTGCTATTGTGCAATCTTTTGAAGAAAAGCTTGAATTAGAAGTTTCTATCCCTAGAAAACTTTATGATGAGTGGGAACCTACAATTAAGATTAAGATTAAAGATTATGAATGCCATGCTTTATGTGATTTGGGTGCTAGTGTTTCCACGATTCCAAAAACTTCGTGTGATGTGTTAGGTTTCCGTGAATTTTTTGATTGTTCTTTAAATTTGCATCTTGCTAATTCCACTATTAGGAAACCTATGGAAAGGATTAATGATGTTCTTATTGTTGCAAATAGGAATTATGTGCCCGTAGATTTCATTGTTCTCGACATAGATTGCAATCCTACATGTCCTACTATTCTTGGTAGACCTTTCCTTAGAACGATTGGTGCAATTATTGATATGAAAGAAGGAAAACATTAGATACCAATTTCCGTTAAGAAAAGGCATGGAACACTTTCCTGGGAAGAAAATTAAATTGCCATATGAATCTATTATGAGAGCCACTTATGCATATCAAAGATGACAATACCTAGATCTATTTACTTTTTATGCCTAGCTAAGGGCATTAAACAATAACGCTTGTTGGGAGGCAACCCAATTTTATTTTTGTTCTTTGCTTTTTGTTCCTGTTTAGGAATAAATAATTCATCTAGCCTCTGGTTAGACGTGGTTTTATGTTTTAGTTAGTGTTTGTGCCAAGTTAAACCTTTAGGATAGCTGACGGTGATAGTTGTGTTGATCTTGCTGAAAATCAGAAACTTTTGCGCCCAGGAAAAAAATTCATAATTCACAGAAACGTGCTTTTGATATGATTCTTTTTGTTCTGGATTGGTACACAAATTTCTCAGGTTTCCCTAATTTTTCAAGATTTTTGGAGTTATAGAAGTATTCGAGAGTTACAGATTACTGCAGACTGTTCTGTTTTTAACAGATTCTGTATTTTGCGTGTTGTTTGCTTATTTTGATGAATCTAAGGGTAGTATCGGGGGTATGAACCATGGAAAAGTTAGAATACAATAGATATTACACCAATATAAATAAAGAATTTGCAACAATACCTTAAAGTGATGATTTATTTTCTTATACTAACGGAGCTTATGAGATTTTCTATTGAGTTTTGTGTTGTGAAATTTTCAAGTTTGGGTAAGGATTTGATGGACTATGGAATAAAGAGTGACAAGAGCCTAAGCTTGGGGATGCCCAAGGCACCCCAAGGTAATATTCAAGGACAACCAAAAGCCTAAGCTTGGGGATGCCGCGGAAGGCATCCCCTCTTTCGTCTTCGTCTATCGGTAACTTTACTTGAGGCTATATTTTTATTCACCACATGATATGTGTTTTGCTTGGAGCGTCTTGTATGATTTGAGTCTTTGCTTTTTAGTTTACCACAATCATCCTTGCTGTACACACATTTTGAGAGAGACACGCATGAATCGTGATTTATTAGAATATTCTATGTGTTTCACTTATATCTTTTGAGATAGGCAATATTGCTCTAGTGCTTCACTTATATCTTTTTAGAGCATGGCGGTGGCTTTATTTTATAGAAATTGATGAACTCCCATGCACTACTAGGAAAAATCTTATACACAGAATCTTGGCAACAGCGCGGGACAAGAAGAAGCGCTACTGTTAATTAGCAGTAGCGCTGGTATGTAAACTGCGCTGCTGATGAAAATTTAGCACTAGCGCGCTTGTGCTAAACCGCGCTGCTACAAAAATTGACCGACGGGAACCACCCACCTAAGTTTAGCAGTAGCGCATTGCCAGGATGCGCGCTACTGCTAATGCAATAGTAGTAGCGCGGTTTTTACTCACGTCGCTGCTGCTAATTTTGAATTTGGCCACACGGTTTGCCCGTTTAGCAGTAGCGCGTGTAAGTAAAGAGCGTTGCTGCTACGTTGTTAGCAGTAGCGCATTTTTTTACCCGCGCTACTGCTAAAACGCAGCACCCCACCACCTTTTCCCACCCGTCCTCCCCTCCCACATCTCCTCTCCTCCCTTTCCCCTACCTCTTCCACATCCTTCCTCTCTCACTCTTCTTCTTTCTCAATACTTATCCCCCCATTACTCTCCCTCTTCTACCTACCTTTCTCTCTCTTCATTACTCCTAGCTAACTACACCATCTCCATTAATGCATCTCATTTCTCTTTTTCCTTCCCCCTCCACTAGTTGAAGTTGTCTCCTCCCAAATTAGCTAGCTAGGTACATGTAGCATTTAGTTAAGTGACCTATGTGCCCCCAACTAGATCTATCTTTGTCAAGAAGAGCTTTGTGCACTTTTTATCTCCCTACATCATCATCTCCACCGTGTGCTCGATCTCGAGATAGAGGTGACCAAAATTTCATGCTTTTGCAAAATGGAAATATGTGTATGTGTGTCTGATATGATAATTGAGCGATACGATGGAAATTGTGTGTGTGGCATGAGTTGTGACGCCAAATTGTGCTTTTGAGTTGCCTATGTTTTGCCGAAATGTCAATTTATTTCCGTTTCGGCGAATTCGGGGCAAACTCTAGATCTATATGTCTTATTTTTAGGGAAGGTCATGCCGAATTTTTGTATGACTTTGATGCCTTCACGTATTTTTATAATCAATTTGTTTATTATTACCGCGCAGACGTTCATGATGGTCAGTGGAACGATGATGGCCAGGTGGTTGCGGTCGGCGGTGCAGGACATGAAAGAAAATAACCTAACAGAGGTTTTATGTCCGTGTCAAAAATGCAAAGGAATAGTTTGGCTCGACCCCTATGATGATGGTCGTGTCGAAGCGCACCTGCTCATGACTGGTTTCATCGATGGCTATACTCGGTGGATAATTGAAGATGAGGATTACGATGTTGAGGACGCCGACGGGGCAGGCAATGACGACACGGGGCAAGACGAAGAGATGATCGATAATGGCGGCGAGGAAGAGGCCGGACATGGCGGCGGAGAAGGGGCCGGACATGGCGGAGGAGAAGGGGCCGGACATGGCGGCGGAGAGAACATGGATTCCATGCAACAGAGTTCATCGGTACTAAGTTCAATCGTGCGGGACCCTCATGTTCAAGCACTGCTTCGCAAGGAGACGAGTACTGAGAGAGCTGCTTCTAGAGAGGAGGCTAAGCTGCAGCAACTGGTGGTAGACTCGAACATTCCATTTTATGATGGTTGCAATCCTGAGGTGACCCGCTTGAGTTTCACGCTCCAACTCCTGAAGACGAAGGCTAAAAACAAATGGACCGACACTAGCCTCGATGAACATCTCAAGTACCTAAAGGATGTTCTTCCCGCAGGGAATCTATGTCCTACTAGTGTTGATGAGGCCAAAAAGATCGTGTGCCCTCTTGATCTGCCGCACGTTAGATACCATGCATGCATCAACTATTGCATAATTTATCGGAAGGAGCACATGGAAAAAACAAGTTGTCTGGTGTGCAATGCTTCTCGATACAAGTAGGCCGAGAAGAAATGTCCCCAGAAAGTTGTATGGTACTTACCAATCACTCCCCGTCTCTAGCGGTATTTCGTAGATCCCAAGGAAGCAAAGCTAATGTGCTGGCATGCGGAGAGGAAGAAGCCCGACGATGGAGATGATCCGAAGCTCAGACACATCAAGGATGGAAGCCAGTGGAGAGCGTTGAACAGCTTCTATCGGTATTTCGAATGTGATGCAAGGAACATCGTGCTCGGCGCGTGTACCGATGGCATGAATCAGTTTGGCAACCAGAACACCAACCATAGCACATGGCCCGTGTTTGTATGGATGTCCAACCTCCCCCCTGGTTGTGCATGAAGTCGAAGTACATTCACATGAGCATGTTGATTCAAGGGCTGAAACAACCTGGAAATAGTATTAATCTGTATTTGGGGCTACTTCAAGAGGAGTTAGACACATTATGGAAAACACCGACCAAGACATGGGACGCCAACAAAGGCGAGTATTTCTACAGGAGAGCTGCGCTGATCACGACGATGCACGACTATCTCGGGTACGGATATGTCGCAGGCCAGGTGTGCCATAGATATTGCGGATGCACGCGGTGCATGGATGATACAACGTCTCAGTAGCTAACGTCAAGGAAAGATGGTGGGTCTGGAAAAATCGTGTACATGGGGCATCGAAGATGGCTCGAACCGGATGACCCGTGGAGGAACCGTGGAGATCTATTCAATGGTCACAATGAGCATCGAGGACCTCCACGTAAGTGGAGCAGCGCTGAAATCGATGAGCTATTGAAAAACTGGGAGCAGTGCCCCGCGCCGGTAAAGATGATGAAAAAGGGGCCGGAGCCGCTGCTAAAGGTGTGGAAGATGAGGTCTGTGTTCTGGGACTTGGAGTACTGGCACAAACTCGATACACCTCATTGCCTTGATCAAATGCATATATGTAAGAATGTCCTTGAGAGCTTGCTCGCGACACTGATGAACATGCCGGATAAAACCAAGGATGGGTCAAAGGAAAGAAAAGACTTGCAAGATTTGAATATCAGGGAAGATCTGCACATGCCGCCCCATAAAAAGTGAGACGAGACAGAGACGGAGACAGAGGCGCGGGAGAAGAAGAGCAAGAAAATAAAGGAAGAGAAATATTGCCCCCCTTCTTGCTTCACCTTAAGTCAGGCTGAGATCGATCAATTCTTTAAGTGCCTGATATGTCTCTAACGTATCTATAATTTTTGATTGTTCCATGCTATTATATTATCTGTTTTGGATGTTTATGGGCTTTATTTTACGCATTTATATCATTTTTGGGACTAACCTACTAACCGGAGGCCCAGCCTGTATTGTTGTTTTTTTGCCTATTTCAGTATTTCGAAGAAAAGGAATTTAAACGGAGTCCAAACAGAATGAAACCTTCGGGAGCGTGATTTTTGGAACGAACGTGATCCAGAGAACTTGGAGTGCAAGTCAAGAAGAAATCGAGGCGGCCAGGAGATAGGAGGGCGCACCCACCCCTCCTGGGCACGCCCCCTGTCTCCTGGGCCCCTCGAGCAGCCACCGACATATTTCTTCCTCCTATATATGCCTACATACCCCGAAAACATCCAGGGAGCCACCGAAGAACTATTTCCTCCACTGTAACCTTCTGTATCTGCGAGATCCCATCTTGGAGCCTTCGCAGGCGCTCCGCTGGAGGGAGAATCGACCATGGAGGGCTTCTACATCAACACCATATCCCTTCCGATGAGTTGTGAGTAGTTTACCACAGACCTTCGGGTCCATAGTTATTAGCTAGTTGGCTTATTCTCTCTTTTTGGATCTCAATACAATGTTCTCCCCCTCTCTTGTGGAGATCTATTCGATGTAAACTATTTTTGCGGTGTGTTTGTCGAGATCCGATGAATTGTGGGTTTATGATCAAGTTTATCTATGAGAAATATTTGAATCTTCTCTGAATTATTTTATGTATGATTGAGTTATCTTTGCAAGTCTCTTCGAATTATCGGTTTGGTTTGGCCTACTAGATTAATCTTTCTTGCCATGGGAGAAGTGCTTAGCTTTGGGTTCAATCTTGCGGTGTCCTTACCCAGTGATAGAAAGGGTTGCAAGGCACGTATTGTATTGTTGCCATCGAGGATAAAGAGATGGGGTTTATATCATATTGCTTGAGTTTATCCTTCTACATCATGTCATCTTTCTTAATGTGTTACTCTGTTCTTATGAACTTAATACTCTAGATGCATGCTGGATAGCAGTTGATGTGTGGAGTAATAGTAGTAGATGCAGGCAGGAGTCGGTCTACTTGTCACGGATGTGATGCCTATATACATGATCATGCCTAGATAATCTCATAATTATTCGCTTTTCTATCAATTGCTCGACAGTAATTTGTTCACCCACCATAATATTTATGCTATCTTGAGAGAAGCCTCTAGTGAAACCTATGGCCCCCGGGTCTATCTTTTATAATATAAGCTTTCAATCTACTTTTATTTACATCTTTATTTTCTGCATCTATATTATCAAATACCAAAAATATATTTATCTTATCATATTATCTCTATCAGATCTCACTTTCGCAAGTGGCCGTGAAGGTATTGACAACCACTTTATCGCGTTGGTTGCGAGTTCTTTGTTTGTTTGTGTAGGTTCGTGGGACTTGTGAGGAGCCTCCTACTGGATTGATACCTTGGTTCTCAAAAACTGAGGGAAATACTTACGCTGCTGTGCTGCATCACCCTTTCCTCTTCAAGGAAAACCAACATAAGCTCAAGACGTAGCAAGAAGGATTTCTGGCGCCGTTGCCGGGGAGGTCTTCGCTCAAGTCAAGACATACAAAGTACCCATCACAAACTCATCTCCCTCGCATTTACATTATTTGCCATTTGCCTATCATTTTCCTCTCCCCCACTTCATCCTTGCCGTTTTATTCTCCCTTCTTCTATTCGTCTTTTCATTTGCTTTGATGTCTTTCCTGGCTCGTTTGCTTGTTTGGTTGAAATAGTTGCTTATTTATTGCTAAACAGAGAACCTAAGATCTATGGATCCTCATACGCTTGCTAATCTTTTTAAGAGATCCAATTATGATGAACCAATTGCTAGTAAGTTTTGTGCACTAGATTATCTTTATGAAGTTTTGCTTGAAATTAGTGAATCTGAAAATTATGATGAAGAAATTTATGAAGAGATTCACGATGGCTCCTTGAATAAAAATCATGATTGCAATGATTTTACTATAAATTATCTTAATGTCAATTGTGCTAATAATATGCAAAACCCTAAGCTTGGGGATGCTAGTTTTGCTATGTCTACTACTTGTTGCAATGATCATGATTGGGGTAATTCTTCTTATAATCTTGAACATTTTATTTAAGCCCCATGATGAATATGAGATTGATAATAGTGTTTGCAATAATATTGAAAGTGGGTTTGGAAGAGTGTTAACTTTAGATCCCACATATTTGGAGTATGTTCAATCTTATGAAGTTTTTGATAAAAGTGGGTTTGTTAATCCCACTATTTTGGAAGAGTGTCAACTTTGCATGCATGTGGATCGTGTTGAGAATATGTTATGTGATAGCTATTTTGTTGAATTTTCTTATGATCCCACATGTAATTATTATGAGAGAGGAAAATATGGTTGTAGAAAATTTCATGTTACTAAATTACCTCTCGTCATGTTGAGATTGCTATCGTCTCTTTCTTCTTCCTTGCATATGCTAGTGTTTGATTGCCTTGAAAATTTGTTTGCTTATAATATACCTATGCATAGGAAGTATGTTAGACTTAGATGTGTTTGACATGTGTTTCATGATGCTATCTTTATGCTTCATTTCTTGTCTATCATGTGAGCATCATTGAAATCTCAATGCCTAGCTAAAAAGGCTTTAAAGAAAAGCGCTTGTTTGGAGACAACCCAATATTTTTCCTTGCTGTTATTCAATAAATTTTGCTTCTACTTTCTGTTTAGATGTGTTTTCATGTTTTATTTAGTGTTTATGCCAAGTAGAACCTATAGGATAACCTATGGTTTGAGTTAATTTGATTCTGCTGAAAACCAGAAACTTTGCGCTCACGAGAAAAAAATCAATAAATCACAGAAACGTGATTTTGCATTGATTCTTTTTGCTGTAGATCAATAGACAAATTTCCTAGGACGTCCTATTTTTGTAGGATTTTTAATGTTCCATAAGTTTGCGCTAGTTACATATTGCTACAGACTGTTCTGTTTTTGACAGATTCTGCCTTTCGTGTGTTGTTTGCTTATTTTGATGCATCTATGGCTAGTATTAAGTGGTATGAACCATAGATAACTTGGAATACAGTAGGTTTAACACCAATATAAATAAAGAATGAGTTCATTACAGTACCTTATGTGGTGGTTTTGTTTTCTTTCACTAACGGAGCTTATGAGATTTCCTGTTGAGTTTTGTGTTGTGAAGTTTTCAAGTTTTGGGTAAAGATTTGATGGACTATGGAATAAGGAGTGGCAAAAGCCTAAGCTTGGGGATGCCCATGGCACCCCAAGATATTCAAGAATAGCCAAAAGCCTAAGCTTGGGGATGCCACGGGAAGGCATCCCCTCTTTCGTCTTCGTTCATTGGTAACTTTATTTAGAGTTATATTTTTATTCGCCACATTATATGTGTTTTGCTTGGAGCGTCGTGTATTATATTAGTCTTTGCTTTTTAGTTTAACACAATCATCCTTGAGGTAACATACCTTTTGGGAGAATCCTACTTGATTGAAATTTATTAGAATACTCTATGTGCTTCACTTATATCTTTTGAGCTAGATAGTTTTTCCTCTAGTGCTTCACTTATATCTTTTAGAGCACGGCGGTGGATTAATTTTGAAGATTTTTTTGATCTCTCATGCTTCACTTATATTATTTTGAGAGTATTTTAGAACAACATGGTATTTTCTATGGTTATAAATTGGTCCTAGAATGATGAGCATCCAAGTTGGGTATAATAAAAACTATCATAGAAAGTGAATTGGGTGCTATGATCAATTTGATACTTGATAATTGTTTTGAGATATGGAGGTAGTGATATTAAAGTCATGCTAGTTGGGTGATTATGAATTTAAAGAATGCTTGTGTTGAAGTTAGCAAGTCCCTTAGCATGCACGTATGGTTAAAGTTGTGTAACAAATTTGAAACATGAAGTGTACCTGGCTTGTGCATCCTTATGAGTGGCGGTCGGGGACGAGCGATGGTCTTTTCCTACCAATCTATCCCTCTAGGAGCATGCGCGTAGTGCTTGGTTTTTGACGACTTCTAAATTTTTGCAATAATTATATGAGTTCTTTTAACTAATGTTGAGTCCATGGATTATACTCGCTTTTACCTTTCCATCATTGCTAGCCTCTTCGGTACCGTGCATTGCCCTTTCTCACCTTGAGAGTTGATGCAAACTTTGCCGGTGCATCCAAACCCCGTGATATGGTACGCTCTATCACACATAAACCTCCTTATATCTTTCTCAAAACAGCCACCATACCTACCTATTTATGGCATTTCCGTAGCCATTCTGAGATATATTGCCATGCAACTTTCCACCATTCCGTTCATCATCATCATGACATACATTACTTTTGTCATATTGACATTGCATGATCATGTAGTTGACATCGTATTTGTGGCAAAGCCACCATGCATAAGTTTTCATACATGTCACTCTTGATTCATTGCACCATCCCGGTACACCATCGGAGGCATTCATATAGAGTCATATCTTGTTCTAGTTTCGAGTTGTAATTCATGTGTTGTAATCAATAAAAGTGTGATGATCATCATTATTAGAGCATTGTCCCAAAGAAAAAAAAGAAAGGCCGAAAAAAAGTCCATGGAAAAAAAAGAAAAAAGAAAATAAAGAAAATAAAGAAAAGAAAATAAATAAAAGGGGAAATGTTACTATCTCCTTTTCCACACTTGTGCTTCAAAGTAGCACCATGTTCTTCATATAGTGAGTCTCATATATTGTGATTTAAAGTAGCACCATGTTTTTCATATAGAGAGTCTCATATGTTGTCAGTTCCATATACTAGTGGGAATTTTTTATTATAGAACTTGGCTTGTATATTCCTACAATGGGCTTCCTCAAATGCCCTAGGTCTTCGTGAGCAAGCAAGTTGGATGCATACCCACTAGTTTTCTTTTGTTGAGCTTTCATTCATTTATAGCTCTAGTGCATCCGTTGCATGGCAATCCCTACTCCTCATGTTGATATCAATTGATGGGCATCTCCATAGCCCGTTGATTATCCTCGTCAATATGAGACTTTCTCCTTTTTGTCTTCTCCATACAATCCCCAATCATTATTCTATTCCACCCATAGTGCTATATCAATGGCTCACGCTCATGTATTGCGTGAAGGTTGAAAAAGTTTGAGATTATTTAAGTATGAAATAATTGCATGGCTTGTCATCGGGGGTGTAGAAGTCGGGGACATCTTTGTGTGACAAAAATGAAGCATAGCCTAACTATATGATTTTGTAGGGATGAACTTTCTTTAGCCATGTTATTTTGAGAAGACATGATTACTTTTATTAGTATGCTTGAAGTATTACTATTTCTTTTGTCAATATGAACTTTTATTTTGAATCATTTGGATCTGAACATTCATGCCACAATAAAGATAAATTACATTGAGAATTATGCTAGGTAGCATTCCACATCAAAAATTCTGTTTTTATCATTTACCTACTCGAGGACGAGCAGGAATTAAGCTTGGGGATGCTTGATACGTCTCCAATGTATCTATAATTTTTGATTGTTCCATGCTATTATATTCCCTGTTTTGGATGTTTATGGGCTTTATTTGCACATTTATTTCATTTTTGGGACTAACCTACTAACCGGAGGCCCAACCCGTATTGCTGTTTTTTTGCCTATTTCAGCATTTCGAAGAAAAGGAATATCAAACGGAGTCCAAACGGAATGAAACCTTCGGGAGCGTGATTTTTGGAACGAACGTGATCCGGAGAACTTGAGTGCAAGTCAAGAAGCAATCAAGGCGGCCAGGAGATAGGAGGGCGCGCCCACCCCTCCTGGGCGCGCCCCCTGTCTCCTGGGCCCCTCGAGCGGCCACCGACGTACTTCTTCCTCCTATATATGCCTACATACCCCAAAAACATCCAAGGAGCCACCGAAGAAATATTTACGCCACCGTAACCTTCTTTATCCGCGAGATCCCATCTTGGAGCCTTCATCGGTGCTCCGCCGGAGGGGGAATCGACCATGGAGGGCTTCTACATCAACACCATAGCCCTTCCGATGAGTTGTGAGTAGTTTACCACAGACCTTCGGGTCCATAGTTATTAGCTAGTTGGCTTCTTCTCTCTTTTTGGATCTCAATACAATGTTCTCCCCCTCTCTTGTGGAGATCTATCTGATGTAAACTCTTTTTGCGGTGTGTTTGTCAAGATCCGATGAATTGTGGGTTTATGATCAAGTTTATCTATGAGAAATATTTGAATCTTCTCTGAATTCTTTTATGTATGATTGAGTTATCTTTGCAAGTCTCTTCGAATTATCGGTTTGGTTTGGCCTACTAGATTGATCTTTCTTGCAATGGGAGAAGTGCTTAGCTTTAGGTTCAATCTTGTGGTGTCCTTACCTCGTGACAGAAAGGGTTGCAGGGCACATATTGTATTGTTGCCATCGAGGATAAAAAGATGGGGTTTATATCATATTGCTTGAGTTTATCCTTCTACATCATGTCATCTTTCTTAATGTGTTACTCTGTTCTTCTGAACTTAATACTCTAGATGCATGCTGGATAGCGGTCGATGTGTGGAGTAATAGTAGTAGATGCAGGCAGGAGTCGGTCTACTTGTCACGAACGTGATGCCTATATACATGATCATGCCTAGATAATCTCATAATTATTCACTTTTCTATCAATTGCTCGACAGTAATTTGTTCACCCACCGTAATATTTATGCTATCTTGAGAGAAGCCTCTAGTGAAACCTATGGCCCCCGGGTCTATCTTTTATCATATAAGCTTTCAATCTACTTTTATTTGCATCTTTATTTTCTGCATCTATATTATAAAATACCAAAAATATATTCATCTTATCATATTATCTCTATCAGATCTCACTTTCGCAAGTGGCCGTGAAGGGATTGACAACCCCTTTATCGCGTTGGTTGCGAGTTCTTTGTTTGTTTGTGTAGGTTCGTGGGACTTGTGAGGAGCCTCCTACTGGATTGATACCTTGGTTCTCAAAAATTGAGGGAAATACTTATGCTACTGTGCTGCATCACCCTTTCCTCTTCAAGGAAAACCAACGCAAGCTCAAGACGTAGCAGTGCCTTACTGGAGTCAAAGTTAGTTCCGGTTACTGTGGCAAGATAAGCAGATATCTAGACACGGACAAGAAAAGGTTCAGCGGGATGAAGTCCCATGATTGTCATGTGATGATGACGTAGATACTACCTGTTGCCCTTAGAGTGATAATGTACAAGCACGTCCGTGACACGCTTATTGGTCTGTGCAACTTTTTTGA
The DNA here is from genome assembly GCF_002162155.2 of Triticum dicoccoides. Lineage (NCBI taxonomy): Eukaryota > Viridiplantae > Streptophyta > Magnoliopsida > Poales > Poaceae > Triticum > Triticum dicoccoides. Next base: position 26,014,855 of record NC_041387.1, read on the forward strand.
CTTCATCTCTTGAAAGTCGATCAGTGTGAAGCAGCTCCGAATTCTACAGGAAGAGATCATTGTGATACTGAATGAGCTTGAGATGTACTTCCCGCCCGTGTTCTTTGACGTGATGGTGCATCTGTGTGTCCATATTGTGGACGACATAATAGACCTGGGGCCGTCATTCCTGCACAACATGATGCCGTTTGAGAGGATGAATGGGATCATCAAAGAATTCGTTCGTAAGATGTCCCGTCCGGATGGAAGCATCGTCCAGGGCTATCTGGCACAAGAGTGCATCTCTTTCTGCGAGAATTTTCTATATGGCGCAGACCAGCCGCCTGGTGTTAGTGTTGGTTTGCCCGTTAACAAGCACGATGGGAGGCTTGAAGGAGAAGGTCACTCCAACGGTCGCAGGGAACTGCACGTGGCATACTCAGATCGATGCAACAACTTTGACAGAGCAAACTTGGTAGTGCTACAACACCTAGACGAGGTAGATACTTTCGTGGCACTGCGCAAAGAAATTATTGCAAAGAAGTATCGTGACCGGAGGGTATGCAGGATGGACGCTGAAGTTACTAGAGAGCACAACTCCACTTTCCTGCATTGGTTCAAAGAGCATATTATTGCTAATCCCCCGAAGGAGGGCTCTAAGGACGGATTGCTCATATACGCCTGATGTCTACTACACAACCTTCTTCTTGTAGACGTTGTTGGGCCTCCAAGTGCAGAGGTTTGTAGGACAGTAGCAAATTTCCCTCAAGTGGATGACCTAAGGTTTATCAATCCATGGGAGGCATAGGATGAAGATGGTCTCTCTCAAACAACCCTACAACCAAATAACAAAGAGTCTCTTGTGTCCCCAACACACCCAATACAATGGTAAATTGTGTAGGTGCACTAGTTCGGCGAAGAGATGGTGATACAAGTGCAATATGGATGGTAGATAAAGGTATTTGTAATCTGAAATTATAAAAACAACAAGGTAACTAATGATAAAGTGAGTGTAAACGGTATTGCAATGGTAGGAAACAAGGCCTAAGGTTCATACTTTCACTAGTGCAAGTTCTCTCAACAATAATAACATAATTGGATCACATAACAATCCCTCAACATGCAACAAAGAGTCATTCCAAAGTCACTAATAGCGGAGAACAAATGAAGAGATTATGGTAGGGTACGAAACCACCTCAAAGTTATCCTTTTTGATCTATCTATTCAAGAGTCCATAGTAAAATAACATGAAGCTATTCTTTCCGTTCGATCTGTCATAGAGTTCATACTAAAATAACACCTTAAGACACAAATCAACCAAAACCCTAATGTCACCTAGATACTCCATTGTCACCTCAAGTATCCGTGGGCATGATTATGCGATATGCATCACACAATCTCAGATTCATCTATTCAACCAACACAAAGTACTTCAAAGAGTGCCCCAAAGTTTCTACCGGAGAGTCAAGATGAAAACATGTGCCAACGCCTATGCATAGGTTCATGGGTGGAACCCGCAAGTTGATCACCAAAACATACATCAAGTGGATCACGTGAATATCCCATTGTCACCACAGATAAGCACGGCAAGACATACATCAAGTGTTCTCAAATCCTTAAAGACTCAATCTAATAAGATAGCTTCAAAGGGAAAACTCAATCCATTACAAGAGAGTAGAGGGGGAGAAACATCATAAGATCCAACTATAATAGCAAAGTTCACGATACATCAAGATCGTGCCATAGAGAGAACATGAGAGAGAGAGATCAAACACATAGCTACTGGTACATACCCTCAGCCCCGAGGGTGAACTACTCCCTCCTCGTCATGGAGAGCACCGGGATGATGAAGATGGCCAATGGTGAGGGATCCCCCCTTTGGCAGGGTGCCGGAACAGGGTCCCGATTGACTTTTGGTGGCTACAGAGGCTTGCGGCACGGAACTCCCGATCTATCTTCTCCTCCGATGTTTTTAGGGTATATGGGATTATATAGGTGAAAGAAGTCGGTCGGGGGGTGCTCGAGGGGCCCAGGAGATAGGGGGCGTGCCCAGTAGGGGGGCCCTCCTATCTCCTAGCCTCCTCAAAGCTTCCCTGACGTGAACTCCAAGTCTCATGGGTCATGTTCGTTCCAAAAATAATTTTCCCAAAGGTTTCATTCCGTTTGGACTCCGTTTGATATTCCTTTTCTTCAGAACACTGAAATAGGCAAGAAAACAACAATATGGGCTGGGCCTCCGGTTAGTAGGTTAGTCCCAAAAATAATATAAAAGTGTATAATAATGCCCATAATCATTCAAAACAGATAATATAATAGCATGAATGCTTCATAAATTATAGATACGTTGGAGACATATCAAGCATCCCCAAGCTTAATTCCTGCTCGTCCTCGAGTAGGTAAATGATAAAAGAAAGAATTTATGAAGTGTGAATGCTAGCAGGTGCATAAGTTTGATCAATGATAGTTTCAATCACCTTTTCTAGCATGATTATATGTCATAACAGTAGTTCATCTCATAAAACTTTTCATGATCAAGTAACAAGCTATTCACATGTTAAAGCATAGACCATAAACTTTCTTGAAAACTAGCAAACTTCATTCTCAGTCATCAAACAATTGCAATTCATCTTATTTTCAGGAAGGGTCCATGTCAGAGCTTTGATTTAGCAAACTCCACATACTCAACTATCATATAGTCTTCTACAATTTCTAACACTCACGCAATACTTATGGTTATGAAGTTTTAATCGGACACTGAGAAAGATAGGGGCTTATAGTGTTGCCTCCCAACGTATTCACCTTTGGGTGATGTCAACAATAATAGTTCATGCTAACTTACATCCAATTGGATATATATATCAGGATCACCCCAACACGTAGTGCTTCCCAAAGGATAAAATAAAAAAGGGAAAGGTGAAGATCACCTTGACTCTTGCATAAAAGTAAAAGATAGGCCCTTCGCAAAGGGAAGCAGGGATTTGCAGAGGTGCCAGAGCTCGATTTTGAAATAGAGATAAATAATTTTGAGAGGTATGATGTCATTGTCAACATAACAACCAAGAGTTCCCAATATCTTCCATACTACATACATTATAGGCGGTTCCCAAACAGAATGGTAAAGATTTTACTCCCCCTCCACCAACAATCACACTCCATGGCCATCCGAAACAACGGGGTACCGTCCATACCAACAACAGTCCTGGGGGAGTTTTGTTTGCAATTATTTTTGATTTGATTTTGATCTTTTTTATCATGGGACTGGGCATCCCGGTTACCAGCGATTTTTCTCGTGAATGATGAGCGGAGTCCACACATCTTGAGAATAACCCACCTAGCATGGAAGATACTGATAGCCCCTAGTCGCTACATGACCGATTTGGGCATACAAAACAGATTATTATTTGAAGGTTTAGAGTTTGGCACATGCAAATTTACTTGGAACGGCAGGTAAATACCGCATCTAGGTAGGTATGGTGGACACTCATGGCAAAAACTGGGTTTAAGGATATTTGGAAGCACAAGTAGTATCTCTACTTGGTGCAAGGAATTTTGGCTAGCATGAGGGGGAAAGGCAAGCTCAACATGTTTGAATGATCCATGACAATATACTTTAACTGAGATGTGAGAAAACATAATCCATTACGTTGTCTTCCTTGTCCAACATCAACTCTTTAGCATGTCATACTTAATGAGTGCTCACAATTATAAAAGATGTCCATGATAATATATTTATATGTGAAGTCTCTCTTCCTTCGATATTCTTTCATGAATTGTTCGAATGACCAATACAATGCTTGCTAACCTTCAATAAATTTACAACCTCTACTTCTTATATGTGAAGTCATCACTCCCCATGGTATAAGCATATGAAGCATATATAATTTCAGATTTATGACATTCAACTCATTCAACCATTTACTCATAGGATTTAAGTGAAGCACAAAAGTAAATGACAAACTACTCCAAAAAGATATAAGTGAAGATCAATGAGTAGTTAAATAATTATGTAACTATGTGAAGACTCTCCCTCTTTTTGGAATTTCAGATCTTGGTATTTTATTCAAATAGCAAGCAAAGCAAGATAAAATGACATTGCAAGGATAGCACGACTCATGTGAAGAAGCAAAAACTTAGGTCCAGCCGATACTAACCTTAATTGTTGAAGAAGAAAGGTGGGATGCCAACCGGGGCATCCCCAAGCTTAGATGCTTGAGACTTCTTAGAATATTATCTTGGGGTGCCTTGGGCATCCCCAATCTTGAGCTTTTGTGTCTCCTTAATTCCTTTTATATCACGGTTTCCTAAATCTCAAAAGCTTCATTCACACCAAACTCAACAAGAACTCGTGAGATAAGTTAGTATAAACCAATGCAAAAACCTTATCATATTCTACTGTAACAAATCACTAAAATTGTTATTAAACATTGCATACTAAATGTCTCTGCATATTTAATACTCCTATCCTCAAATAGAATCATTAAACAAGCAAACATATGCAAACATAACAGCAATCTGCCAAAACAGTATAGTCTGTAAAGAATGCAAGATTCATCATACTTCCCTAACTCCAAAAATTATAAGAAAAATACTATGCTGTAGAAGATTTATCAGAGCTCATTATGCAAAAAGATTCAACATTATATCATTCTCTGACTTTTCTAGGGAATTTTTGCAACAGCGGTAAACTTTCTGTTTTGAAACAGCAACATGTATACTTGCAAAATAAGCATGGTAAAGGCTATCCTTGACATTTTCATTGAAAATATAGATGCAAAACATTATTCTAAATAACAGCGAGAAAATACTAACAAAAGAAAATTGACTCTCCAAGCAAAACACATATCATGTGGTAAATAAAAATATAGCTCCAAGTAGAGTTACTGATGAACAAAGACGAAAGAGGGGATGCCTTCCGGGGCATCCCCAAGTTTAGGCTCTTGGTTGTCCTTGAATATTACCTTGGGGTGCCTTGGGTATCCCCAAGCTTAGGATCTTTCCACTCCTTATTCCATAGTCCATCTAATCTTTACCCAAAACTTGAAAACTTCACAACACAAAACTCAAAACAAAACTCGTAAGCTCCGTTAGTATAAGAAAATAAAACCACCACTTAGGTACTGTTGTGAACTCATTCTAAATTCATATTGGTGTAATATCTACTGTATTCCAACTTCTCTATGGTTCATACCCTCCGATACTACTCATAGATTCATCAAAATAAGCAAACAACACCTAGAAAACAGAATCTGTCAAAAACAGAACAGTCTGTAGTGATCTGTATCAAACGTATACTTCTGGAACTCCAAAAATTCTGAAATAAATTGTCTATTAGTCATCTGAAAAAAGAATCAACCTAAAAGCACTCTTCAGTAAAAAAAGGCAGCTAATCTCGTGAGCGCTAAAGTTTCTGTTTTTTTACAGCAAGATCATAAAGACTTCACCCAAGTCTTCCCAAAGGTTCTACTTGGCACTTTATTGAAACAAAAAGCTATAAAACATGATTACTACAGTATAATAATCATGTGGAGACACAAAAACAGTAGGGGTAAATATTGGGTTGTCTCCCAACAATCGCTTTTTTAATGCCTTTCTAGCTAGGCATGATGATGACAATGATGCTCACATAAAAGATAAGAATTGAAACATAAAGAGAGCATCATGAAGAATATGACTAGACCATTTAAGTCTAACCCACTTCCTATGCATAGGGATTTTGTGAGCAAACAACTTATGGGAACAATAATCAACTAGCATAGGAAGGTAAAACAAGCATAGCTTCAAAATTTTCAACACATAGAGAGGAAACTTAATATTTTTGCAATTCCTACAAGCATATACTCCCTCATAATAATTTTCAGTAGCATCATGAATGAATTCAACAATATAACTGATGACCCACAAGTGTAGGGGATCTATCGTAGTCCTTTCGATAAGTAAGAGTGTCGAACCCAATGAGGAGCAGACGGAAATGATAAGCGGTTTTCAGTAAGGTTTTCTGCAAGCACTGAAATTGTAGGTGATAGATAGTTCTGTGATAAGATAAATAGTAACGAGTAACAAGTAAACAAAGTAAATAAGGTGCAACAAGGTGGACCAATCCTTTATGTAGCAAAGGATAAGCCTGGACAATTTCTAATAATAATAAAGGAGCTCCCGAGGACACATTGGGAATTATCGTCAAGCTAGTTTTCATCATGCTCATATGATTCGCGTTCGGTACTTTGATAATTTGATATGTGGGTGGACCGGTGCTTGGGTACTGCCCTTACTTGGACAAGCATCCCACTTATGATTAACCCCTATTGCAAGCATCCACAACTACAACAAAAGTATTAAGGTAAACCTAACCATAGCATGAAGCATGTGGATCCAAATCAGCCCCCAACGAAGCAACGCATAAACTAGGGTTTAAGCTTCTATCACTCTAGCAACCCATCATCTACTTATTACTTCCCTATGCCCTCCTCTAGGCCCAATAATCGTGAAGTGTCATGTAGTCGACGTTCACATGACACCACTAGAGGAGAAGACAACATTCATCTCATCAAAATATCGAACGAATACCAAATTCACATGACTACTAATAGCAAGACTTCACCCATGTCCTCAGGAACTAAAGTAACTACTCACAAAGCATATTCATGTTCACAATCAGAGGTGTACTAATATGCATTAAGGATCTGAACATATGATCTTCCACCAAGTAAACCAATAAGTATCAACTACAAGGAGTAATCAACACTACTAGCAACCCACAGGTACCAATTTGTGGTTTTTGATACAAGATTGGATACAAGACATGAACTAGGGTTTGAGAGGAGATGGTGCTGGTGAAGATGTTGATGGAGATTGACCCCCTCCCGATGAGAGGATCGTTGGTGACGATGTTGGTGATGATTTCCCCCTCCCGGAGGGAAGTGTCCCTGGCAGAACAGCTCTGCCAGAGCCCTAGATTGGTTCCGCAAAGGTTCCGCCTCGTGGCGGCGGAGTTTCGTTCTGTAAGCTTGCCCACGATTTTTTCCAGGGTAAAAGTGATGATATAGCAGAAGATGGATGCTGGAGGCCCAACAAGGGGCCCAGGAGATAGGGGGCGCACCCTATAGGGGGGCGCCCCTTGTCTCCTGGACAAGCTGTGGCCCCCCTGGCCTATTTATTTCGCTCATAAATTCTTATAAATTCCAAAAAGTTGTTTCATGGAGTTTCAGGACTTTTGGAGTTGTGCATGATAGGTTTCCAACGTTTGCCCTTTTCCAGCCAGAATTCTAGGTGCCGGCATTCCCCCTCTTCATGGTAAACCTTGTAAAATAAGAGAGAATAGCCATAAGTATTGAGATATATTGTGTAATAACAGCCCATAATGCAATAAATATTGATATAAAAGCATGATGCAAAATGGACGTATCAACTCCCCCGAGCTTAGACCTTGCTTGTCCTCAAGCGGAAGCCGATATCGAAAAGTATGTCCACATGTTTAGAGATAGAGGTGTCGATAAAAACAAAATACGGACATGAGGGCATCATGATCATTCTTATAACAACAACATATAAAGATTCCATCATATAATTTCTTATGCTCAAGTAACAATCAATTCACAATATCAAGTATGGTTCACAAACTTCATTAAGAACTAACAAATTATAATCTCAGTCATTGAAGCAATCACAATTTATCATAACATTAGAAAGAGTCAACAATAGAGCTTTGCAGCAAGTCCACATACTCAACTATCATATTGTCTTCTACAATTGCTAACACTCACGCAATACTTGTGGTTATGGAGTTTCAGACGGACACTGAGAAAGATAGGGGCTTATTGTGTTGCCTCCCAATGTATTCACCTTTAGGTGATGTCAACAATAATAGCCCATGCTAACGAACATCCAATTGGATATGTATATCACGATCTTTCAAACACGAGGAGCTTGCCAAAGGATAAAATGAAAAAGGGAAAGGTGAAGATCACCTTGACTCAAGCACAAAATAAAAGCATAAAGTGAGAACATGAAGTAAAAGATAGGCCCTTCACAGAGGGAAGCAGAGGTTGTCATGCGCTTTTAGGGTTGGATACACAAAATCTTAGCACGAAAGAACGTCACTTTATATGTCACTTGTGTATGGACCTTTATTATGCAGTCCGTCGCTTTTATTGCTTCCATAACAAGATCGTATAATGCTTATTTTCTCCGCACTAATAAATCATGCATAATTAGGGAGCAATTTTTATTGCTTGCACCGATGACAACTTACTTGAAGGATCTTACTCAATCCATAGGTAGATATAGTGGACTCTCATGGCAAAACTGGGTTTAAGGATATTTGGAAGCACAAGTAGTATCTCTACTTGGTGCTGGGAATTTGGCTAGCATGAGGGGGAAATGCAAGCTCAACATGTTCGGAAGGTCAATGACAACATACTTTAACTGAGATGTGAGAAAACATAAACCATTACGCTGTCTTCCTTGTCCACCATCAACTCTTTTAACATGTCATACTTAATGAGTGCTCACAAACATAAAAGATGTCCAAGATAGTGTATTTATATGTGAACCCCTCTTTCCTTATCACCTCCTATTAATTGCAACGATGACCAAAACTACGTTCATCAACTCTCAACAACCTTTATGCCTCATACTTTCTATGTGTGAAGTTATTACTATCCACAAGATCAATATGGACTCTTTTATTCTTTTTGTTCTTTCTATTTTCTCAAGATCATAGCAACAAAGCAAAGCCCTTGACTTCAACACTAATCTTTATTATAGATAACTCACGGACTTGATTACACAAAGAGAGCACTAAGCAAAACTCGAAACTACTTGATATCAAAACTTCAATCTACTAGATCAATATACTACTAAAAAGGATCGAACTAAATGAAGAGGTAAAGATAGGAGTGTGATGGTGATACAATACCGGGAAACCTCCCCAAGCTTGGAAATTGCCAAGGGGAGTGCCCATACCCATATGATTATGTCCTCGGAGGTGGTGAAGTAGGAGTTGTTGATGATGTAGGCTTGTTGTCGGTGTCAAAACCGGCGGATCTCGGGTAGGGGGTCCCGAATTGTGCGTCTAGGCGGATGGTAACAGGAGACAAGGGACACGATGTTTTTACCCAGGTTCGGGCCCTCTCGATGGAGGTAAAACCCTACTCCTGCTTGATTAATATTGATGATATGGGTAGTACAAGAGTAGATCTACCACGAGATCGGAGTGGCTAAACTCTAGAAGCTAGCCTATGGTATGAACTCTCCGTTTTATATAGACATCGGAGAGGGCTAGGGTTACACAGAGTCAGTTACAATGGGAGGAGATCTTCATATCGTATCGCCAAGCTTGCCTTCCACGCCAAGGAAAGTCCCATCCGGACACGGGACGGAGTCTTCAATCTTGTATCTTCATAGTCTGGGAGTCCGGCCAAAGGTATTAGTCCGGCCATCCGGACACCCCCTAATCCAGGACTCCCTCAGTAGCCCCTGAACCAGGCTTCAATGACGACGACTCCGGCGCACAAGTTATCTTCGGCATTGCAAGGCGGTTTCCTCCTCCGAATATTCCATAGAAGATGTTGAACACCAGGGTAATGTCCGGCTCTGCAAAATAAGTTCCACATTCCATCATAGAGAGAATAATATTTGTATCAATCGGATCTGCTGACGTATTCCGTGGCATGACATCATGCCACAACCAAGCTTTTATTCATTTTATTGTTCCACCTCAGCACGTTTAGCGAGGCGGTTTCCTTGGCACGTCTTGTCAAAGCAGAGATCGTGTCCCCTTATTCCGGGATTCTCATCAATACGGGTGTGGGTAACCCAACCGCGCCATTAACCGCGGCGCTTGGGAGATAAGCGAGTTTTATTAGGCCGGCGGGGGGCTCGTAGTTTTGGCCGCCCATATAAGGGGATAAGAATCCGCCCTTTCCATTCACGCCCTCTTCCTCCTCTGCTTATCCGTCCCTGCGCGCTCGAGCTCCAGCGCCCAAGCCCGCACTTCCCACCTCAACCTTCTCCAACCATGTCCGGAGCGGGAGGTAGATGGATGGCCTCCTCCGTCATGGAGGGGCAAATCAAAAACCTGAGGAAGGCCGGATACTTGTCTAACGACATCGCGCACCGGCTTCCAGATGTGGGGCAACTCATCCCCACCCCCAGGCCCGATGAGAGGGTTGTTTTTCTTCCCCATTTCCTCCGCGGACTGGGTTTTCCTCTTCACCCGTTCGTCCGGGGCTCATGTTCTACTACGGCCTGGACTTCCACAATCTGGCCCCGAATTTCATCCTCAATATCTCGGCGTTTATCGTCGTGTGCGAGGCCTTCTTCCGCATCCAGCCCCACTTTGGCCTATGGCTGAAGATCTTCAGCGTCAAGCCGAAGGTCGTGCAAGGCCGACAGGCGGAATGCGGAGGTGCCATGGTGGGCAAGATAGCCAACGTCACCTAGCTCGAGGGTGCCTTCATGGAAACCATCAAAGGGTGGCAATCGGGGTGGTTTTATATCACCGAGCCGCGTGACCCTAAATGGGCAGCGGCCCCCGAATTTCGATCCGGCATCCCCACCTGGCTCATATCTTGGAAAGAGACGGGCCAGTCGTGGGGCAATCCGAAAGAGGTGACCGGACTCCAAACCTGTGTCCGAGACCTGGTGACCAAGAAGGTCAAGCTTGTCAACATGGTCCAGGTCATGCTCTTCCGCCGGATCCTCCCGTGTCAACGACGTGACTTCAATTTGTGGGAGTTCGACCCGTCCCAGCACCAGACTCTATCCCGGCTCTTCGAAATGAAGCACGAGGACGCCTGGAAGGTTCTTTTCAAGAGTTCCGAGGTCTCCCCTCCCGTCAACGAGGATCGTGGATTCTGCGCCAAACGTCAAGCCTCCGAGGTAAGCTTACATTTGGTCCCTTACGGGATACCCGAATTTCATAGTGTGACTTTATGTGGGATCTAAACTCCCGTTCCTTTGACAAGACTGGAAGAGGACATCCGGATAGTTTGACTGTCTGGCCGCTTTGCCCGAAGGCCCAGTAGACGCACACTTAGCGAAGCTACTGGTTCCGGCAACTCATGTGGTGCCGGAGAAGAAGGCCAAGGAGAAGGCCACGGGGACCCGAAAGAGTTCCCGGCGCCTGGTGTCGTCGGATTTACCCGACGGCCCCAACGCACCCTCCGCCTCTAAAGACGAGGAGGAGGAAGAAGAAGAAGATGCCTCTCCCCCTCCAACGGGGGGAGGAAAGAAGAGAAAGGCCTCCCCAATTGGGGAAGCCGGAGGGTCCAAGAAGGGGA
>NC_041387.1:26026310-26047480 GCF_002162155.2 Triticum dicoccoides
CATCCAGGGCCAAGCCCCTGGCAAAATCGTAAGTGTCCGGCTACCCGAATGACTTATTCCACTCCTTTATTATTCGATAGCTTTTAACGCCGAAGCTAATCATGCAGTCCGCCCAGAGCTCAGCTTGGCAATTCGTTGAGCGGATCTCTGAATTCGTCGGACGTGAATAGCGCTTCACTTCCAACGGCCTCCTCCCCTCTTCCTACAGACGACGCTGAGGTGGAGTCCCGTAGGGGACAAAACCAGGAGGAGGTGGCCCTGGAGGCGCCACAAGGCGACCTTCCGGACTCCAGGCCCAAATGGGGTAAAGCCCTGGAGGGATCTAAGTCCAGCCCCGGGCCGGACACTGCTCCGGAACCACCAGCAGTTCCAGAGTCCGACAGGCGGCGCCTTCATAAGAAGGGCAAGCCTACGATGTCGGCGACTTCCGTCCACCCGGAGGCGCCGGACAATTTGCTGGAGGCGCTTAACGGCGCCTCCATCGACGAAGAACACCGCACTGTTATGAGTGCGGTGATTCATAAGGTTCAGTCCGCCAAGAGCGGGCTGACGGAAGCCTGCACAAGCCTGTTAACGGGCTTTGAGGTATGTGTTCAAAAACATATATAAAAAATATTACCGCATAGATAGTAGCCCCTGATGCTTAGTTCGGTGTTCGGAAAGAAAAGCCGAGTTGAGGATCTAAAAAGATATACGCAGGAGTCTAATAGAAATATGTCAATATGGGAAAGCAGGTTGTGCTGCTGACCTCTGCCGCACTGACTGCGAAGGTCAATGCCTTAGGAAAGCCTCGAGCGGTCCGAGAGCGAGCTCGGCCGTGCCAAGAAGCAGCTCGAGGATAAAGAGGGTACATAGTACCTCCTGTAAATGTATATAGAAATACTTGGTTGCAAAATAATAACATGACCAACGTTAATGTTGCAGGGGCCACGACCGAGGTGGCGACCCTGAAAGAGGCGGTCTCTAAGGCCGAAAAGAGTGCGGCCTTGGAGCGCACCGAGCGAGAGAAGCAGGAGGCGCGGGTGGCGGAGGTGCGGCAAGAGCTCCAGGCTCTCGTGGAAAAACATGAGAGTTTCGAGCGTGACTCGAAGACTCGAGAGTCCGAGCTTGCCTTGGCTCTTGAGAGTGCCAAGACCGCTAAGGCCGAAGCCCAGAAGGCCCTTCAAGAGATCGAGGCGATGAAGAAGATAGCGGCGGGTAAGGCATTCTTTATGCAAAGCAAAAATATAAAAGTTAATTATATGCTACTTACCCGAATCCGGAGCTCTCCAGGAGCGTTCGCCGATCTGCCCCGTAGTGTGTTTGATGCCGCCGCATACTACCGAGCCGAAGAGGGGAGCTCGACGAAAAAAGTGTTCTAGTCTCAGTATGCTGAGGCCGAACATCCAGTGCCCCTGAGCGACCAACTGAAGCAGCTGGTCGAGCTCCACAAGGTGGCCAAACAGGCCATGAAGGGCCTCATAGCTCGGATGTGGCCTGGAGAAGTCATGCCTGGGAGCTACTTTGGTCTGGTGCGGCGGCTGGTGGACGCGTGTCCATGGATTGAGGTCGTCAAGTGCTCCGTTTGTATTGAAGGTGCCCGTCGGGCCCTTTCCCATGCTAAGGTGCACTGGGGCAAGCTAGACGCGGAGAAGCTGTTGACGGACGCGCCACCGTCGGGCAAGGAGTATCGTACGCCCGAGATGTATTATAATGGCGTTCTGAAGGGTGCCCGCCGCATAGCAGATGAGTGCTCCAAAGATGTAATTTTTTAGTAGACTCGCATTTGTTGTCCTGTACGCTGAAACTTTGTTCATATGCGTTAAGCAACGCTTGTTAATTTAAAATATTACCTTCTGTGCGGCCGTTTATCAAATCTGAGAGATGCAAGTCGTCGGCTTCGACTCCCATGCCACGAGTGCCGGGGTGTTCGGGATAAACCTGAGCGCTCTTGTTCCCATTCTTGGGTCCATCTAGGGAGGCGTTCAGCACAACGAACCAGGCCGTCGGACATATAATGCTTTATCACTCTCACTTAGCCATAGAATTCTATAATTTTAAATTTCGGCGAAGCCCCTAGTATTCGGAAGACCGAGTTCAGGGCGCTATCCACGCCTAGGCCGGATAAGTCTGGTTCCTCGCTCGAAGCGGCATAAGTCTTTAAGGACTCGAAGAAACCTCGCGAACAGCGACCGGTATCTCGCACTATCATGACAGTCAGTTTTAGCTTTCTCTACTAAGGTGTTAACCCAGCTCAACTGGGGCACAATCGCAGTAGTTCTCCCAGCGCTACCTTAGCCAACAATGCGGAACGTAAGGTACCAAAACATGGGAGCCGGGCAAACCCAACTATTGACCAAAGACATGATTCGGAGCCGATGCATATAGTGCTATAAGTTCGGGGTGCCGCATTCGTTAGAGTGTTTGGTCTTCTCATACCATGTTATGGGGTGTTGTAAGCCCCTGGTGTATTATCCGTACCAAAGTGTACAGTTGCAGAATGTCATGACTGAACATATTTGTATATAAAAATAGATAAGTACAATAATAGGTAAGAGCTATATATTGTTTATTAAAAAAGGGCTACTGCGAAAGCAGAACGATACAAGAAGTGCGGTAAGCAAGAGATGGGAGTATTTGACATATTCCCCTCCAGGGGCAAGCTGCGGGATTGTAAGTAAAATAGGTATTAAACTCGTTATAGAGACCACCTGGACTTTTGACGTGGCTTGCTTCCTCCCTGGCTGTTCCATCGTGGGTTCGGCGAGTGTATTGCCGGACAGGCCTTCCGAATAGTTGGGTCCTGAAAGTGTGTGAAAAAGGAAAACGGCGAAATAGGGAGCCCCTTAGTGCGGTTGAGCCGCATTCTGGGCGTGCCGTTGTTATGCCCCTCCCCTTATGCCCATGGTATCTCTAAGGCATAATTATGTACGCATGGTACCAGTATCACCGTTTGGCGGGGGCTGGGGTTGGGGCCGCACTGCTATGCTTGCTCGGAACGTGCCAGCCGGATTTGTTGTAGGTTACTTCGGGCTCGCTTGACGTTGTCCGGACGTTTGACGCCTAGATTGGAGAACTGCCTTGAGAGGCTACTCTGTACGTCCGCCGCCAAGGCCGCCATGTGCTCCTCCGTTCGGAGAGAGCGTTCGGTGTTTCCGTTTACCGTGATGACTCTGTGAGGTCCTGGCATCTTGAGCTTGAGATATGCGTAGTGCGGCACCGCATTGAATTTTGCAAATGCGGTTCGTCCGAGCAGGGCGTGATAGCCGCTGCGGAATGGGACTATGTCAAAGATTAACTCCTCGCTCCGTAAGTTATCCGGGGATCCGAAGACCACCTCGAGTGTGACCGAGCCTGTACAGCTAGCTTCTACCCCTGGTATGACACCTTTGAAGGTTGTCTTTGTGGGTTTAATCCTTGAAGGATCGATGCCCATTTTTCGCACTGTGTCCTGATAAAGCAGGTTCAGGCTACTGCCGCCGTCCATTAGGACTCTGGTAAGGTGAAATCCGTCGATAATTGGGTCTAGGACCAGTGCGGCGAATCCGCCATGACGGATGCTGGTGGGATGGTCCCTTCGATCGAAGGTGATCGGGCAGGAGGACCATGGGTTGAACTTTGGGGCGACTGGCTCCAGCGCATAGACGTCCTTGAGAGCATGCTTCTGCTCCCTTTTGGGGATGTGGGTTGCGTATATCATATTCACCGTTCGAACTTGCGGGGGAAATCCCTTCTGTCCTTTGTTGTTCAGCGGCCGGGGCCCCTCCTCATCATCGCTATGTGGCCCCTTGTCTCTGGTTTCGGCACTTAACTTGCCTGCCTGCTTGAACACCCAACAATCCCTGTTGGTGTGATTGGCTGGCTGTTCGGGGGTGCCGTGTATCTGGCACGAGCGATGGAGTATCCGGTCGAAGCTGGATGGGCCCTGAGGGTTTCTTTTGAATGGCTTCTTCCGCTGACCCGGTTTAGAGCCTCTGAATCCGGCATTGACTGCCGTATCTTCGGTGTTGTCACCGTTAATGCGGCGCTTATGCTTGTTGCGACGTGACCTGCCGTTGTTATCCTTGGTATCCGAATTGCCAGGGCTCTTGGTTATGTTATTGCTACGAGCTAGCCAGCTGTCTTCTCCCACACAAAAGCGGGTCATGAGTGTCGTGAGGGCTGCCATAGACTTCGGCTTTTCTTGTCCTAGGTGCCGGGCAAGCCATTCGTCTCGGATGTTGTGTCTGAAGGCCACAAGGGCCTCAGCGTCCGGACAATCGACTATTTGGTTTTTCTTGGTTAGGAACCATGTCCAGAATTGTCTGGCCGATTCCTCTGGCTGCTAGATTATGTGGCTTAGGTCATCGGCGTCCGGTGGTCGCACATACGTGCCCAGGAAGTTGTCAAGGAATGCGGATTCCAGGTCCTCCCAACAACTAATTGACTCTGCTGGCAGGCTGTTAAGCCAATGTCGAGTTGGTCCTTTAAGCTTGAGCGGGAGGTATTTGATGGCGTGTAGATCATCACCACGGGCCATGTGGATATGAAGGAGATAATCCTCGATCCATACCGCAGGATCTGTTGTGCCATCGTATGATTCGATGTTTACGGGTTTGAAGCCCTCGGGGATTTGATGATCCATTACTTCGTCTGTGAAGCATAGTGGGTGTGGGGCGCCCCTGTACTGGGCTATATCACGATGCAGCTCGGACGAGCTTGGTCTGTTGTATTCGGCCGGGCCATACTTATTGTGTCCGGCGTGATGGCTAGCGTCACGTGAAGCGGGGCGCCCATGCGATCCATAGATCGATCTTGTTTGCCTTGCCTTATTCTCCAAGATGTCTTGCAGGTCTGTTGCGTTTCCCCGTACTTTGGTATGTTTTGAGCGGTGTCGGGGTGCGGCTTGGGTTGAGGGCCTGAAGGCCTCTCTATCGCGGCCACGGGGTGGCCGATCGGGCGCATCGTACGCGGGTAATGTAGGTTTTGTTGCTTCCTCCTCAAGTTGGGGTAGCAGCCTGCGCTTTGGGTAGCTCTTGGATGGGCGTTCTAGTTTATAGTCTTTGGCTGCCAGGACTTCGGTCCATCTGTCCGCTAGCAAGTCTTGGTCAGCTCTAAGTTGCTGCCGTTTCTTCTTGAGGCTGCTTGCCGTGGCTACGAGCCCGCGTTTGAAATGCTCTTGTTCGACGGGATCCTCTGGCACGACGAATTCGTCGTCGTCGAGGCTTGCCTCATCTTCGGAGGGAGGCATGTAATTGTCGTCCTCATCCTCTTTGTCGGCCGCTCTCTCATGAGGGTTGGCTCCTTCGTCCTCCTGCACTGAATCCTGCTGGAGGGGGTTGTCTTCGGCACTGTCTGGCGTATTGTTATCTCCGGTGCCGGAATCGCCGTTTTTGCTTTGCGGGACTTAGAGCGGCGCCGCTGACGTCGGCGCTTGGGTTGCTTCTTGGAGGGGTCATCCTCCGTTTTCTCCTCGCCATCCCCCGCTTTAGGGGTGTCCACCATGTATATGTCATATGATGAGGTGGCTTTCCAGTTCCCTATAGGTGCTGGTTCTTGATCGTCTCCTTCATCGGCGTCCATGCCGTCGATGTCTTCGGAGTCAAAGTCGAGCATGTTGGTTAAATCGTCGATAGTGGCTACGAAGTGGGTGGTGGGTGGGCTACGAATTTCTTCGTCGTCCGCATCCCAACCGTGTTGACCGTAGTCCGGCCAGGGCTCTCCTGACAAAGAGAGAGACTTTAACGAATTCAGGATATTGCCGAAAGGCGAGTGCTGAAAGACATCCGCGGCGGTGAACTCCATGACCGGAGCCCAATCGGGCTTAATCAGAAGAGGTGCGGGATTTACGGAGTCAGGATCGGAGTTCGGCACCTTGGAGTCACGGGCCTTGCGGGGGACTAGGCTGGTATCCGGCTCTACCGCCGTGGAGGTTGCAGTTTCCGGGGCGACGTCCAACCGTCCGTCCCCGACTGGCGCAGTGGGCTCCGAGCTAATGGTCGGAGCGGACACCTGAGCGACGCTCTGGGTGTTGTCCGATGACAGAGCTAAATCATGCCCATCGTGACAGTGCGGCGCGCCCGGTCGTGGCTCGAATCCGTCGAAGATCAAGTCCCCGCGGATGTCAGTCGTGTAGTTTAAGCTTCCAAACCTGACCTAGTGGCCAGGGGCGTAGCTTTTAATCTGCTCCAGATGGCCGAACGAGTCGGTCCGCAGTGCGAAGCCGCCGAATGTGAAGATCTGTCGGGGGAGAAAAGTCTCATCCCAGACCGCATCGCGATTGTCGAGCGAAGAAGCCATCGGGCCTAAAGGCGACGACACAGAGGAACTCTCAATGAAAGCACGAATGTCGGTGTCAAAACCGGCGGATCTCGGGTAGGGGATCCCGAACTGTGCGTCTAGGCGGATGGTAACAGGAGACAAGGGACACGATGTTTTTACCCAGGTTCGGGCCCTCTCGATGAAGGTAAAACCCTACTCCTGCTTGATTAATATTGATGATATGGGTAGTACAAGAGTAGATCTACCACGAGATCGGAGTGGCTAAACCCTAGAAGCTAGCCTATGGTATGATTGTTGTTCGTCCTATGGACTAAAACTCTCCGGTTTATATAGACACCAGAGAGGGCTAGGGTTACACAGATTCGGTTACAATGGGAGGAGATCTTCATATCGTATCGCCAAGCTTGCCTTCTACGCCAAGGAAAGTCCCATCCGGACACGGGACGGAGTCCTCAATCTTGTATCTTCATAGTCCGGGAGTCCGGCCAAAGGTCTTAGTCCGGCCATCTGACACCCCCTAATCCAGGACTCCCTCACTTGTCGTCCGTCTTCCAAGGCATAGGCTCTCCATCATAGAATGATGATCGAGCCTCCGGGATCCTTAAATCTGCAGCCAAACTCATCCTCTTGAATCTATATCCATACTCATAGTACTGGTTTTACAGGTCATAGATCTGGGCTTGGAGGTGCTCAATTTTCTCTTGAAGTTTGAAGATGGTCTCCCCGATGACTTTGGCATCCAGCTTGTGGTTATTGGTGAACTCCATGATCATCATCTGGTTGGCGTTGAGTCCATGCTCCACCATCCCTTGGCACTTGAAAAATTGCTGCTCCACGGCTTCGAGCTTTGTCTCCACGCTCCCGTTACGCCTTGGTCCCTCCACATCGCGGATGTGCAGCAACCCCTCACGCATATCAATGGTTTGAGGGTGTTGCAGCACCTCCGCAAGGTAGGGGTTGTTAACCCTCTCAAAAAACTTGTCCTTGGGAGCGCTTGGAGACGACATGATGCCCTTAGATCTGAAACAGAAACAGCTCGAAACGAAAACAGAGGATATTTGTGTGATACGGTGGTCAAAACCTTCGGGAGTATATATAATGAATTTTTACCGACCAAAATACGTAATATGCAAGAAAACGGAGTCTGGGAGGCACACGAGGTGCCCACGAGACAGGGGGCGCGCCCTCTCCACTCTCGTGGGAGCCTCGTGTCCCTTTCAGACTACTTCTTTCTTCCTAAAATTCTTAAATATTCCAAAACTTATAAAAATTGCCATTGGAGTTGTTTTGGGGTCGGTTTACTTACCGTACCATGTACCTATGCCTTTTCGGAGTCTGGAACGTTCTGGAAAGTGTCCCTTATGTATTCCTGAGGGGTTACGGTTTTAATAATATTAGTTTCAACATTGATAGGATTGCCTGAAATATAATGTTTAATTCTTTGACCGTTTACCACCCTCGGACTTGTGCCTTCAAAGTTGTTGATTTTTATGGCACCAGAACGATAGACCTCTTCGATAACGTAGGGGCCTTCCCATTTAGAGAGAAGCTTTCCTGCAAAAAATCTTAAACGAGAGTTGAATAATAACACATAATCTCCTACGTTAAAATCACGCTTTTGTATCCTCTTATCATGCCAGCGTTTGACTTTTTCTTCGAATAGCTTGGCATTCTCATAAGCTTGGGTTCTCCACTCATCGGGTGAGCTAATATCAAATAACCTCTTCTCACCGGCAAGCTTGAAGTCATAATTGAGCTCTTTAATAGCCTAATATGCTTTATGTTCTAGTTCAAGAGGCAAATGACATGCTTTTCCATAAACCATCTTATACAGAGACATACCCGTAAGATTTTTGTATGCAGTTCTATAGGCCCATAATGCATCATCAAGTTTTTTGGACCAATTCTTTCTAGATCTATTAACAGTCTTTTGCAAAATTAATTCGAGCTCTCTATTGCTCAACTCTACTTGACCACTAGACTGCGGATGATAAGGAGATGCTATTCTATGATTGACATCATACTTAGCAAGCATCTTACGGAAAGCACCATGAATAAAATGTGAACCACCATCAGTCATAAGATATCTAGGGACTCCAAACCTCGGAAAAATAACTTCTTTAAGCATTTTAATAGAAGTGTTATGATCAGCACTACTAGTTGGAATAGCTTCTACCCACTTAGTAAAGTAATCAACAGCAACTAAAATATGTGCATAACCATTAGAGGCAGGAAAAGGTCCCATATAATCAAAGCCCCAAACATCAAACGGTTCAATAACAAGAGAATAATTCATAGGCATTTCTTGATGTCTACTAATATTACCTATTCTTTGACATTCATCACAAGATAAGACAAACTTACGAGCATCTTTGAAGAGAGTAGGCCAATAAAAACCAAATTGTAGTACCTTGTGTGCAGTTCTATCTCCAGTGTGGTGTCCTACATAAGATTCAGAGTGACACTTATGTAGAATATGTTCCTGTTCATGCTCAGGCACACAACATCTAATGACACCATCTACTCCTTCTTTATAAAGGTGTGGATCATCCCAGAAGTAATGTCTTAAATCATAAAAGAACTTTTTCTTTTGCTGGTATGTGAAACTAGGCGGTAAATATTTAGCAACAATGTAATTAGCATACCAAGGAGCAGTACGAGAAGCATTGATGACCGCTAATTATTCATCAAGAAAGCTATCATTAATAGGCAGTGGGTCATCAAGAACATTCTCTAACCTAGACAAGTTATCTGCAACGGGGTTCTCAGCTCCCTTTCTATCAATAATATGCAAGTCAAATTCTTGGAGCAAGAGAACCCATCTAATGAGTCTAGGCTTAGCATCTTTCTTTTCCATAAGATATTTAATAGCAGCATGATCAGTGTGAATAGTAACTTTGGAATCAACAATATAAGGTCTAAACTTATCACATGCAAACATGACTGCTAAGAACTCTTTTTTAGTAGTAGCATAATTTCTCTGGGCAGTATCAAGAGTCTTACTAGCATACTGGATAACATTCAATTTCTTATCAACTCTTTGCCCTAAAACAGCACCTACAGCATAATCACTAGCATCGCACACAATTTCAAAAGGTAAATTCCAATCAGGTGGCTGAACAATAGGTGCAGTGATCAAAGCTTTCTTAAGCACTTCAAATGCTTCTACACAATCATCATCAAAGACAAAAGGAATATCTTTTTGCAATAAATTAGTCGGAGGCCTAGAGATTTTAGAAAAGTCCTTAATGAACCTCCTATAAAAACCGGCATGACCAAGGAAACTTCTTATACCTTTTATGTCCTTGGGACATGGCATCTTTTCAATAGCATCAACTTTGGCTTTATCAACTTCAATACCTCTCTCGGAGATCTTGTGCCCCAAGACAATGCCTTCATTAACCATAAAGTGACACTTTTCCCAATTTAGGACGAGACTAGTGTCTTCGCATCTCTGCAAAACTCGATCAAGGTTGCTCAAACAATCATCAAAAGAGGATCCATAAATGGAGAAGTCATCCATGAATACCTCACAAATCTTTTCACAAAAATCAGAGAATATATCCATCATGCATCTTTGAAAGGTAGCAGGTGCATTACATAAACCAAAAGGCATACGTCTATAAGCAAAAGTACCAAAAGGGAAAGTAAAAGTAGTTTTAGATTGATCCTTCACTGACACAAGTATTTGAGAGAAATCAGAATAACCATCTAGAAAGCAAAAATGTGTGTGTTTGGATAGCCTTTCTAGCATTTGAACAAGAAAAGGTAAAGGGTAATGATCTTTCTTGGTAGCTTTATTTAACTTATGGAAATCAATTACCATCCTATAACCTATAATAATTCTTTGTGGGATCAATTCATCTTTATCATTAGGAACGACGGTAATACCTCCCTTTTTGGGGACACAATGGACAGGGCTTACCCATTCACTATCAGCAACGGGATAAATAATACCTGCTTCAAGGAGCTTTAGTATCTCCTTTCTTACCACTTCCTTCATCTTGGGATTTAATCGTCTTTGAGGATCTCTAACTGGTTTGGCATCGTCCTCCAATGTAATTTTGTGTTGACATAGCGTGGGACTAACGCCCTTAAGATCATCCAGAGTATATCCAATAGCAGCTCGGTGCTTCTCAGAGTTTTCAATAATCTTTCTTCTTCTTTCTCTGAAAGGTTAGCACTAATAATAACAGGATATATTTCTTTTTCATCAAGGTAAGCATACTTAAGATTATCAGGTAATGGTTTGAATTCAAACACGGGATCACCCTTGGGTGGAGGGGGGTCCCCAAGAATTTCAATGGGAGGGTTATGTTTCAGCATAGGTTCCTGTTTAAGGAACACTTCATCTATTTCTTCCCTTTCCTTCATAAACATATCATTTCCATGATCTAGCAAATATTTTCTAACGGATCAGTTGGAGGAACAGCAATGGAAGCAAGACCAATAATCTCATCCTTGCTAGGTGGTTCCCTTTCACGAGGTTGTCTACTAAACTTAGTGAAATTAAACTCATGAAACATACCATCTATGCCAACAGTGACAATATTCTTTTTACAATTAATCTTAGCACTATCATTATTCAAGAAGGGTCTACCAAAAATAATGGGACAAAAATCATCTTGTGGGGAACCAAGAACAAGGAAATCATCAGGGTATTTAACCTTCCCACACAAAACTTCAACATCTCTAACAATCCCAACAGGTTTAATGGTATCCCTATTAGCAAGCTTAATAGTAACATCAATGTCTTTTAATTCAACGGGTGCAATGTCGTGCATAATTTCTTTATAAAGATCATAAGGTATCGCACTAGCACTGGCACCCATATCACATAAGCCATGATAACAATGATCTCCTATTTTAACAGAAATAACAGGCATGCCTACGACAGGTCTACGTGTCTTAGTGTCAGGCCTAGCAATATTAGCAGTCTCGCCCAAGAAAGAAATAACATGCCCATCTAAGTTCTCATCCAAGAGATCTTTAACCATAGCAATACTAGGTTCAACATTAATTTGCTCAGGAGGTGTATAAGTCCTAGTATTACTCTTATGAACAACAGTCAAAGCTTTAGCATGATCCTTTATCCTAACAGGAAAAGGAGGTTTTTCAACATAAGCAGTAGGAACAATAGGATCACTATAGGTAATAGTCTTTTCTTCGACTGTAATGGGTGCAACTACTTTAACTTCAACAGGAGGATTATATTTAAACCACTTCTCTTTAGGGAGATCAACGTGAGTAGCAAAAGATTCACAAAAAGTAGCTACTATCTCAGAGTCAAGTCCATACTTAGCGCTAAATCCACGAAAAACATCGGTATCCATAAAAGATTTAACACAATCAAACTTAGGTGTCGTACCTGACTCCTTACCATCGTCGGAACCCCAATCTTCAGAGTTGCGTTTAATTCTTTCCAATAAGTCCCACTTGAAATCAATAGTCTTCAGCATATAAGAACTAGCACAGGAAGTATTGAGCAGGTTGCGATTATCAAGAGAAAGCCGAGCATAAATTTTTTGAATAATCACTTCTCGAGAGAGCTCATGATTGGGGCATGAATATAACATTGACTTAAGCCTCCCCCAAGCTTGAGCGATGATTTCTCCTTCGCGAGGCCAGAAATTATATATGTAATTACGATCATGATGAACAAGATGCATAGGATAGAACTTTTGGTGAAATTCCAACTTCAATCGCTTATAATTCCAAGATCCCGTATCATCACATAGCCTAAACCATGTCAATGCATCTCCCTTCAAAGATAAAGGGAAGACCTTCCTTTTAACAACATCATCGGGAATACCTGCAAGCTTAAATAATCCACAAACTTCATCCACAAAGATAAGGTGTAAATCGGGATGCAATGTTCCATCTCCTGCAAATGGATTAGCTAGCAGTTTCTCTATCATACCCGAAGGAATATCAAAGTAAATATTTTTATAAAGTTCAGTAGGTTGAGGAGCAACTCTTTGCTCTTCTAGTTGGGGGTGAATATACCCCAAACAAGCCCCTCAAAGGATTAGTTTCCATAGTGACAAGTAACAGAAAATTTCAGCACACTATATAAATGTTTCCTTACCAAGTTCCACTCACCAAAAGCGCTACACTCCCCGGCAACGGTGCTAGAAAAGAGTCTTGATGACCCACAAGTGTAGGGGATCTATCGTAGTCCTTTCTATAAGTAAGACTGTCGAACCCAACGATGGGCGGAAGGAAATGATAAGAGGTTTTCAGTAAGGTTTTCTGCAAGCACTGAAAGTAGGTGATAGATAGTTCTGTGATAAGATAAATAGTAACGAGTAACATGTAAACAAAGTAAATAAGGTGCAGCAAGGTGGCCCAATCCTTTATGTAGCAAAGTATAAGCCTGGAAAATTTCTGATAATAATAAAGGAGCTCCCGAGGACACCTTGGGAATTATCGACAAGCTAGTTTTCATCACGCTCATATGATTCGCGTTTGGTACTTTGATAGTTTGATATGTGGGTGGACCGGTGCTTGGGTACTGCCCTTACTTGGACAAGCATCCCACTTATTATTAACCCCTATTGCAAGCATCCGCAACTACAACAAAAGTATTAAGGTAAACCTAACCATAGCATGAAACATGTGGATCCAAATCAGCCCCCAACGAAGCAACGCATAAACTAGGGTTTAAGCTTCTGTCACTCTAGCAACCCATCATCTACTTATTACTTCCCTATGCCCTCCTCTAGGCCCAATAATGGTGAAGTGTCATGTAGTCGACGTTCACATGACACCACTAGAGGAGAAGACAACATTCATCTCATCAAAATATCGAACGAATACCAAATTCACATGACTACTAATAGCAAGACTACACCCATGTCCTCAGGAACTAAAGTAACTACTCACAAAGCATATTCATGTTCACAATCAGAGGTGTAATAATATGCATTAAGGATCTGAACATATGATCTTCCACCAAGTAAACCAATAAGTATCAACTATAAGGAGTAATCAACACTACTAGCAACCCACAAGTACCAATTTGTGGTTTTGGATACAAGATTGGATACAAGACATGAACTAGGGTTTGAGAGGAGATGGTGCTGGTGAAGATGTTGATGGATATTGACCCCCTCCTGATGAGAGGATCGTCGGTGACGACGTTGGTGATGATTTCCCCCTCCCGGAGGGAAGTGTCCCCGGCAGAACAGCTCCGCCAGAGCCCTAGATTGGTTCCACCAAGGTTCCGCCTCGTGGCGGCGGAGTTTCGTTCCGTAAGCTTGCTCACGATTTTTTCCAGGGTAAAAGTGATGATATAGTAGAAGATGGACGCCGGAGGCCCACCAGGGGGCCCAGGAGATAGGGGGCGCGCCCCCTTGTCTCCTGGACAGGCTGTGGGCCCCCTGGCCTATTTCTTTCGCTCAGAAATTCTTATAAATTCCAAAAAGTTGTTTCGTGGAGTTTCAGGACTTTTGGAGTTGTGCAGAATAGGTTTCCAACGTTTGCACCTTTTCCAGCTAGAATTCTAGCTGCCGGCATTCCCCCTCTTCATGGTAAACCTTGTAAAATAAGAGAGAATAGCCATATGTATTGAGATATAATGTGTAATAACAGCCCATAATGCAATAAATATTGATATAAAAGCATGATGCAAAATGGACGTATCAATAACCAGCACCTAAAGCATTCTTTTCATGATCTATAAGCATAGAAAATTTATTGCTCTCCACACAAGCAAAATTCTTCTTATTTGGAATAGTGGGAGTATCATAAAAGACTTGAATACCATAAATTGTTTCCACATTAAAAGAGTAATGTTCAGAAAAAGGGTAATCATAATCATGACGAGTTTTATAAATATAATCATCACTGCTTTTTATAGCATAAGTTTCATCACAATAATCATCATAAGTACCAACTTTGCTCTCATCATAATCGATTGAAACCTCTCCCAAGATAGTGGAATCATCACTAAATATAGTTGACACTCTTCCAAATCCACTTTCATATTCATCACAATAAGATTCAACATCCTCCAAAATAGTGGGATCATTACTTCCTAAAGTTGACGCTCTTCCAAACCCACTTTCATCAATATAATCATCATAGGTAAGAGGCATGCTATCATCATAACAACTTTGCATATCAAATCTTGGGAGGCTAAAAATATCATCTTCATCAAACATAGCATCCCCAAGCTTGTAACAAACATTAATTTCAGCAAATATACTCTCAAATATTTCATCCTCATCAAACATAGCTTCCCCAAGCTTGGGTCTTTTCATATCATAAGCATAATCACTCTCATTATTAATAGTATGGATAGCACCAATTTTATAGCAATTATCATCATCACAATGAGTAGTAGGAACAACATCATTAGAGAGAGATACCTTTTTTCCTTTGTTGCTCCTTCTTTTCTTTTTCTTCTTCACATTATGTGTGGGTTCAACCTTCTTCCTTGAGCTCCTTATTAATGAGATTGGTTCAATAGAAAGTTCATCCTTGTTACCTGATTCATCATAAAAAATAATAGGAGGATATTGGGAAGTCTCTTCCCTTTCATTAGTATTCTCTTCATCTTCCATTTTCTTTATTTTCTTTATGTATTTGGTAATATAAGGATTTTCAATGCAATTCACCGCACAATACATATAAATTTCCTCTAGATCAAAATCAAAGAGTTTCTTAAGGACAAATTCTAGAAGATTCTTAGTTAAAGGTTTCATTTCTTCATAACCCAAAAGCAAACTAAGTTCATTATAATGTGCAAGGGAAATCAAATCATCACAATTTTTGGACACGATTCGATCATGAAATAATTTGCATCGGAGATGTAAATGACCATGTTCATTGCAAAGTTCACAAGTACGGCAAAGGAAATGTGAATTTTCAGCATTCTTATCTAGCCTTTCTTGCAACAATTTAATTTCTAAATGCTTATGCCTCTTGCAATATCTATTTTCCCTATTTGGTGTGTACTTTCAAACCCAATGCTCTCCTCAAAAATTGACATGATTATAGGAGACATTTTGATCATAACTAGTGCAATCATCATTAGTACTATGGATATTCAAGGAGTTCATACTAACAACATTGCAACCATGCTCATCATTCAAAGATGTAATACCAAACATTTTATAGACTTCTTCTTCTAGCACTTGAGCACAATTTTCCTTACCATCATCCTCACGAAAGATATCAAAAAGATGAAGTGTATGAGACAAACTCAATTCCATTTTTTTGTAGTTTTCTTTTATAG
The DNA here is from genome assembly GCF_002162155.2 of Triticum dicoccoides. Classification (NCBI taxonomy): domain Eukaryota; kingdom Viridiplantae; phylum Streptophyta; class Magnoliopsida; order Poales; family Poaceae; genus Triticum; species Triticum dicoccoides. Next base: position 26,041,792 of record NC_041387.1, read on the forward strand.
ACTAAACTAGTGATAAAACTAGAAACAAAAAGATTCGATTGCAAGATCTAAAGATATACCTTCAAGCACTCACCTCCCCGGCAACGGCGCCAGAAAAGAGCTTGATGTCTAATACACAACCTTCTTCTTGTAGACGTTGTTGGGACACCAAATGCAGAGGTTTGTAGGACAGTAGCAAATTTCCCTCAAGTGGATGACCTAAGGTTTATCAATCCGTGGGAGGCTGTCGTGGTGGGCGCATGGCAGATGCCAAGGGATGGCTAAAGAGACGAGGAGGCTCAAGGGCGCTGGTGGGCTTCAGAGGCGAGGTTGATATGCGCGGGCGCGGGACGCCGGACATACCCAGGTTCGGGGCTCTCCGGAGAGATAACACCCCTAGTCCTGCCGAGTTTAGTTGGATGGTCGATAGTACAATGTCGCTCCTGGAGTTGTATGGAGGAGGAAGGAGGCTGGCCAAGGCTCCGGCTGCTCCTTCTCTCTGGTGTTGCTATGTAGTGGCTAGTCCTATCTTGCTTGCTTTTGCATGCCGGGGATCTTACATATCGTGCCCCTGTGGGCGTGGACTCCTGGGGGGTTTTATAGATCAACCCACCCAGGGTTACAATGGTAATATGCTGAGTCGGTGGGTCTGTATTGTCGGTGTCCGGGGTATCGGGCTGGATCCCGCTTGGGGGCTTGTGGTTCGCCGGGTTCCCCTAGGTGCGGGCCCCGCGTGCCTAGGGGGATTGTGCACCGTCTTGTCAATCGTCATGGTGTGGCCGAGTCGAGCCGCGCACAGTGTTCTCCGTCAGGCCGCCGCTTCCTGTCGTCAGCGGTGAGGGCGGGAACACTGTTGTCATGCTAGCCCTGGTCAGTGGGTAGGTAAGGGGCACTGTTGCCACGCTCCAGCTGACCACGGGCATGGGCGGGGGCACTGTAGTCTTGGTCATCGATGATTGAGGTCTTGTCCCATCGTACGGCCTGGATGGGATGGGAGCTGACCCGTGGCTGGGTTGCCGTGGACGCCACGGTTGGGTCGGCTTGTTGGGGAAGCCAAGGTTGCGCCGGGCTGATTTCCTTGCGCCAGCCGCTGCGGCCAGGTCGACGTACCTTGCCGAGTCGAGGGTCTTGACCGGGTTGCGCGCCTTGCCGGGTCGAGTGACCCGGCCTGGCGCATGCCGGTTTGCGGGGCGATGTGGGGCGATGCGGGCCCCGCTGTTTTTGAAATAGATCCGGGTTCCGTTGCCTGCCTGCGGTTCATCCCCCCGATAGTAGTCCTCGAAGCTTTGAAGGTCCATCGTCTTCGGATGAGTGGGCCTTCGCAGCTTCCCCCTTGAGCAAGGCGGAATCTGCGAACGCCGGGTCCGGCAACACCCACCGTGTGCCTGTTTTCTCAGAAACCGGATCGAGGCATCCCGGCCGTGGCGGGAACCGAGTAGTCCATCGAATCTTGAGGCGATCCCTCGGGCTTCGCGCAGGAGCCACGTGGTGCCCAGAAGCCGGAGGGGTCTGACAGGCCACGCGCGTGACAGGACTGGGCGACGGGCCGGGGCCCGCCGCCGCGCGCCCTCGGCCACGCGCGCGGATTTATTGCGGCGTTTGGGGGCCGGTTGCACTTCCCCGCGCAGTTAGTGCGTGTGTATGTGCGCACTTATTGCAGGGTAGTGGAATGAGCGCGTGTAGACGATCCCCTCACCCACGTTTGAAACGGGGGTTATAAATTGGGGGGGCAAGGGGGCGGCGGACATTATTCTCGCTCGCGCCCTCCTGTCCTCCTGCTCTCGCTCTGCTTCTTGCCACCGATGCACAGCTGCGCCCTCGGCCTTGAGCAGAGACCTTCTCCGTCGTCCTTCTTCCTCTTCTTCTTCCTCTTCCGGTGATGTCGCTGCCGTCGGGCTCCTGGATGGGCTCGACCGTCACCGCCGACGACATCACCTAGCTTCAGTCCTCGCGGCGCCTACCGCGGGAGACGGACGTCGGTGTCCGTATACAACACGGCGAGCAGAGGCCCCGGCCTGAGGGGCAGGAGCTCGTCGTCTTCCTCATGCACTTTGAGCGTGGCTTCGGGTTGCTGGCGAGCACTTTCTTCCGCGGGTTCTTGGAGTTCTTCGGGCTCCAGCCGCACCATCTTGGCGTCGGCGCCATCGTCCAACTCGCCGGCTTTGTGACCCTGTGCGAAGGGTACCTGGGGGTCGAGCCCACCATTGATCTATGGGCGCGCTTCTTCTCCTTGAAGCAGCAGGGCCCGTCGGCCGGAGAGTTCGCCGACTGCGGGGCCGCCGTCATCTCGAAGCGGTCGGGGACGGACTTCCCCAAGATCCCGCTCAAGGATTCTACCTAGAAGTGGCAGAACTCCTTCTTCTACGTCCGCAACCATGGCGCGGACCACATCAACCTTCCCCCCTTCGTCGTCGCGCCGCCACGGGCAAGAACAAACTAGGGCTACTCGTGTCGGCGCCCGTCGCAGGAGATTGTCAGTCTCTGCAAGCGGGTCACGGTGATGAGGATGCAGGAGGGGCTCACTGGCACTGACCTCCTTGCCGCGTTCATCACCCGCAGAGTTCTCCCGCTTTAGAGGCGCTCCTGCCTCATCAGCGAGATGATCGGGCTTCAGGATCCCAAGCGGATGGGATCCACGCGGCTGTCTGCGGAGCAGGTCGCGCGAGGCGTGAACGACATCTCCAAGGCCAACCTTGGAGAGGACTGGCAATTCGGCAAAGCGCCGTACAACCAGGCGAACCCGGTGCCGCAGGTGAGCATCTGGTCTTGCTATGTTTCCGCCGCGCATCTTCTCATTCATCCCAACGCATCGCAGGAGATTCTTCTGAACGTGAGCCGGTACCCTTACGCCCGGGCTCCGTTGCAGGTGGCGCCAGTGGTGCCAGGGGAGCCCGCGGCTCACGGCGGCGAGGAGGTGGCCGAGTCCGACGCCGGCGCTGGGCGTCATGCGGGTAAGCTTCGAGTCTTTCTCTTCTTTATTTGTCTTGGATCGTTTGGGCATGTTGCAGTGTAGGCGACGCTGACACCAGTTGTTGATGTAGCGGCATTGGGAGGGGGAGGCGGCGAGGCGGGCGGAGCCGGGTCCTCGCATGGGGCGGCGCCGAGCCGCCTGCACGGGAAGGACAGCATCGCACCGCGACCCCGGGCCTCGAAGCGCACGGCGGATCTGGCCGAGGGCCAAGAAGAGGCGCGAGAAGCCGACCCCGGTCCCAGTCTTGTCAGGGTAAGTCTTGTTTCTTGCTTGTGCCCTAATTTCTTGGGCCAGCCTTGTCTTGTGTTTGCTCATTCTTCTTTTTTCTTCAGGTCATCGATCGCGCTGGCGAGGGCGGTGGCAGAGGCCGCGGTCGCCGAGGGGGGCGCATTTCGTAGGAGCCGGTCCGACCTCACCGGCCTGGCCGGGGAGGAGGGACGGGGCGACTTGGACCTCAGCCTGGACCCGGATGACTCCGAGGCCTTGGCCTGGCGGGACAGGAACCGGGCCGAGGCGGAGTTGGAGGCGGCGTTGGTCTGGGCTTGGACCGACGCGGCGGCGGCATGGGCGCGAGGCGACGCGGAGCCAGCCTGGCGCGAGATGCCGGAGGGCACGGTGGTGGCGGCGACGGTTTTTGAGCCGTCGACGGTGAGGGAGCGCGACCGCGGAGGCCGGGCTGAGGTGGTGGTCCTCGACCGGGAGGTCGTGGAAGTGGGGGACGGAACCCCGCCGCGGGTCGACATGGTCGAGCGCGCGGGGACCGCTGGAGGTGGAGGCGGCGTCGCCTTGGAAGAGGCACCGTAGGCGGCGGTGCCTGAGGCGCCGCCGGCTGTGGAGGAGGCACCGCAGGCGGCGATGCCTGAGGTGGCGACGCAGGGCGTCTCGGCGTCCGAGGAGGTGACGATGCTGGGAGGGGCGTTGGAGGAGGTGCTGGCCGCGTCGCAAGTGGCCAGCGGTGGGCGTGCCTTGGTGCTCCGTCCGGGAGGGCACCGAGCCGCCGTGCAGCCGCCCGCGCGAAGCGTGGGCGCGACCGTCTTTGGGCCCCAGACCCAGGAGGAGGCGGCACTGGACGCCGTTAGCCGCTGCCTTCGAGGTCGGACGGAGCGGCTTGAGGCCTTTGCCCAGGCCGAGGTGGAGCGGACGCGCGACTTGGAGCGCGCTATCGTGGTAAGTTCTTCTTTCCTTCGCGCTTTCTTGTGATTTCATCTTCGTGGGGGCGCGCCAGCGCATCCTATGGGTGTAGCCCCCGAGGTTCGGGCCAACTATGTAGTAGTTGGGTCGAACCTTTGGACCGTTGGCCTTGTGCTGAATTTGGTCTTCTTCTTTGAGCACCTTGACGCCTTCCGGGTTGCCGCCTTCAACCGGCTCCTGGGCAAGCATCGGGATCTCAAGGAGTAGCTTGCCGCCAAGGAGGAGGAGCTTCGCGTCGCCGCAGGTACTTTGTTGTGTTCTTTTCTTCTAGTGGGGGCACGCTAGCGCACCCACTGGGTGTAGCCCCCGAGATTCGGGCCAACTGGGCCAAATCTTAGGTCTTGTCTTTTTCTTTCTTTCTCCTGAGTTCTTCTTCGCAACCGAGGTGCTGTCTTGGCGGACCCGGCTGTTTCGGGCTGGTCATCACTATGACCGGCTTGTTGCTGATTCCGGCCGTCTCGGCGTCGAGGCAGCGCAGGCGAAGGCGGAGGTGATCAAGTCATGTACCTAGGGTAGGGTCATATACCTGTCTAAGGTACCCTCCCCAAGGACATCTTTTAGAAGAAGTCGTCTTCCAGTCGACCAAGAGAAACTCCACTCGACGGACTAGAAGACACTCGACGAACCTGAAGACACTCGACCATGAAGACTCACTCGACCACCAGGAGTTCAAGATCTACTCTGTATCCAAACGGTCTGTAATTAAGTAGTCTTAATGGTCATGATGACACTTTATGTAGGGCGTTACCAGTAACGCCAGACCTTAATGTACTTTAACCCTCTGCTACGTGGGCTGGCTGGGGTCTTGGCGTCCTCTATATAAGCCACCCCCTCTACTGGTAGAATGGTTTCGCACACGTGTAACTGTCACACATATAATCCAGTCGACCGCCTCCGGGCTCCGAGACGTAGGGCTGTTACTTCCTCCGAGAAGGGCCTGAACTCGTAAAACACTTGTGTGCCCAACTGCTCCATAGCTAGGATCTTGCCTGGCCATACCTACCCCCTATTCTACTGTCAGACTTAGAACCACGACAGTTGGCACCCACCGTGGGGCGGGTGTCTTAGCGACTTGTTGGAGAAGTTGCAATCTTTTCAATTCCCATCATCATGGTTTCAGGTGGAGTTTTGGTTGAGGGCCGCGAGATCCGTCTCGGCGCGCTCACATTCGTCACCGACGACTCTGCCTGGCTGCAGGAGGCTCCGCTCGACGTGGATGCGCTCCTGGTCCACGGAGCTACGCACTTTCGAGCATGCGTCCGCGGCGTCCTTCTGTGGCAACCGTCGACTCAGTATCGGCCGGTTTTCGTGTCATCCTCCCTCCCAGCTTCCCGCCGGCGTAAGCGCTCTGGTCGGTCGAGGCTTCAGCGGTGGGTGAGGCACATAGTGGCTCGCCAGTCGACCACTGCCTAGGTCGCAGCAATCGAGCCCGACGAATCTCTCTATGGCCTGTTCGACTTGTCGACTAGCTCCGCAGAGACTGCATCCGAATGCAACAGCAGTGATCCGGCGGCGGAGGTCCTAATGGTCAATGGGCCACACATTACC
>NC_041387.1:26047877-26054269 GCF_002162155.2 Triticum dicoccoides
TCCTGGCGCCGAGGGAGGCAACGGCGGAGGCGACCCGTCGCACGACCATGAGGAGTACCGCCCCGAGCCCCTCGACTCGCAGCAGAGGGAAGAGCTTCGCAGCCGGAACATGGATGCGCTTCATACTCCGATCGTTGGAGAAACCCCTGAGGCTCGCGCCTTAGAGGACGCGCGCTTGGCCAACCTAGCTGAGCGCACTCGACTGGAGAACCTTCAGCGGGCACTTGACGAGTGCGCGCGGCAACGGATTCCAGACTCCAGTCGACGCCAACTCTTTAAACCTCCGACTCAGGTATACCGCACTCCAATCCAGAATTTCGCAGCTACAACACGTATAGCAGAGTCGATTCAGCCTTCCCAGTCAGAGGCTGGTAGAGGCTTGATGCAGATCAGGTATTTGCTCCGGGCAGCTGGAGATCAGAATTCGGCTGTGTCGCAGTCGCGGAACAGGATTCATAGCAGGTTCGTGGCGGCGAATACTGTCCAGTCAGCTCATAGCCCCAGATCGCCCCCGAGGCGTGAAGGGCATGGCGACCGACACGATCAGTACAGGAACTATGAGCAGGATGATCACCGAGTCGATCGCAACGATCGACGTCGAGTGCCCACTCCTCCCGGAGGGGTGGATCATATATGCCTCGACAGCAGGATGACAGACGCCAGTACAGTGGCGGGCGAAGAATTCCAGTCGACCCCAGGGAACCAGACTTTGATGCGAGATCCATCATCGTTCAAGGTCTGGTCGACCGAAACAGAGCCCACAGAGATGTACCCACCAGCAGCCGAGTGCACGTCTCCAGACCAGAGTGTTTCAGCAGAGCCGTCAGAGACGCGGTGATTCCTCCCAACTTCAGATTGGCGACTGGAGTCAGCAAGTTCAACGGTGAGTCCAAGCCCGATACTTGGCTTGAGGACTACCGAGTGGCTGTTCAGATCGGTGGTGGAAATGACGAGGTGGCCATGAAGCATCTGCCTCTCATGTTGGAAGGGTCAGCCAGGGCATGGCTGAATCAGTTGACGCCCAACAGCATCTACACGTGGGAGGACCTCTCCCGAGTGTTTGTCAGGACGTTCGAAGGAACGTGCAAGCGGTCGGCGGGACTGAAAGAGCTGCAATCTTGTGTACAGAAGTCGAATGAGACTCTGAGGGATTACATCCAGAGATGGATCACACTACATCATACAGTAGAAAATGTATCTGATCACCAGGCAGTCTGCGCCTTCAAGGAGGGCGTAAAGTACAGAGAGCTAAGCCTGAAATTCGGTCGAACCAGAGACATGTCTTTGAGTCGAATGATGGAAATAGCCACCAAATATGCCAATGGTGAGGAAGAGGATCGGCTCCGGAGCGGCAAACACAAGTCAGTCACCCAGGACACCGGAGGCGGGAATTCCAGTCGGAAGCAAAAGCGTAAAGCTGAGCCAGCCGCACCTGGAGAAGCCTTGGCCCTGAACCAAGGAAAGTTCAAAGGGAAACCCAAGGGGCCTTGGAACCCCAAGAAAGTAAAAGATAAAGAAGGAAATGATGTGTTGGATTTACCATGTCACATCCACACCAAGAAAGACGAAGAGGGTAATTTCATGTACCCGAAGCATACCACTTGACAGTGTCGACTCCTGATACAGCAGTTCCAAGGGAAGCAGTCCAAGGACAAAGAAAAAGAGTCGGACAAGGTTGAGGACAAGGAGGATAGTGATGGGGAATATCCGCAGGTCAATTCCACCTTAATGATTTTTGCCGATGTTGAGAGCAAAAACCGACTGAAAGTTATAAACTGAGAGGTGAATATGGATGCTCCGTCAACACCCAATTACCTGAAGTGGTCTCAGACTGCCATTACGTTCGACCAATCTGATCACCCCACGCACATAGCCACCCCTAGGAGGCAAGCGTTGGTGGTCGACCTAGTCGTCGAGGGCACTCGACTGACCAAAGTGTTGATGGATGGCGGCAGCAGTTTGAATATACTGTATGCTGAGACACTGAAAGGGATGGGCATTCCGATGTCCAGACTGAGCACGAGCAACATGAGTTTTTATGGAGTCATCCCTGGCAAGAAGGCCGCATCACTCGGCCAGATTGCTCTTGATGTAGTTTTTGGTGATTCAAAGAATTTCCGCAAGGAGAAGCTAACATTTGAGGTTGTGGATTTCCAGAGTGCCTATCATGCAATTTTGGGCAGACCAGCTTATGCGCGCTTTATGGCTTGACCATGTTACGTGTACCTCAAACTAAAGATGCCTGGCCCTAAAGGCGTGATCACTATCACTGGTAATCGCAAGAAGGCAGAAGAGTGCTTCCAGAAAGGCTCAAAGATCGCCGATGCTCAGATGGTGGCAGAAGAGTGGCAGGAAAACCAAAGGAATGCAGATCCGAGTGATTTGTTGTGAGCCAAAAAACCTGCTACGGAATCAGCATTCCAGTCGTCTGGTGAGACAAAACCCGTTCACATCCACCCGACCGACCCTAACGCTGCCCCGACTCATATCTCCACAACACTCGACCCCAAATAGGAAGAAGCGCTCATCTAGTTCCTCCGTGAGAACTGGGACATCTTTGCATGGAAACCTTCTGACATGCCGGGTGTACCCAGGGGACTGGCTGAGCATCGTCTACGAGTCGATTCAAAGGCAAAACATGTGATGGAACATCTGCGATGGTCCGCCGTCCAGAAAAGGAAGGCCATTGGTGAAGAAGTGGCTCGGCTCCTAGCAGCAGAGTTTATCCGAGAGATTTACCACTCCGAGTGGCTCGCCAATGTCGTCATGGTCCCCAAAAAGGACAATTCGCTTCGCATGTGCATCGATTTTAAGCATATCAATCGGGCTTGCCCAAAAGATCATTTTCCTCTTCCCTGCATCGACCAAATAGTCGACTCGACTGCGGGATGTGAGCGACTGTCTTTCTTGGACGCTTATTCCGGGTACCATCAGATCCGTCTATTTGGGCCCGATGAGATCAAAACGGCTTTCATCACCCCATTCGGGTGCTTCTGTTATGTCACCATGCCATTCGGCCTCAAGAATGCCGGAGCCACGTTCATGAGGATGATTCAGAAGTGTTTGCTCACTCAAATCAGTCGGAATGTGGAAGTGTACATGGATGACATAGTGGTCACGTCACGAAAAGGTTCCGACCTGCTGACTGACCTCGCTAAAACATTTGCCAACCTCAGGAGGGTATGATATCAAGCTTAATCCATCAAAGTGCACATTCGGAGTTCCTGGCGGAAAGTTACTCGGTTTTCTCGTTTCTGAACGAGGAATCGACGCCAACCCAGAAAAAGTTGGCACTATACTCCGAATGAAACGCCCCGTACGTGTGCACGATGTCCAGAAACTTACTGGATGCTTGGCCACGTTAAGTCGATTCATCTCTCGCCTCGGTGAAAAGGCATTGCCTCTTTACCGACTGATGAAGAAGTCAGACAAGTTCGAGTGGACTCCAGAAGCTGATGCAGCGTTTGCAGAGTTAAAAACCCTGCTTTCCACCTAGCCGGTGCTTGCTGCCCCAATCAGCAAAGAGCCTTTGCTGCTTTACATTGCAGCCACAGGACAAGTCGTCAGTACTGTACTTATGATCGAGCGGGAAGAAGAAGGGAAAGCCTTCAAAGTTCAGCGCCCAGTATATTACATTTCCGAAGTCCTGACCCCATCCAAGCAACAATACCCTCATTATCAGAAGCTTGTATATGGGATTTATATGACCACGAAGAAAGTTGCTCACTACTTCTCTGACCATATTATCACAGTCGTCACCGACGCCCCCTTATCAGAGATTCTGCACAACAGAGACGCAACCGGTCGAGTGGAAAAATGGGCGATTGAACTTCTTCCCCTAGATATCAGATTTGAGGCAAAGAAAGCTATCAAGTCCCAAGCAATAGCAGATTTCCTCGCAGAGTGGACTGAACAGCAGTTACCGACCCATGTTCACTCTGAGCACTGGACTATGTTCTTCGATGGCTCCAAAATGCTGAATGGTTCCGGTGCCGGAGTGGTCTTGGTTTCCCCCGGAGGAGATAAGCTCAGATATGTACTCCAGATTCACTTTGATTCCTCCAACAATGAAGCAGAATACGAAGCACTCTTGTACGGGTTGCGTATGGCCATTTCACTCGGCGTCCGTCGCCTCATGGTCTACAGCGACTCGGATTTAGTGGTCAACCAAGTGATGAAGGAGTGGGACGTCAAAAGCCCAGCCATGACTGGATACTGCAATGCAGTCAGAAAGCTGGAGAAGAAATTTGAGGGATTAGAGCTCCATCACGTTCCCCGACTGAAAAATCAAGCAGCCGATGACTTGGCGAAGATAGGTTCCAGGAGGGAAGCCATTCCGAGTGGCGTGTTTTTGGAGCATGTTCACACGCCGTCAGTTCAAGAAGATCCTTTCACTGAGGAAGCCCCGCAGCCAAAAAGCGCCACGGATCCGACTGAAGTCGACGTCCCAGCTGTGGTCGACTTAATCATGGAAGTTCTAGTCATCACTCCCGACTGGACAGTGCCCTATATCGCTTATATTCTGAGGAAAGAGCTCCCCGAGAATGAAGAAGAGGCTCAAGAGATCGTCCGCCGATCCAAAGCCTTCACCGTCATGAGGGGACAGTTGTACAGAGAAAGTGTGACTGGAGTCAGCCAGAAATGCATAACACCGGAAGAAGGTCGAATGGTTCTCAATGACATCCACTCGGGGACCTGTGGCCATCATGCGTCCTCTCGGACCATCGTGGCTAAAGCATACCGAGCAGGTTTTTACTGGCCCAGAGCAAATGAGATGGCGAAAGAGATAGTCGACAAGTGTGAAGGATGTCAATTCTACTCCAATATGTTGCACAAACCCGCCTCAGCCTTGAAGACCATTCCACTCGTCTGGCCTTTCGCTGTATGGGGGTTGGATATGGTTGGACCACTGAGAATAGGCAGAAATGGATACACCCATGTATTGGTAGCAGTCGACAAGTTCACTAAGTGGATTGAGGCTAAACCCATCAAGAATCTGGATGCCGGCACCACCGTCAGTTTCATCAGGGAGTTGGTATTCAGATATGGAGTTCCCCACAGTATCATCACAGACAATGGGTCAACTTTGACTCCAAAGAATTCAGAGCCTTCTGCACATCTCAGGGTACGCGAGTCGATTATGCTTCAGTCGCCCACCCTCAGTCGAATGGGCAAGCAGAACAAGCAAATGGCTTAATTCTCAAAGGGTTGAAACCCCGACTGATGCGCGACCTCAAGCACGCAGCTGGCGCATGGGTCGACGAGCTTCCGTCGGTACTTTGGGGATTAAGGACCACGCCAAACCGGTCGACTGGGAGGACTCCGTTCTTCTTGGTCTACGGAGTTGAAGCAGTCTTGCCGAGTGATCTGCTTCACAATGCACCCCGAGTCAAACTCTACACCGAAGCTGAAGCAGAGCAAGCCCGACAGGACGCGGTCGACCTTCTAGAAGAAGAAAGAGAGATGGCCTTGATCCGATCGACCATTTACCAGCAGGACTTGCGTCGCTTCCATGCCAGAAATGTGAAGAGTCGAGCTTTCCAGGAGGGAGATTTAGTTCTCCGAGTGGATCAACAGAAACCACACAAGCTTGCTCCTACTTGGGAAGGTCCCTTCATCGTCACCAAGGTTCTCCATAATGGGGCATACCGCCTTTACAATGCCGAGCACCAGACTGACGAGCCCAGAGCATGGAACGCAGACTTACTCCGCCCTTTTTATAATTAAGTTTTCCACTCGGATGAGTTGTAATAAAAGTACTCCTGTAGTGTATTCATCAAAGACAAGAGTTTCATAATTTTCTTAGTAATTCTTATTGCTTTTGCTCTCATAAATATTTCCCCCGGTGGGTGGCTTAGTTGCGAACCCATTTTGCCTAAGCTTGTAAAAAATCCTACCGAGTGGTAAGCCAGCCTTCCACTCGGAGGCTTAGCTGCGAATCCGTTTCGCCTAAGTTAAAACAAAACCCTACCGAGTAGTGAGCTAGCCTCCCACTCGGAGGCTTAGCTGCAGTCCAAGTACTCGCCTAAGTAATCAAAATCCTACCGAGTGGTAAGCCAGCCTTCCACTCGGGGGCTTAGCTGCAGCCCAGTGCTCGCCTAAGTTTTCGAAAATCCTACCGAGTGGTAAGCCAGCCTCCCACTCGGAGGCTTAGCTGCAGTCCAAGTACTCGCCTAAGTAAACAAAATCCTACCGAGTGGTAAGCCAGCCTTCCACTCGGGGGCTTAGCTGCAACCCAGTGCTCGCCTAAGTTTTCGAAAATCCTACCGAGTGGTAAGCCAGCCTTCCACTCGGAGGCTTAGCTGCAGCCCAGGGCTCGCCTAAGTTTTTGAAAATCCTACTGAGTGATAAGCCAGTCTCCCACTCGGGGGCTTAGCTGCAGCCCAGTGCTC
>NC_041387.1:26054704-26090377 GCF_002162155.2 Triticum dicoccoides
TTCTAAAAAACCTACCGAGTGGGGAGCAAACCTCCCACTCGGGGGCTTAGCTGCAGCCCAGTGCTCGCCTAAGTTTCTAAAAAACCTACCGAATGGAGAGAAAACCTCCCACTCGGGGGCTTAGCTGCAGCCCAGTGCTCGCCTAAGTTTCTAAAAAACCTACCGAGTGGAGAACAAACCTCCCACTCGGGGGCTTAGCTGCAGCCCAGTGCTCGCCTAAGTTTCTAAAATCCTACCGAGTGGTGAGCAAACCTCCCACTCGGGGGCTTAGCTGCAGCCCAGCGCTTGCCTAAGTTTCTAAAATCCTTCCGAGTGGAGAACAAGTTTCTCACTCGGAGGCTTAGTTGCAACCCAGCACTCGCCAAAACATAACGAGCATAAGTCGACTGCAGTTTGTGCTTCACTCCTACCTGCAAAAGAGCATTACAGATGCTAGTATATATTCCAACCCCAAAGAAGATGTTGTCCGAAAGAAGCAAACGTATTTCAACAGCAAATCAAGTTCGGATAGCGTCCTACGAACCCAGAAGTGCTCAGGCATCAAGCCTATTAAAGTTTGGCGGTTACAAAAATCACTCGGCATTCCGAGGCAAATTCAAATCATCGAGCATAGAAGTTTACCCCTCCTGCGGAGGGCTGGAAGGCGCAACAAACTCGTCCAGGTCGATCCCATCGGCGATCCGAGTGGCAGCCGCGATGAAGGTCTCCATGAAAGAACGGAAGTCATGCTTCCTAGTGTTGGCCACCTTGAGAAACACCAGCTTGGCTTCTCTCGCTTCCTTGCAGTGGACGCGGACCAAAGACAGAGCGACGTCAGCACCGCACCTGGCAGAAGACTTCTTCCATTCTTGCACTCGACTCGGAACTTCGTTCAGTCGAGTCATCAGCGACTCAAGGTCGTTCTGAAGCGTTTCTTCTGGCCAGAGCGATGTGTCGATGCGCGATGTTGCGGCCTTCAGTCTTGCAAGGTAATCGAACACTGCAGCAACACGAGACTCGAGGCGGAGCACATTCATAGCGGCTTCATCCTTCACCGGAGAATTGATGGGATCCAAGCTAGTCTCCACTCGACTAGTCTCCTCTTCAAAGTTTTGGCAGAATTCTGTGGACACGATTCAAGGATAAGCTAATGCCCTTACAGCAAGTCAGTAATTACCAATCGGAGATAAGGAGTTACCTTCGAGCATGAGGAATTGCTTCTTGGCGAGTCCTCCCAGATAAACCTCCAAGTCATTCTTCTTTCCTACCAGTTCGCCAGCTTTGTCGCTCAGAACCATATTGGCGTTCTTCAGTCGAGTGACTTCTTGGTTGGCCACGTCGAGAGCAGCTTTCAGACTAGTGTTTTCCTCTTCAAGTTTGTTAACAGAAGCCAACTTCTCTTCTGCAAGTTTTGTCTTGTCTGAAGCCGCTTTCTGCGCCTCGACGAGGTCAAGATCCTTCTTCTTTAGAGCATCCCTCAGTTTTTCTGCGAAAATCACAATAAGATCAGACTCAGAGACATGCAAGAAGCAAAGGCAGTCGTCAAGATTCTCACCAAACATACCTTTTGCCTCCTCCTTCGACTTCGTAAAGTTCTCTTGGACAAGCTTCTGGTCAAGTTCAAGTTGGATATGCTTGTTCTCCAATTCGGTATAACGAGAAACAAGGTCACAAGATTTCTTCGAAAGTCCAGTCGACAGACATCAACGACAGATCACTTTTGAGTGACTAAAAGGAAAATCGTAGTATTTCTAAGACTACAGCTGAATCTAAACATTCAACTGTAGTCTCAGGGACTACACCCAGTGGGTGCACTCCGCGTGCCCCCACTAGTTCTATCAGCTAGACTCATAGTCGATCAGTCGACCGAAAGCAGTTAACTGTCAGTAGTAAAAAAAAATCAAAAATTCAGACCATAGCCGACTGCCAGCAATCGACCACGGTCTCGGGGACTACACCCAGTGTGTGCACTCAGCGTGCCCCCACCTTTTTTATTGTTCCACTCGACCATGCTCGAGTGAAACAAGTAAAGTGAGAAATTTTAAGACACAATGACTACAGTCGACTGCCAGCAGTCCACCATAGAATTGACACACCTAGTGGGTGCATAACAAACATCAAGATTTCCAGTCGATGTTTAACTAACCTGGACATTACTCTGGAGGGCTGAACTCGCATCATAAGCTGCTTGGCTGGCGGTTCGGATCGCCTTCACCTGCTCCATCATAATCCCGGCCTGGCGTATGGCTTCCTTGGCAGCGCTTGCTTGGTCCTCCGGGACGTGGTAGGTGGAGAAGAGAGAAGGCGGGTCAGCACTCGATGACGAAGGGCGGGCAACCGTCAATGGCTCTGCAAAGGACACGGTAGCCCGAGCAACGTTGCTCCCCTCTAGAATCTGTGGTCCAGGTGCTGACACAACCTGAGCAGCCTTACCAACAGTCGCCTTCCTGCTCCTCCTCTGCCTCAGTGGCGCTTCATCGTCGTCATCAGGGAGATTGATGACAATGCTAGGTGGAGCTGCAGAAGAAGTTCAAAGTCAAAAATAAAGATTCAATTGACCAAAAGCGAAACCGCGCAGATCATACCAGGATGAGAAGTAGCAGCATCTTCCATTTCTTGATCCTCATGCCTGGTTGAAGTCTCAGAAGTAGCAGCACTGTGATTTCAAAAATCAGTCTGTCAGCGATTGAGTCGACCAAGAATGTATCCATGATAAAAGGAAAAGCATGAGTTATGTTGTTACCCAGAAACAGTCGGAATTTCCATCCTCATCTTCGGTAGGGCCTTCGCCGGTTTTGTCAGGGCCGCTCGGGGTTGCTTCGACGCCTTCTCAGTCGGCGCCGGTGAAGATGTCCGAGGATGTTTCGTCGACTGCCCAGCAGGCATGACTCCCTTGCCACGATCAGCCGCAGGGTCGTGGGCGAGCTTGGGCCTCCTTTCGGAATGAGGAGGCGCAACTTCCTCCTCCTCTTCCTCCTCCTCTTCCTCCTCATCAGAGCCTACATCTTCATCACCCTCATCGGCATCCGACTCCCACTCCTCTTGGCTTTCGCCTCCACTTCCTTCCTCCTCTTCGGCCTGTGCTTGCGCCCCGTTGGGCATCGAGTACAACTCGGTGGTTTCCTGGAAAACAACAAGCAAGACAAAAGTCAATCGACTGATCTACGATGAAACAGAACGGACGGAACAATCGGAGAAAAATGGTCGTACCTTGTCCGCCTCATAGGATTGGTCGAGTGGCGGGATCCTCCTGGCTCCACGAGGGTTGTCCTTGTTCCCTGTGATGGCAGTCATCCACCTCTCCAGTGTGGCATCGTCGACCTCTTCGGGGTGTACCCGAGAGGTGTCCTCAGTACCAGAATACAGCCACATCGGGTGGCCCCGATACTGGAGTGGTTGGATGCGCCGCCGAAGGAAAACCTCCAGAAGGTCCATGCCAGTCACACCGTCACGAATCAACTGGACTACTCGCTCCATCAACATTTTTACCTGAGCCTTCTCCTCTGGAACTACTTTCAGAGAGGATGGCTTGTTCACTCGACTCATAGAGAAGGGAGGGAGCCCAGTCGACTGCCCTGGCGTCGACTGGTCTTGGCAGTAGAACTAGGTCGACTGCCACCCTCTGACTGACTCGGGAAGGGTCATAGCTGGGAAAGCGCTCTTACTCCTCATCTGGACCTCGAGACCCCCACACATCTGGATTACCTGAGTTCTCTCGTCATTGGGGCTAGCCTTTTTCACCGTCTGAGAATGACAAGTGAATATGTGTTTGAAGAGGCCCCAGTGCGGCCGACAACACAAGAAGTTTTCACACAAAGATACAAAGGCGGAGAGATATGCAATGGAATTGGGGGTAAAGTGGTGAAGCTGAGCTCCAAAGAAATTCAGAAACCCTCGAAAGCAAAGATGCGGTGGCAGAGAGAACCCTCGATCTACATGAGTCGCCAAGAGGACACACTCACCCTCCTGAGGCTGTGGCTGCCACTCCATCCCCGGGAGCCTCGCCGCCACGTGCACAATCAGGCCTTCGTCGGCCAGGTCGTCGAGATCCTTTTGGGTGATGGTCGAGCGGATCCAATCACCCTGAATCCAACCTTGCGGCAAACGGGACCGCGACGAGGATCCCCATCGACTGGTCGCTCTCCCCTTCGCCTTCGCCGCCGTCGTCGCCTTCTTCGCCCGCTCCAAAGTCGTCGTCTTCTCTTTCACCATTGTCGCCGACGAGGCCGGAACGGAGCAGCGGCGTCGGACAGTTGGTGGGTGCAGCGGATGAATCTGGAGGCGAGAGAGGAGAAAATGAGGAGGCACTGTTCAAAAAACCTCCGCCAGTTTCCTTATATGGAGTCACTTCCGAGTGGCCGACAGGTAGGCCCAGGCGATCCTGTCAAATCCCGAAACAGTCGCTGAGGGAGTCCCAGACTAGGGGGTGTCCGGATAGCTAAAGTACCATCATCGGCCGGACTCCAAGACTATGAAGATACAAGATTGAAGACTTCGTCCCGTGCCCGGATGGGACTTACCTTGGCGTGGAAGGCAAGCTTGGCGATACGGATATGTAGATCTCCTACCATTGTAACCGACTCTATGTAACCCTAGCCCTCTCCGGTGTCTATATAAACCGGATGGCTTTAGTCCATAGGACGAACAACAATCATACCATAGGCTAGCTTCTAGGGTTTCGCCTCCTTGATCTCGTGGTAGATCTACTCTTGTAACCCACATCATCAATATTAATCAAGCAGGACATAGGGTTTTACCTCCATCAAGAGGGCCCGAACCTGGGTAAAAACATCATGTCCCTCGTCTCCTGTTACCATCCGCCTAGACGCACAGTTCGGGACCCCCTACCCGAGATCCGCCGGTTTTGACACCGACATTGATGCTTTCATTGAGAGTTCCTCTGTGTCGCCACCGATAGGCTCGATGGCTTCTTCGATCATCAACAACGATGCAGTCCAGGGTGAGACCTTCCTCCCCGGACAGATCTTCGTATTCGGCGGCTTCGCACTGCGGGCCAATTCGCTTGGCCAGCTGGAGCAGATCGAAGGCTACGCCCCTGGCCGTCAGGTCAGATTTGGAAGTTTGAACTTCACGCATGACATCAGCGGGGACTTGATCCTCGATGGATTCGAGCCACAGCCGAGCGTGCCGTACTGTCACGATGGGCATGATTTAGCTCTGCAGCCGGACAGTACCCTGGAGGCCGCACTCGAGCCTGCTCCGATCTTCGACTCGGAGCCAGCTGCGCAGACCAAGGATGGATGGCTAGACACCACCTCGGGGGCTGCAACCTCTACGGTGATAGAGACGAACACCGATCTTGTCCCCCATGAAGCTCGTGACTCCGAGGTGCCGGACTCCTTGCCGGACTCCGGACCTCCCGTGCCCCCTCCAGTCGAATCCGATTGGGCGCCGATCATGGAGTTCACCGCGGCGGACATCTTTCAACACTCACCTTTTGGCGACATCTTGAGTTCGCTAAAGTACCTCTCGTTATCAGGAGAGGCCTGGCCGGACTGCGGCCAGGACGGTTGGGATGCGGACGACGAAGAAATTCAGATCCCACCCACCACCCACTTGGTAGCCACTGTCGACGACCTAACCGACATGCTAGATTATGACTCTGAGGACATCGACGGTATGGACGACGATGCCGGAGACGACCAAGAACCAGCGCCCACCGGGCACTAGAAAGCCACCTCTTCATACGACATATACATGGTGGATATCCCAAAGGATGGGAACGGCAAAGGAATAGCGGAGGATGACCCCTCCAAGAAACAGCCCAAGCGCCGGCGTCAGCGGCACCGCTCTAAATCCCGCCATAGCAAGAATGAGGATTCCGGCACCGGAGACAATAATACACCACATAGCGCCGAAGACAACCCACTCTAGCAAGATCCAGCACAGGAGGAGGGGGACGCCAGCCCTCATGAGAGAGCGGCAGAAGAAGAGGTAGAGGACTATATGCCTCCCTCCGGAGACGAGGCAAGCCTCGACGACGACGAATTCGTCGTGCCTGAGGATCTCGTCGAACAGGAGCGTTTCAAATGCAGGCTTATGGCCACGGCAAACAGCCTCAAGAAAAAGCAGCAGCAACTTAGAGCTGGTCAAGATCTGCTAGCCGACAGACGGACCGAAGTCCTCGCGGCCGAAGAGCATGAACTCGAACGCCCCTCCAAAAGCTACCCCAAACGTAAGTTGCTCCCCCGATTAGAGGTGGAGGCATATGATCCCGCTTCACCAGGAGACAATACGGCAGATCGACCACCCCGTGGTCGCGACAGAGAGGCCTCAAGGCCCTTCACTAGACTCGTACCCCGGCATCGCTCGAAAAGCACAAGGCCATAGGGGAACACTCTGGACTTGCGCGACATATTGTAGGATAAGGCAAGACAATCAAGATCGATCTATGGATCACGTGGGCGCCCCACGATACGTGACGATCACCGTCACCCCGAACACAGTAAGTCCGGCCGGGCTGAACACAACAGACAAAGCTCTTTTGAGCTCCATCGCGATATCGCCCAGTACAGAGGCGCCGCACACCCACTGTGCTTCACAGATGAGGTAATGGATCATCAAATCCCATAAGGGTTTAAACCCGTCAATATTGAATCTTATGATGGCACAACAGACCCCGCGGTCTGGATCGAGGACTATCTCCTCCACATCCACATGGCCCGCGGAGACGATCTCCACGCCATCAAATATCTCCCACTCAAACTTAAAGGACCATCCCGGCACTGGCTTAATAGCTTGCCAGCAGAGTCAATCCGGAGTTGGGAGGACCTGGAAGCCGCATTCCTTGACAATTTCCAAGGCACGTACGTGCGACCACCAGATGCAGATGACCTAAGCCACATAATTCAGCAGCCAGACGAATCGGCCAGACAATTCTGGACACGGTTCTTAACCAAGAAAAACCAAATCGTCGACTGTCCGGATGCCGAGGCCCTCGCGGCCTTCAAGCATAACATCCGCGACGAGTGGCTTGCCCGGCACCTGGGACAGGAAAAGCCGAAATCCATGGCAGCCCTTGCATCACTCATGACCCGCTTCTGTGCGGGTGAGGACAGCTGGCTAGCATGCAGCAACAACCTCAACAAAAATTCTGGCAGTCCGGATATCAAGGACCGTAGTGGCAGGTCGCGTTGCAACAAAAACAAATGCCGCATTGACGGCGATAACAGTGAGGATACGGCAGTCAATGCCGGATTCAGAGGCTCTAAACCCGGTCAACGGAAAAAGCCATTCAAAAGAACAACTCAGGGTCTGTCCAATTTGGACCGAATTCTCGATTGCTTGTGCCAGATACATGGCACCCCTGAAAAGCCAGCTAACCACACCAATAGGGACTGTTGGGTGTTCAAGCAGGCAGGCAAGTTAATTGCCGAAAACAGCGACAAGGGGCTACATAGCGACGACGAGGAAGAGACCCGACCGCCGAACAATAGAGGACAGAAGGTTTCCCCCCACAGGTGCGGACGGTGAACATGATATATGCCACACACATACCCAAAAGGGAGCGGAAGCGTGAACTCAGGGATGTATACGCGATGGAGCCAGTTGCCCCGAAGTTCAATCCATGGTCCTCTTGCCCGATCACCTTTGACCGAAGGGACCACCCCACCAGCATTCGCCATGGTGGGTTCGCCGCATTTGTTCTAGACCCAACCGTCGATGGATTTCATCTCACCAGAGTCCTGATGGACGGCGGCAGCAACCTAAACCTGCTTTACCAGGACACGGTGTGCAAAATGGGCATAGACCCCTCAAGGATTAAACCTACCAAGACGACCTTTAAAGGCGTCATACCAGGTGTAGAAGCCAATTGTACAGGCTCAGTTACACTGGAAGTGGTCTTCGGATCCCCGAATAACTTCCGAAGCGAGGAGTTAATCTTCGACATAGTCCTGTTCCGCAGCGGCTATCATGCCTTGCTCGGACGTACCGCGTTCGCAAAGTTCAACGCGGTGCCGCACTACGCATACCTCAAGCTCAAGATGCCAGGCCCTAGAGGAGTCATCACGGTCAACAGAAACACTGAACGCTCCCTCCGAACGGAGGAACATACAGCGGCTCTCGCGGCAGAAGTACAAAGCAGCCTTTTAAGGCAATTCTCGAGTCCGGCTGCTAAGCGGCCGGACACAGCTAAGCGTGCCCGGAGTAACCTACAACACGACCACCTGGCACGTCCCGAGCATGCGTAGCAGTGCGGCCCCAACCCCAGCCCCTGTAAAACATTAAGACAGACCCTCCGCGTACTCCATTACGCTCTGAAGATACCATGGGCATGGGGCAAGGGGCTCGACCATGATAAGCCCAGACTGCGGCTCAACCGCACCAGGGGCTCTTAAGTGTGTCATTTCTTTTTCTTTTCCTTTTATTTTTTACCTACAGGACTTCGTTCGTCAGAGGCCCTGTCCGGCAGCAGACATGCCGAACCCACGATGCAACAGCCAGGGAAGGAGAAAGGCTACAACGAAAACCCAGGTGGTCTCCATCATGAGCATTAAATCTATTTTATGCATTATTCCGTAGCTTACCCCTGGAGGGGGACATGTTAAACAGTCCCATCCCTTGCTTACCGCACCACTTGTATCGTCCTGCACTTACAGCAGTTTTTATTGAATAAAGCAATGCAGCACATTTTTGCTTCTAATTGCATTTCTTTCTTACACATATGTTCATCTATGACATGTTGCATCCGTACGTTTTGGTATGGCTAAATACACCAGGGGCTTATGTTTCCTGCGTTATGGTGTGATAAGTCCGAACACTTTCACAAGTGCGGCACCTTGAACTTATAGCATTATATGCATCGGCTCCGAATCATGTTCTTGGGTCAATAGTTGGGTTTGCCCGGCTCCCATGTTTTGGTACCTTACGTTCCGTTTTATCGGCTAAGGTAGCACTGGGAGAACCACTGCGATTGCGCCCCAGTTGAGCTGGGTTAACGCCTCAGTGGAGAAAGCTAAAACTGACCGTCATGATGAGGCGAGAGCTGGTCGCTGTTTGAGAGGTTCTTTGCGAGTCCCTAAAGACTTATGCCGCTTCGAGCGAGGAGCCGGATTCTGTCTGGCCAAGGTGTGGATAGCGCCCCAAATTCGGCCTTCTGAAAACTAGGGGCTTCGCCTAAATTTAAAATTATAGAATTCTATGGCTAAGTGAGAGTGTTCAAGCATTATAAGTCCGGTTGCCTTGTTCGTTGTGTTGAGCGCCTCCCTAGATGGACCCAAAAATAGGAACAAGAGCGCTCGAGTTTATCCCGAACACCCCAGCACTCGTGGCATGGGGGCTGAAGCCGACGACTTGCCATCTCTCAGATTTGATAAACAGCCGCACAGAAGGTAATATTTTAAATTAACAAGCGTTGCTTAGCGCATATGAACCAAGTTTTCAGCGCACAGGATAACAAAATGCGAGTCTACTCAAATATTACATCTTTGTTTCTCTCGCTCGGTGCGCTCCGCAGCCGCATTGCGTTCGGCTGCGGCCACCGCCTCCTTCAGGGTCGCCACCTCGTTAGTGGCCCCTGCAATACCCCAGTTATCCTTGTCATTTTTCTTGCAACCAAATCCTTTTCTGTAAGGTACAATTTTCATAAGGTATTACTCACCTTCTTTTTCCTCGAGATGCTTCTTGGCATGGCCGAGCTCGTTCTCAGACCGCTCGAGGTTTTCCTTCAAAGTTTTGACCTCCGCAGTCAGTGCGGCAGAGGTCAGCAGCACAGCCTGCAATCCCATATTGACATATTTTCATGACTCCTGCTTTTATCTTTCTAAAGATCCTCAGTCCGGCTTTTCTTTACGAACACCGAACCGAGCATCAGGGGCTACTGTCTATACGGTACCATTTTACATATATTGAAATTCTTACCTCAAAGCCTGTTAGAAGGCTGCTGCAGGCTTCGGTCAGCCCGTTCTTGGCGAGCTGAACTTTCTGAATCACCGCACTCATAACAGTGCGGTGTTCCTCTTCAATAGAGGCGCTATTGAGCAAATTATCCGGCACCTCTAGTTGGACGGAGGCAGCTGGCGTCGCGGTCTTGCCCTTCTTATGAAGGGGTCGCCCGCCGGACTCCGGAGCCACCATGGGTTCCGGGGCTGAGTCCGGTGCAAAGTCCGGGAGGTTGTCCTGCGACACCTCCGGGGCCCTCTCCTCCTGGTGGGTCCCTTCCTCGGATCCCACCTCGGCATCGTCCGCATCACGGGGGGTGGAGGCAGTCGGAAGAGAATCCATATCCGACGCCCCTAAGGACCCGCTCGACGAAGTGGGGAGATCATCCTTAGGCGGACTGCAGGGTTGTATGCGGCATTAGAAAGACATAATGTGGCGGAAAACGAAAACCTTGAAGTTATTCGGGAGTTCGGATACTTACGATCTCGCCAGAGGTTTGGCCCTTGGAGGCCAGTCCTCGTCGTCGTCACTGGCGTTGGCGGAACAGTCCGGGGGAAGAGTTTTTCCCCTCTTGGACCCTTCGGCCTCCCTTGTTGGGGAGGCCTTCCTTTTCTTCCCTCCCCTCGCTAGGGGAGAGGCTTTCTTCTTATCCTCCTCGCCTTGGTGGGAGGAGTCGGCCTCGGATTCATCGTCCGATAGCACCTGAAAACGGGAACTCTTCCGAGTCCCCGTGGCCTTCTTCTTGGCCTTCTTCTCCGGCACCACGTGGGGTGCCGGAGCTAGCAACCCCGTTAGGCGGGCGTCAGCTGGGTCCTCTGGCAATGGGGCCGGACAGATAGCCTGTGCAGCCTTCTTCAGCCAGTCCTGTCAAAGGAAAGGGAGTTTAGATCCCGCATAGAGTCAAACTATGAATAACAAGCGTCCCGTAAAGGACAATATCACTTACCTCGTCAGCTGGACGCTGCGAGCTAAATCCGCGATCTTCGGTAGCGGATGCGGGAGCCTCGGAGCCCTTGAATAGCACCTTCCAGACCTCTTCGTACGCAGTGTCGAAGAGCCCATTCAAAGTCTGGTGCTGCGCCGGATCGAACTCCCACATGTTGAAGCCCCGTCGTTGGCATGGGAGAATCCGGCAGATGAGCATGACCTGGACTACGTTGACAAGCTTGAGCTTCTTGTCCACTAGCTTCTGGATACAGGCTTGGAGTCCGGTCAGCTCCTCCGAGTCCCCCAGATCCGGCCACTCTCTTTCCAGGAGGTGAGCCGTGTAGGGATACAGGATCTGAATTCGGGGGCCGCTGCCCAATCAGGGTCACGCGGCTCGGTGATGTAGAACCACCCCGATTGCCACCCCTTAATGGTTTCCACGAAAGTACCCTCCAGCCACGTAACGTGGGACATCCTGCCCACCATGGAGCCTCCGCACTCCGCTTGGCTGCCCTTCACAACCTTCGGCTTGACACTGAAGGTTTTGAGCCACAAGCCGAAGTGGGGCTGGATGCAGAGGAAGGCCTCGCACACGACGATAAACGCCGAGATGTTGAGGATAAAATTCGGGGCCAGATCATGGAAATCTAGGCCGTAGTAGAACATGAGCCCCCGGACAAAGGGATGAAGTGGGAAGCCCAGTCCGCAGAGGAAATGGGGAAGGAATACTACCCTCTCATGGGGCCTAGGGGTGGGGATGAGCTCTCCCTCGTCGGGGAGCCGATGCGCGATGTCGCTGGACAAGTATCCGGCGCTGCGGAGCTTCTGGATATGCCCCTCCGTGACGGAGGAGGCCATCCACTTGCCTCCCACTCCGGACATATTTGGAGAAGGTTGACGTGAGATGTGCGGGCTTGGGCGCTAGAGCTCGAGTTCGCAGAGATGGATAAGCCAAGGAGGAAGAAGGCGCAGGTAAAAAGGTTGGATCTTTATCCCCTTATATGGGTGGACGGAAACATGCGTCCCCACCGGCCTGATAAAACTCGCTTATCTCCCAAGCACCGCAATCAATGGCGCGGTTGGGTTACCCACGTCCGTACTGATGGGAATCCCGGAATAAGGGGAACACAATCTCTGCTTCGACAAGACGTGCCAAGGAAACCGCCTCGCTAAACGCGCTGAGATGGAACAATAAAAACAATTTGAAGGCTTGGTAGTGGTGTGATGTTACGCCACAAAATACGTTAGCAGATTGAACTTGTGTAATATTATTCTCTCTACGGTTGTATGTGGAATTTATTTTGCAGAGCCGGACACTATCCTGGTGTTCACAATCTTCTATAAATTATTCGGAGGAGGAACCCGCCTTGCAATGCCAAAGACAACATGCGCGTCGGACTCGTCATCATTGAAGCCTGGTTCAGGGGCTACTGAGGGAGTCCCGGACTAGGGGGTGTCCGGATAGCTGAACTACCATCATCGGCCGGACTCCAAGACTATGAAGATACAAGATTGAAGACTTCGTCCCGTGTCCGGATGGGACTTTCCTTGGCGTGGAAGGCAAGCTTGGCGATACGGATATGTAGATCTCCTACCATTGTAACCGACTCTGTGTAACCCTAGCCCTCTCCGGTGTCTATATAAACCGGATGGCTTTAGTCCATAGGACGAACAACAATCATACCATAGGCTAGCTTCTAGGGTTTAGCCTCCTTGATCTCGTGGTAGATCTACTCTTGTAACCCACGTCATCAATATTAATCAAGCAGGACGTAGGGTTTTACCTCCATCAAGAGGGCCCGAACCTGGGTAAAAACATCATGTCCCTCGTCTTCTGTTACCATCCATCTAGACGCACAGTTCGGGACCCCCTACCCGAGATCCGCCGGTTTTGACACCGACAGTCTCACAAACGATACGTGGCGAAAAAGGCGGCGCGAGAATTGAGGCATCCCTGCCTTATCCCATCCGAGTACCGTGGTCTTCTACGCTTCGCGCGCTTCCCAAAATTCGGATCCCACTAAATCCGCTAACCACCGGGCAACTTGTCAGACGGAAGATCTCTTGCGATCCGTCGCTCGGAAATCCCCAAGTTCATAAAGTTCACTCGACAAATATAAAGAATGGATCAAGGCGACTGAACGAAAGTTGACACCCTCACTTGAAAGTCATTGATCCAGAGCAAAACACCTTTACGGCACCAGAAAGCAGGTCTGAAAGATTGCCAACTCCTTCCTCACTCAAACCTCGATCCATTCGGGGGCTACTGATGAAGTCATATACCTAGGGTAGGGTCATGAACCTGTCTAAGGTACCCTCCCCAAGGACATCTTTTAGAAGAAGCCGTCTTCCAGTCGACCAAGATAAACTCCACTTGACGGACTAGAAGACACTCGACGAACCTAAAGACACTCGACCATGAAGACTCACTCGACCACCAGGAGTTCAAGATCTACTCTGTATCCAAACGGTCTGTAATTAAGTAGTCTTAATGGTCATGATGACACTTTATGTAGGGCGTTACCAGTAACGCCAGACCTTAATGTACTTTAACCCTCTGCTACGTGGGCTGGCTGGGGTCTTGGCGTCCTCTATATAAGCCACCCCCTCCACTGGTAGAACGGTTTCGCACCCCTGTAACTCTCACACATATAATCCAGTCGACCGCCTCCGGGCTCCGAGACGTAGGGCTGTTACTTCCTCCGAGAAGGGCCTAAACTCGTAAAACACTTGTGTGCACAACTGCTCCATAGCTAGGATCTTGCCTCCCCATACCTACCCCCTATTCTACTGTCAGACTTAGAACCACGACAGGAGGCGGTCGCGGCCCGGCGGTCTCTTGATGAGGCCAACCGGCTGCACGAGCAGCTGGCGGGTCACAAGAGCCGCCTCAAGGCCGAGGTGGAGCTTCTTAAGGCGGAGGCTGCCAAGGTGGTGGAGACGCAGCAGGCCCTGGTCGAGGCGGACCAGCAGCGCGGCCAGCTGGTCGACGACAAGGGCCGGCTCCAGGCCGAGGTGGAGCGTCTGCGGGAGTAGGCCACCACGACTGAGGAGGCCCGCCAGGCTGAGGCTCGCCGCCGTGAGGTGGCCGAAGACAAGGATGCCGAGCTAAAGGCGGCCCTTGCTAAGGCGGCCGACCTGGAGAAGGCGCTCGGGGAGCGGGACCGTGTCTTGGAGCGGGAGCGACGTGGTATGTTGCTCAAGGCGCAACACCTGTGTCAGGACCCCGACTCAATGCCACATCGATCTAGCATGTAACACCTCATATCACTTTGCGGCCTCACGCACGGTATCCCCACGGGTGTCGCCTTACCTTTGCCCAGGACTGTTTGCGCCTTTTGGCGCACGTATATGATAGTGTCGCTAGCATCCATATGATAAGGAGCCCGGGCTGACATGGCTAGACCTAAACCCAAAGTGGCACAAACTTACAGGGACAGGCATCCATGACCCAGCATCGAACGTGTCGGTCATCAGCGAGTGAATCCAGGCTGTAGCACTGGCCTAGCAGGACTCCGGTGAACCGGGCTGTAGCGGGATAACAGGACTCCGGTATTCATCGCGTGACATTTCCCCGAAGGGACAGACACAGGAACGAAGAAGGACACATGTCGGCCAGCCTAAGTGTTCCGGAGCCGTAGCAAGCTACCATGGCTCAGTGGAAGCACTAGGAGACATTTCCCGGTAAGAGAGGCTACTAAGGATAAACAACTAGATAGTCTGATCCCACACATACCAAGCATTTCAATAACATACACACAATATGCTCGATATGTGCAAATACAACATGGCATCACAACATGACTCTACAACTCAAGTATTTTATTCAATAGGCTCCGAGGAGCGAGATATTACAAACATGGGTCTCACGACCCAACATTCAAAACATACAAGTCAAAGCACATGCGGAAGCTTAACATGTCTGAGTACAGACAACTACAAATGAAAAAGGCTGAGAAGCCTGACTAACTACCAGATCCTGCTGAAGGCACAAGATCGTAGCTGAGGTAACAAGCTAAACATCGAAGTCCACACGGAACTACTAGTGAGACTGAAGTCTCTCTACAAAACATAAAATAGGCAAACGTGAGTACAAGTGTACCCAGCAAAACTTACATCAGAACTAACTACATATGCATCATTATCAACAAAGGGGGTGGTGGAGTTTAGCTGCAGCAAGCTAGCTTTGACTCGGTGGCTATCCTGAACTACGACTGCAAGTAACTCTTTTGAGGTGGCGCACAGGAGTCCACATATTCACCAACCAATACACCACTATGGATCCGCTCCCGTCTTCCTACGAGAACGCCATCCATAGCACTCACGCTTATCTTGCGCATTTTAGAGTATCCACTTTCACTTGTCTATGAACTATACATGCAACCCAGAAGTCCTTTACCGCGGACACGGCTGTTCGAATAGATCATATTAACCCTGCAGGGGTGTACTTCTTCACACACGCTCTCGCCACTTACCGCCATGTACACGTCATGTATCTCGGCAACCTTGAAGCGGAAGCCTGGCGAGGGAGTCGGCCACGACCTGACTAACCACACAAGTCTCTCGTCCAGGTTTATTGCCTATTCGGGTTCCATCCGCAAGGAGATCCGGCCAGGGTGTCGCTCACGGCCCCAAATGATGTGAGCAGGGTTCCCAAGCCCACTGAGGGAGTTCCAGACTAGGGGGTGTCCGGATAGCCGAACTATCATCATCGGCCGGACTCCAAGACGATGAAGATACAAGATTGAAGACCTCGTCCCGTGTCCGGATGGGACTTTCCTTGGCGTGGAAGGCAAGCTTGGCGATGCGGATATGTAGATTTCCTACCATTTTAACCGACTCTGTGTAACCCTAGCCCTCTCCGGTGTCTATATAAACCGGATGGCTTTAGTCCATAGGACGAACAACAATCATACCATAGGCTAGCTTCTAGGGTTTAGCCTCCTTGATCTCGTGGTAGATCCACTCTTGTAACACACATCATCAATATTAATCAAGCAGGACGTAGGGTTTTACCTCCATCAAGAGGGCCCGAACCTGGGTAAAACATCGTGTCCCTTGTCTCCTGTTACCATCCGCCTAGACGCATAGTTCGGGACCCCCTACCCGAGATCCGCCGGTTTTGACACCGACATTGGTACTTTCATTGAGAGTTCCTCTGTGTCGTCACCGATAGGCTCGATGGCTTCTTCGACCATCATCAACAACGCAGTCCAGGGTGAGACCTTTCTCCCCGGACAGATCTTCGTATTCGGCGGCTTTGCACTGCGGGCCAATTCGCTTGGCCATCTGGAGCAGATCGAAAGCTACGCCCCTGGCCGTCAGGTCATATTTGGAAGTTTGAACTTCACGGCTGACATCCGCGGGGACTTGATCCTCGATGGATTCGAGCCACAACTGAGCGTGCCGCACTGTCACGACGAGCATGATTTAGCTCTGCAGCCGGACAGTACCCTGGAGGCCGCACTCGAACCCGCTCCGATTCTCAATTCGGAGCCGGCTGCGCAGATCGAGGACGGATGGCTAGACACCGCCTCGGGAGCTGCAACCTCTACAGCGATAGAGCCGAACAATGACCTTGTCCCTCATGAAGCTCGTGACTCCGAGGTGCCGGACTCCGAACCTCCCGCGCCCCCTCCGATCGAATCCGATTGGGCGCCGATCATGGAGTTCACCGCAGCGGACATCTTTCAACACTCACCTTTTGGCGACATCTTGAGTTCGCTAAAGTATCTCTCGTTATCAGGAGAGCCCTGGCCAGACTGCGGTCAGGACGGTTGGGATGCGGACGACGAAGAAGTTCATAGCCCACCCACCACCCACTTGGTAGCCGCTATCGACGATCTAACCGACATGCTAGACTACGACTCCGAAGACATCGACGGTATCGACGAAGATGCCGGAGACGACCAAGAACCAGCGCCAACTGGGCACTGGAAAGCCACCTCATCATATGACATATACATGGTGGATATCCCAAAGGATGGGAATGGCGAAGAAACAGCGGAGGATGACCCCTCCAAGAAGCAGCCCAAGCGTCGGCGTCAGCGGCGCCGCTCTAAATCCCGCCACAGCAAGAATGAAGACTCCGGCACCGGAGATAATAATACACCGGACAGTGCCGAAGATAACCCACTCTAGCAAGATGCAGCGTAGGAGGACGGAGACGCCAGCCCTCATGAGAGAGCGGCAGAAGAAGAGGTAGAGGATTATATGCCTCCCTCCGGAGACGAGGCAAGCCTCGACGACGATGAATTCGTCGTGCCCGAGGATCCCGTCGAACAAGAGCATTTTAAACGCAGGCGTATGGCCATGGCGAACAGCCTCAAGAAAAAGCAGCAACAGCTTAGAGCTGATCAAGATCTGCTAGCCGACAGATGGACTGAAGTCCTCGCGGCCGAAGAGCATGAGCTCGAACGCCCCTCCAAAAGCTACCCTAAACGCAAGCTGCTCCCCCGAGTAGAGGAGGAAGCGTATGAACCCGCATCACCAGGAGACAATACGGCTGACCGACCACCCCGTGGTCGCGACAGAGAGGCCTCTAGGCCCTTCACTAGACCCGTACCCCGGCATCGCTCGAAAAGCACAAGGCCACAGGGGAATGCTCCGGACTTGCGAGATATATTGGAGGATGAGGCAAGACAATCAAGATCGATCTATGGATCGCGTGGGCGCCCCACGGTACGTGACGACAGCTGTCGCGCCGGACACAGTAAGTCCGGCCGGGTCGAACAAAACAGACAAAGTTCTTCTGAGCTCCGCCGTGGTATCGCCCAGTACAGAGGCGCCGCACACCCACTATGCTTCACAGATGAAGTAATGGATCATCAAATCCCCGAAGGGTTTAAACCCGTGAATATCGAATCTTACGATGGCACGACAGACCCCGCGGTTTGGATCGAAGACTATCTTCTTCACATCCACATGGCCCGCGGTGACGATCTTCACGCCATCAAATATCTCCCCCTCAAGCTTAAAGGACCAGCCCGGCATTGGCTTAACAGCTTGCCAGCAGAATCAATTGGGAGTTGGGAAGACCTCGAAGCCGCATTCCTCGATAACTTCCAAGGCACGTATGTGCGACCACCAGACGCTGATGACCTAAGCCACATAATTAAGCAGCCAGACGAATCGGCCAGACAATTCTGGACACGGTTCTTAACCAAGAAAAACCAAATCGTCGACTGTCCGGATGCGGAGGCCCTCGCGGCCTTCAAGCATAACATCCGCTACGAGTGGCTTGCCCGGCACCTAGGACAGGAAAAGCCGAAATCCATGGCAGCCCTCACATCACTCATGACCCGCTTCTGCGCGGGTGAGGATAGCTGGCTAGCACGCAGCAACAACCTCAGCAAACATTCTGGCAGTCCGGATTTCAAGGACCGAAATGGCAGGTCGCGTCGTAACAAAAACAAGCGCCGCATCAACGGCGACAATAGTGAGGATACGGCAGTCAATGCCGGATTCAGAGGCTCTAAACCCGGTCCACGGAAAAAGCCATTCAAAAGAACTGCTCCGGGTCCGTCCAATTTGGACCGAATACTCGACCGCTTGTGCCAGATACACGGCACCCTCGAAAAGCCAGCTAACCACACCAATAGGGACTGTTGGGTATTCAAGCAGGCGGGCAAGTTAATTGCCGAAAACAATGACAAGGGGCTGCATAGCGACGACGAGGAAGAGACCCGACCACCGAACAATAGAGGACAGAAGGGTTTCCCCCCACAGGTGCGGATGGTGAACATGATATACGCAACGCACATACCTAAAAGGGAGCGGAAGCGTGCACTCAGGGATGTATACGCGATGGAGCCAGTCGCCCCGAAGTTCAATCCATGGTCCTCCTGCCCAATCACTTTTGATCGAAGGGACCACCCCACCAGCATCCGCCACGGCGGATTCGCCGCATTGGTCTTAGACCCAATCATCGATGGATTTCACCTCGCCAGAGTCCTGATGGACGGCGGCAGCAGCCTGAACCTGCTCTATCAGGATACAGTGCACAAAATGGGCATAGACCCCTCAAGGATTAAACCTACCAAGACGACCTTTAAAGGCGTCATACCAGGTGTAGAAGCCAATTGTACAGGCTCAGTTACACTGGAAGTGGTCTTCGGATCCCCGAATAACTTCCGAAGCAAGGAGTTAATCTTCGACATAGTCCCGTTCGTAGCGGCTATCATGCCCTGCTCGGACGTACCGCTTCGCAAAGTTCAACGCGGTGCCGCACTACGCATACCTCAAGCTCAAGATGCCAGGCCCTCGAGGAGTCTTCACGGTCAACGGAAACACTGAACATTCTCTCCGAACGGAAGAACACACAGCGGCTCTCGCGGCAGAAGTACAATGCAGCCTCTTAAGGCAATTCTCGAGTCCGGCCGTTAAGCGGCCGGACATAGCTAAGCGCGCCTGGAGTAAACTACAACAAGACCACCTGGCACGTTCCGAGCACGCGTAGAAGTGCGGCCCCAACCCCGGCCCCTGCAAAACGTCAAAGCAGGTCCTTTGTGTACACCATTACGCTCTGAACATACCATGGGCATGGGGAGAGGGGCACGACCACGATAAGCCTAGACTGCGGCTCAACCACACCAAGGGCTCTCAAGTGTGTCGTTCTTTTTTCTTTTTACCTTTTATTTTTTACCCACAGGACTCCGTTCGTCAGAGGCCCTGTCTGGCAGCAGACCTGCCGAACTCACGATGCAACAGCCAGGGAAGGATAAAGGCTACAACGAATATACAGGTGGTCTCCATTACGAGCATTTTTATACACCAATCCGCAGCCTACCCTTGGAGGGGGACATGTTTAACAGTCCCATCCCTTGCTTATCGCACTATTTGTATCGTCCTGCATTCATAGCAGCACTTATTGAATAAAACAATGCAACACCTTTTTGCTTATAATTGCATTTCTTTTTCATACATATGTTCATTTACGACATGTTGCATCCGTACACTTTGGTACGGTTAAAACACACCAGGGGCTTATGTTTCCCGCATCATGGTGTGATAAGTCTGAACACTTTCACAAGTGCGGCACCCCGAACTTATATCATTATATGCATCGGCTCCGAATCATATCTTGGGTCAATAGTTGGGTTTGCCCGGCTCTCATGTTTTGGTACCTTACGTTCCATTATATCGGCTAAGGTAGCACTGGGAGAACCACTGCGATTGCGCCCCAGTTGAGCTGGGTTAACGCCTCAGTGGAGAAAGCTAAAACTGGCCGTCATGATGAGGCGAGAGCCGGTCGCTGTTCGAGAGGTTTTTGCGAGTCCTTAAAGACTTATGCCGCTTAGAGCGAGGAGCCGGATCTTGTCCGGCCCAGGCATGGATAGCGCCCCAAATTCGGCCTTCTGAAGACTAGGGTCTTCGCCGAAATTTAAAATTATAGAATTCTATGGCTAAGTGAGAGTGTTCAAGCATTATAAGTCCGGTTGCCTTGTTCGCTGTGTTGAGCGCCTCCCTAGATGGACCCAAAAATGGGAACAAGAGTGCTCAAGTTTATCCCGAACACCCCAGCACTCGTGGCATGGGGGCTGAAGCCGACGACTTGCCATCTCTCAGATTTGATAAACAGTCGCACAGAAGGTAATATTTTAAATTAACAAGCATTGCATAGCGCATATGAACTAAGTTTTCAGCGCACAGGCTAACAAAATGCGGGTCTACTCAAAAATTACATCTTTGGAGCACTCCCCCACAATAGTGCGGGCACCCTTCAGCACACTCTTATAATACATCTCGGGCGTGCGATGCTCCTTGCCCTCTGGTGGCGGGTCCGTCACAAGCTTCTGGACATCCATCTTGCCCCAGTGCACCTTTGCGTGGGCAAGGGCCCGACAGGCACCCTCAATACAGGCGGAGTGCTTGATGACTTCAACCCACGGGCACGCATCCACCAGCCGCCGCACCAGGCCGAAGTAGCTCCCAGGCATGGCCTCCTTAGGCCACAGCCGAACTATGAGGCCCTTCATGGCCTGTTCGGCCGCCTTGTGGAGCTCGACCAGCTGCTTCAGCTGGTCGCTAAGGGGCACCGGATGTCCGGCCTCAGCATACTGAGACCAAAAGACCTTCTCAATGGAGCTCCCCTCCTCGGCCCGGTAGAATGCGGCAGCATCGGACACGCTGCGAGGAAGATCGGTGAACGCTCCTGGAGAGCTCCGAATTCGGGTAAGCAACAGGTAATTAACACTCACATGCTTACTTTGCATGAAAAATGCCTTACCTGCTGCTATTTTCTTCACTACCTCAATCTCCTGGAGGGCCTTGTAGGCTTCGGCCTTAATGGCTTTGGCACTCTCAAGAGCCGTTGCAAGCTCAGACTCTCGAGTCTTCGAGTCACGCTCCAGGCTCTCATGTTTTTTCACGAGATCCTGGAGCTCTTGTTGTACCTCCGCCACCCGCGCCTCCTGCTTCTCTCGCTCGGTGCGCTCCGCGGCCGCATTGTGTTCGGCCGCGGCCACCGCCTCTTTCAGGGTCGCCACCTCGTTAGTGGCCCCTGCAATACCCACGTTATCCTTGTCATTCTTTTTGCAACCAAAATCCTTTTCTGTAAGGTACAATTTTACTCAGGTGTTACTCACCTTCCTTGTCCTCGAAATGCTTCTTGGCACGGCCGAGCTCGTTCTCGGACCGCTCGAGGTTTTCCTTCAAAGTATTGACCTCCGCAGTCAGTGCGGCAGAGGTCAGTAGCGCAGCCTGCAATCCCATATTGACATATTTATTATGACTCCTGAGTATATCTTTTTAGATCCTCAGTCCGGCTTTTCTTTCCGAACACCGAACCGAGCATCAGGGGCTACTGTCTATGCGGTACCATTTTATACATATTGAAATTCTTACCTCAAAGCCTGTTAGAAGGCTGCTGCAGGCTTCGGTCAGCCCGCTCTTGGCGAGCTGCACCTTCTGAATCACCGCACTCATAACAGTGCGGTGTTCCTCTTCGATGGAGGCGCCGTTGAGCGCCTCCAGCAAATTATCCGGCGCCTCCAGTTGGACGGAGGCTGCCGGCGTCACGGTCTTGCCCTTCTTACGAAGGGGTCGCCCGCCGGACTCCGGAGCCACTGTGGGTTCCGGGGCCGAGTCCGGTGCAAAGTCCGGGAGGTTGTCCTGTGACACCTCCGGGGCCTTCTCCTCCTGGTGGGACCCTTCCTGGGATCCCACCTCGGCATCGTCCGCGTCACGGGAGGTGGAGGCAGTCGGAAGAGAATCCATATCCAACGCACCAAAGGACCCGCTCGATGAAGCGGGAAGATCATCCTTAGGCGGACTGCAGGGTTGTATGCGGCATTAGAAAGACATTATGTGGCGAGAAATAAAAACCTTGAAGTTATTCGGGAGTCCGGATACTTACGATCTCGCCAGGGGCTTGGCCCTTGGAGGCCAGTCCTTGTCGTCGTCACTGGCGTTGGCGGAGCAGTCCGGGGGGAGAGTTTTTCCCTTCTTGGACCCTTCGGCCTCCCTTGTTGGAGAGGCCTTCCTTTTCTTCCCTCCCCCCGCTGGGGGAGAGGCTTTCTTCTTCTCCTCCTCCCCTTGGTGGGAGGAGTCGGCCTCGGATTCATCATCCGATAGCACCTGAAAACGGGAACTCTTCCGAGTCCCTGTGGCCTTCTTCTTGGCCTTCTTCTCCGGCACCACGTGGGGTGCCGGAGCCAGCAGCCCCGTTAGGCGGGCGTCCGCTGGGTCCTCTGGCAATGGGGCCGGACAGATAGTCCATTCGGCCTTCGCCAGCCAGTCCTGTCAAAGGTAAAGGGAGTTTAGATCCCGCATAGAGTCAAACTATGGAAAACAAGTGGCAAAATCACTTACCTCGTCAGCTGGACGCTGCGAGCGGAATCCGCGATCTTCGGTAGCGGATGCGGGAGCCTCGGCGCCCTTGAACAGCACCTTCCAGACATCTTCGTATGTACTGTCGAAGAGCCCGCTCAGAGTCTGGTGCTGCGCCGGATCAAACTCCCACATGTTGAAGCCCCGTCGTTGGCACGGGAGAATCCGGCGGATGGGCATGACCTGGAATACGTTGACAAGCTTGAGCTTCTTGTCCACCAGCTTCTGGATACAGGCTTGGAGTCCGGTCAGCTCCTCCGAATCCCCCCAGATCCGGCCACTCTCTTTCCAGGAGGTGAGCCATGTAGGGATGCCGGATCTAAATTCGGGGGCCGCTGCCTAGTCAGGGTCACACGGCTCGGTGATGTAGAACCACCCCGATTGCCACCCCTTAATGGTTTCCACGAAAGTGCCCTTCAGCCACGTAACGTGGGACATCCTGCCCACCATGGCGCCTCCGCACTCCGCTTGGCTGCCCTTCACAACCTTCGGCTTGACACTGAAGGTCTTGAGCCACAAGCCGAAGTGGGGCTGGATGCAGAGGAAGGCCTCGCACACGATGATAAACACTGAGATGTTGAGGATGAAATTCGGGGCCAGATCATGGAAATCTAGGCCATAGTAGAACATGATCCCCCGGACAAAGGGATGAAGTGGGAAGCCCAGTCCGTGGAGGAAATGGGGAAGAAATACTACCCTCTCATGGGGCCTGGGGGTGGGGATGAGCTCTCCCTCGTCAGGGAGCCGGTGCGTGATGTCACTGGACAAATATTCGGCGTCGTGCAGCTTCTGGATCTGCCCCTCCGTGAAGGAGGAGGCCATCCACTTGCCTCCCGCTCCGGACATAGTTGGAGAAGGTTGAGGTGAGAAGTGAGGACTTGGGCACTGGAGCTCGAGTTTGCGGAGATGGATAAGCCAAGGAGGAAGAAGGCACAGGTAAAAGGGTTGGATCTTTATCCCCTTATATGGGCGGACGAAAACATGTGTCCCCACCGGCCTGGTAAAACTCGCTTATCTCCCAAGCGTCACAATCAATGGCGCGGTTGGGTTACCCACGTCCGTATTGATGGGAATCCCGGAATAAGGGGAACACGATCTCTGCTTCGACAAGACGTGCCAAGGAAACCGCTTCACTAAACGCGCGGAGATGGAACAATAAAAACAATTTGAGTAAAGACTTGGAAGTGGCGTGACGTCACGCCACAAAATACGTCAGCAGATTGAGCTTGTGTAATGTTATTCTCTCTACGGTGGTACATGGAATTTATTTTGCAGAGCCAGACACTATCCTGATGTTCACAATCTTCTATAAATTATTCGGAAGAAGAACCCGCCTTGCAATGCCGAAGACAACATTCGCGCCGGACTCGTCATCATTGAAGCCTGGTTCAGGGGCTACTGAGGGAGTTCCGGACTAGGGGGTGTCCGGATAGACGAACTATCATCATTAGCCGGACTCCAAGACTATGAAGATACAAGATTGAAGACCTCGTCCCGTGTCCGGATGGGACTTTCCTTGGGGTGGAAGGCAAGCTTGGCGATACGGATATGTAGATTTCCTACCATTGTAACCGACTCTGTGTAACCCTAGCCCTCTCCGGTGTCTATATAAACCGGATGGCTTTAGCAGGACAAACAACAATCATACCATAGGCTAGCTTCTAGGGTTTAGCCTCCTTGATCTCGTGGTAGATCCACTCTTGTAACACACATCATCAATATTAATCAAGCAGGACGTAGGGTTTTACCTCCATCAAGAGGGCCCGAACCTGGGTAAAACATCGTGTCCCTTGTCTCCTATTACCATCCGCCTAGACGCACAGTTTGGGACCCCCTACCAGAGATCCGCCGGTTTTGACACCGACACCCACCATCCGGGTGCCACTTGGTACACCGTGCCACTGTGCCTAGTCTGTCCCAAGCCCACCTATACCGGGTGCCACTTGGTAGACTACTAGCACTACCTACAAACATCAGAAACTAGTTGCAACTCCTGGACAGAGATCAAGTTGATTAATAAGTCGAGAGGGGCACTTAAGCATTCCAATGCGTGGTAGTAACTGTTCATGGATCACAAACACATGACTCAGTTCCTAAGGACGACTGCAATGAGACAACCCACAACATACTCCTATATGGCCCCTCACCGCTACCTTTACCAAATCATGTTCACACACTTAGCTCACACAAAGTAGGACATGTGTACACACCTCCAATTCATCCCCGATGAATCAGACCTGGCTCAACTCTAAGCAGTAGCAGGCATGACAAACAAACATGAATGAGTAGGCACATTAGGGCTCAAACAACTCCTACTCATGCTAGTGGGTTTCATCTATTTACTGTGGCAATGACAGGTCATGCAGAGGATAAGGGGTTCAGCTACCGCAGCAAGTAACAAATATGTCGTTGTTGTCCTAATGCAGTAAAAGAGAGCAGGAGCGAGAGAGTGGGATTGTATCGGAATGAACAAGGGGGTTTTGCTTGCCTAGCACTTCTGAAGATAATATAGCTCTTCATCGGTGTCACCGATCTCATCGTCGGTATCATGTCTATCGAGAGGGGACAATACCGGCATCACAGAAGGAAACACAATCAATGCAATGCACAATATGATGCATGATCATGACATGTCAATATGCTATGGTTTGAGCTAATGCAACTAGCAGCAAGTTAAATGGAGTTGGTTTGAACCCTAGGTTCAAATTCAAACTCCATATGTGATTTCTTAAATGCCATTTAGTTGAATTGTCCTAAACAGTAGTCCTAAGTTGTTCTAACATGCATGAAAAAGGTACAGATGGATAAATTGGATTTTTCTGATAATTTTTCATATATAAATTATTTCATTTGGAGTTACGGTTGAATTACTATGATTTTTTGAAGTTTAAATCATTTTCTCGATTTTCCTGGATAAGAATAAATCCAAAAAATTACATTACTATGTCGCACTGTGTCATGCTGACCTCAGCAGGTCAACAGACCCGGTTCAGGTCAAACCTGACCAGTGGGGTCCACTGGTTAGTGACCCAGGGCTGGTTAGTGTCGCTGACAGGTGGGGCTGGTCAACAGACACGTCAGCAGGTCAACTCTGATGTGTGGGGCCGATCAGCGGGTGACGTGGCAAGGTCAAGCTAATGGGTGGGGTCCAACCTGTTAAATTAATACTAAGTACTTTGTTAGCCGGTTAGTTAACCCTGTGGGACCCACTATCTGTGACACGGGAGTGTGATTAGTGCTTACTTAACCCGCGCCACGTCAGCGAACGGCGTTCAGCCGCCGGTGACCACATCCCGTGGCGGTGGCTCGTCGGCGTTGCTCGGGACGGTGCTACAGAGCACCGTTTTGCGGTGTTTGCGGCTACAGCAAGCTGGGAGACTCGCGCATCTAGTGGTGGTGGCGGCAGCAACTGGGATGGCCGGAGTTTACGGCGGCAAGCATTTCCGCGGCGGCCGGAGCTCGGGCACCTACGGGTTTGGTGTTGTGGTGCGCGGGAGGGGGATCTGGTGTGTGTGTTGGGCTCTTGGAGGCTTTCTGAGCACGGTGAGGCGCTCCGTTGTGAGCGTGCGCGGCTATGGCCACGGCTACGCCATGGCCGGTGGCGAGAAGCTTTCGGACGCGATGGGAAATGGAGCTAGGGGACGGGAATGGAGGGGGCGAGCACAGGAGAAGCTGCAAGGGCTCACAGCGGATCCATCCGAGGCGGAGGCGAGGCCGGGGGAGCGTCGGAGGCAGCGCGGGGTCGCCGGAGATCTGGGCGGCCGAAGGTTGAAGACGACGACTTGGACGGTGAAGCAGGGCCTCTGGTGTCGTGTAGCTCGGTGGAGAAGGTCGAGGAAGATGCAGCAGAGCTTCTGGACTGCTCGAGGGGACGAGGGAAAGGCGATGGCTGCGGTGGTGTTCGTCGGCGGCGGTGATAGTGCTCGGTGGTAGCGTGCGAGAGAGCCAGAGGAGGAGAGGAGCTCGGGGAGAGAGTGAGAGGGGGCCAAGGGCTGTGCGGCATCGCCTGTTGCATCAAGGAGGAGCCAGGCAGGCTGGGAGGGAGGAGGTGGAGGCCTCGGGCGCGCTGGCGTCGACACACCTGTGCCTACTGGCAGAGGTTGAAGACGACCGCTTCGCACTGATGGGTTTTGCCTCAGCTACAGTGTTGGGCCAGCTGGGCTGCCAGGTGAGCGCCAGGTAAGTTCTCTCTCTCTATGGTTTCTCTATTTTAATTTCTGTTTTCTATTATTCTGTAATCTTTAGGGCTTTTCTAAAAATACGTAGACCCTTTCAAAAATCACTAAACTGTACATGCCCACTGTATAGAATATATCCAACATGGAACATTTCAGTTTAGGAGTATTTGGACATTTAAAATATTTTATAGAATTTAAATGTCCAAATTCAAATACTTATGATTTAATTCAGTGACCTTAGGATGACCTAGAAAATTGTGCACCATTTTTGTCAGATGTTTAAGACCAGGGCAAAGATGATGAACATTTTAGAAGGGCATTTCAGGTTCATTGAAAAGTTTTTCAGTAGAACCTGGTATTTTCAGGGGGGTGCTGGGGTTTGTTGCTCCCCATTTCAGGTTTAAGAGAAATTTAAACATGATATAACACAAGACTAGCTAACCCAGAGCAGACCAGAACTAGGGATGTGACAACTCACCCCCACTAAACGAGAATCTCGTCCCGAGATTCAAGACGTGAAGCAAGAAGACAGAGGGGACACAAAGCACACACGATCTTCACGATCCAATTGTCCTTCTCAAAGATGTTGATTCATTGCTTCATATTGATCTTAACGTCTTTGCTTTTGAGATCCTCATCCAACTTGATGACGCCAGAAAGAAACTCTATCATAAAGGATCATTGAAACTCTCCATACCAGGCTAAGGCACTTCACAAACGATCGTTTGGCGAAGTGCGAAGGAATGGCATACCTAGATCAGAAAGGGAGCAATGGTTATAGCACAACTCGTCAAATGGGAGGCACATTCAAATTTGATATCGAGGATGTAACCTAGGGACTGAGCATGCTCTCAAGAACTTGAGCATTTCCATATTCATCAAGGTTTTACCAACATCCGTGCCGAGGATCCTGGCAACACATCTTACTACCATAATGAATACTGACGGACAATGCAGATGCAAAGGAAGATAACACCTTCTCAGATTTCACCTTAGCAAGGCCAAGGAAACAAAATCTGGATGATCGACCGAGAGACATTTAGCACCCCGCTTCTAATGTTCTCCTTGATGTGCTAGCATAATCCATTCATAGATATGGTTTGATATCTAGAACATCAAGTAAAAGGTCAGACTTCGGGAACACCAAATTCACAAGGAACAACTTCTGGAGTAAATCCTACGAAATCCTTATGGGGAGGTGGCCAACTTCCTCAATCAAGATACTACAACAACAAATCTTTCGGTCGGGTGTGTTGGCCACGACATCCACTTTACTGGGTTACAAAGAGACCAATATTATAGTTCTTGGGAAATGTTCCAACCATCATATCTGCCTGAGATTCAGATCTGGTTGGTGTTAGAATATTCCAGACTCATCAGGTCTAGAAAGAAAAATGAAAGTTTGCCACACAAATCGACGAGATGATGTTGCTAGATTCTCGGGAAATGAACTATGATAGCAAGCTCCAAAACATGAGCCGGTTCTGCTACACACATGTGAACACGTTGTCCCAGACAAAACGTGATCACATGGTAGTCTTACAATAAAACACTATGAGTTCCGATGGGGAACCATCAACGAGGATATCGAAGTCTTGTGCATGAACTAGTATTCGCACATCAACTCCTTTTCCTTTAACAAATCAATCAGTGTCTTGGTGTGCTAGGGAC
The DNA here is from genome assembly GCF_002162155.2 of Triticum dicoccoides. Classification (NCBI taxonomy): domain Eukaryota; kingdom Viridiplantae; phylum Streptophyta; class Magnoliopsida; order Poales; family Poaceae; genus Triticum; species Triticum dicoccoides. Next base: position 26,083,192 of record NC_041387.1, read on the forward strand.
ACATATAGAATGGAGGTAGTGAGCCTATCAAACCATAGCATACTTCGCACATGCATGACTGACTTGAGATGGTTCCAGAGGAGGCAACATTGACTTTCTTAGATTCATGACGACAACTTGCACCAAATGCACATGAATTAGAGGAAGTCACTTCTTTCATCCAGGCATATGCTTCATGCACGAGACATGAAGATAATGCTTATAAAAGTTTCCAACACTAGCTTAAGATTCAAAAAAATCATGGAGAAGATAAGGATGTTGTCGATGGGCTCAACAATAACTCATCTAGGATCCCATACAATGGAATTCCACAATCATGTGAACAAGATGATAGCATTGGTCAGACTCAAAGATATAATGGTGTATGCTCGAGGGGTCAACCACGAGTAAGACAACACTGTGAATATCGTTGGTTCTGATTTGATTTGATGATAGCCCATACTCAAATCAAAGTTTTGACAAGATAATAGATCCAATAGTTGATCACGGGGACCAATCGATGAAGATATCGCCTTTCTTCAACACACACACACAAGATATCCCTTATAATGAACTAAATCGGACAAGCTTCTATCTTCCAACTCTCCAATTTGTTGTTCGGCTTAACCAACTAGCTCAGGGGTACCCAACATAGATTCTTGGAGAAGGGGTGGTTTATAAGAAACCAACTTGATCACGAACTCAACATAGCGGCTAGGTGACGACCTGGTGATACTTCCGAGAAGATATTCAGAAAATCACGAACCACCGATATGTTACTAAGTTCGAGAACAATCTTGCTTTTCAGGGCAAGACGATATGATCATATAAGCAAGGATTGGCACTATCCTAACTCATTGATCGGAGAGTGCGCCGGAAATAAGGACTAGGTGGCACAATCATACTTAGGGTGATGATTCAATAATCAACATACTAAGAATGAGGTTATTGTCCTTTAACTACCAAGCAATGGAGTTGCTAGGAGTATAGATTTCACACATCACGATTCACTTGTCGGTATTCCGGTTGCAACAACACGGGGACCGAGAAATGAATAATGAGGGCGAGAAGTATCACTATGTCAAGAATCCATAAGATAAGGTGCAACCCTCATGACATTCTTGACATAAAGTGGGTAATACTACAGGGTAGAGCAGAGTAGAAGATGGATTGGCATTTTGATCTACGGAATACAACTACTTTGACCCAATCCTGGATATGGAAGAGGTACTGGAGTTTGTTTCTCCTAGTCATTCCGGATAGAATGGCCTGACGGACCACAAGGGTAATAGGCATCGATGAACGAGTGCACGCATACTCTTGACTATCAATTGATAGACGAAGGTCAGAAGACAACTAAAGAGGGACAAGTCAAAAGAACATACGATTTACTGAGTTGTGGATGCATGGATTTGCATGTCGAACGAGTTCAACATATTTCTTCCGGATAACCCATGCAGATAGGTAGAATTGGCAGGGTAACACCATATAATTGAGAACTTATCAAGAGCACTCTGGTTGTGATCTTTCGATCAACGAGGAACTTCTGCCATAAATGGTTCATAGTATTTGGAAGAAGGAAATACCACGGAGCTCGAGGACTAACACAAAGGTCACTAATAACCTAAGGGAGCTAGCAATTACTATCAACATGAAGTAAGTAGGGTGAATCTCGGGTTCAACAACCCAGGAGTAGAATACCTACTACTAAGTGGCATCACGGGATGCTTTCGAGAATGATGGCCAGAATCATCACACTGGGAACACAAAACATGACTAGATTACAAGGTGGTTAACTAAGACACCAAGGGTCATAATAATAGCTCCAACTTATATATCGAGGAAATGAAGTACCTCAACACACTAGGTAGTGTGGTTAATCTAACCCAAAAGGACATCGGGAACAGAAAGAAGGGATTTGCAAATGCATCATACTATTTAGAAACCTGGGATGACTCGGACAGCATAACGACTGTAAATGCTCAAAAAAAATTGAGACATCCTGCAAATTGGTGGCGTAACCACTCAAGATCACAAAATCAAGGTTCTAAGGCCAGCTATGAACACACGAAAGTAGTAGGGACTGAACCGAGGCTTGAATTCATCAATCTTACAAGTCTACAGATTAGTAACACGTGATCCTGATAGAAAGAGGAGATATCCTAGTTCCTTAACCCCGCAAGAAAGATAAGATGACTCAGATCAGAAGGGCATAAGGTATAAGGAGTAAAAAGAGCCTTACGTTCCAACCCACAATCAATTCCCTTATATAACTAAAGAATTTCTAGACTCAACTTCGACCAGTTTGGCTTGGTAATCCTACAGGCAGTCAAGCTCTGATACCAAAGCTGTCAGGGCCCCGACTCAATGCCACATCGATCTAGCATGTAACACCTCATATCACTTTGCGGCCTCATGCATGGTATCCCCACGGGTGTCGCCTTACCTTTGCCCGGGACTGTTTGCGCCTTTTGGCACACGTATATGATAGTGTCGCTAGCATCCATATGATAAGGAGCCCGGGCTGACATGGCTAGTCGTAAACCCAAAGTGGCACAAACTTACAGGGACAGGCATCCATGACCCAGCATCGAACGTGTCGGTCATCAGCGAGTGAATCCAGGCTGTAGCACTGGGCTAGCAGGACTCCGGTGAACCGGGCTGTAGCGGGCTAACAGGACTGCGGTATTCATCGCGTGACATTTCCCCGAAGGGACAGACACAAGAACAAAGAAGGACACGTGCCGGCCAGCCTAAGTGTTCCGGAGCAGTAGCAAGCTACCATGGCTCAGTGGAAGCACTAGGAGACAATTCCCGATAAGAGAGGCTACTAAGGATAAACAACTAGATAGTCAGATCCCACACATACCAAGCATTTCAATAACATACACACAATATGCTCGATATGTGCAAATACAACATGGCATCACAACATGACTCTACAACTCAAGTATTTTATTCAATAGGCTCCGAGGAGCGAGATATTACAAACATGGGTCTCACGACTAACATTCAAAACATACAAGTCAAAGCACATGCGGAAGCTTAACATGTCTGAGTACAGACAACTACAAATGAAAAAGGATGAGAAGCCTGACTAACTACCAGATCTTGCCGAGGGCACAAGATCGTAGCTGAGGTAAGAAGCTAAACGTCGAAGTCCACACGGAACTACTAGTGAGACTGAAGTCTCTCTACAAAACATAAAATAGGCAAACGTGAGTACAAATGTACCCAGCAAGACTTACATCAGAACTAACTACATATGCATCATTATCAACAAAGGGGGTGGTGGAGTTTAACTGCAGCAAGCCAGCTTTGACTCGGTGACTATCCTGAACTACGACTGCAAGCAGGACGTAGGGTTTTACCTCCATCAAGAGGGCCCGAACCTGGGTAAAACACCGTGTCCCTTGTCTCCTATTAGCATCCGCCTAGACGCACAGTTTGGGACCCCCTACCCAAGATCCGCCCGTTTTGACACCGACACCCACCATCCGGGTGCCACTTGGTACACCGTGCCACTGTGCCTAGTCTGTCCCAAGCCCACCTGTACCGGGTGCCACTTGGTAGACTACTAGCACTACCTACAAACACCAGAAACTAGTTGCAACTCCTGGACAGAGATCAAGTTGATTAATAAGTCGAGAGGGGAACTTAAGCATTCCAATGTGTGGTAGTAACTGTTCATGGATCACAAACACATGACTCAGTTCCTGAGGATGGCTGCAATGAGACAACCCACCACGTACTCCTACATGGCCTCTCACCGCTACATTTACCAAATCGTGTTCACACACTTAGCTCACACACAGTAGGACATGTTTACACACCTCCAATTCATCCCCGATGAATCAGACCTGGCTCAACTCTAAGCAGTAGCAGGTGACAAACAAACATGAATGAGTAGGCACATCAGGGCTCAAACAACTCCTACTCATGCTAGTGGGTTTCATCTATTTATTGTGGCAAAGAAAGGTCATGCAAAGGATAAGGGGTTCAGCTACCACAGCAAGTAACAAATATGTCGTTGTTGTCCTAATGCAGTAAAAGAGACCAGGAGCGAGAGAGTGGGATTGTATCAAAATGAACAAGGGGGTTTTGCTTGCCTGGCACTTCTGAAGATAATATAGCTCTTCATCGGTGTCATCGATCTCATCGTTGGTATCACGTCTATCGAGAGGGGACAATACCGGCATCATAGAAGGAAGCACAATCAATGCAATGCACAATATGATGCATGATCATGACATGTCAATATGATGTGGTTTGAGCTAATGCAACTAGCAGCAAGTTAAATGGAGTTGGTTTGAACCCTAGGTTCAAATTCAAACTCCATATGTGATTTCTTAAATGCCATTTAGTTGAATTGTCCTAAACAGTAGTCATAAGTTGTTCTAACATGCATGAAAAATGTACAGATGGATAGATTGGATTTTTTTGATGATTTTTCATATATAAATTATTTCATTTGGAGTTACGGTTGAATTACTATGATTTTTTGAAGTTTAAATCATTATCTGGATTTTCCTGGATAAGAATAAATCCAGAAAATTGCATTACTACGTCAGCACTGCGTCATGCTGACCTCAGCAGGTCAACAGACCCGATTCAGGTCAAACCTGACCAGTGGGGTCCACTGGTCAGTGACCTAGGGCTGGTTAGTGTCCCTGACAGGTGGGGCTGATCAACAGACACGTCAGCAGGTCAACTCTGACGTGTGGGGCCGATCAGCGGGTGACGTGGCAAGGTGAAGCTAATGGGTGGGGTCCAACCTGTTAAATTAATACTAAGTACTTTCTTAGCCGGTTAGTTAACCCTATGGGACCCACTGTCTGTGACACGGGACTGTGATTAGTGCTTACTTAACCCGCGCCACGTCAGCGAACGGCGTTCAGCCGCCGGTGACCACATCCCGTGGCAGTGGCTCGCCGGCGTTGCTCGGGACGGCACTACAGAGCACCGTTTTGCTCGTGGTTTGCGGCTACAGCGAGCTGGGAGACTCGCGCATCTAGTGGTGGTTGAGGCAGCAGCTGGGATGGCCGGAGTTGACGGCGGCGAGCATTTCCGCGGCAGCCGGAGCTCGGGCACCAATGGGTTTGGCGTTGTGGTGTGCGGGAGGGGGAGCTGGTGTGTGTGTTGGGCTCTTGGGGGCTTTCTGAGCACGGTGAGGCGCTCTGTTGTGAGTGTGCGCGGCTATGGCCACGGCTACGCCATGGCCGGCGGCGAGAAGCTTTCGGCCCAATGGGAAATGGAGCTAGGGGACGGGAATGGAGGGGGCGAGCACAGGAGAAGCAGCAGGGGCTCACAGCGGATCCATCCGAGGCGGAGGTGAGGCCGGGAGAGCGTCAGAGGCAGCGCAGGGTCGCCGGAGATCTGGGCGGCCGAAGGTTGAAGACGACGACTTGGACGGTGAAGCAGGGCCTCCGACGTCGTGTAGCTGGGTGGAGAAGGTCGAGGAAGATGCAGCGGAGCTTCTGGACTGCTCGAGGGGACGAGGGAAAGGTGATGGCCGCAGTGGTGTTCATCGGCGGCGGCGATAGTGCTCGGTGGTAGCGTGCGAGAGAGCCAAAGGAGGAGAGGAGCTCGGGGAGAGAGTGAGAGGGGGCCAAGGGCTGCGTGGCATCGCCTGGTTCATTAAGGAGGATCCAGGCAGGCTGGGAGGGAGGAGGTGGAGGCCTCGGGCGCGCTGGCGTCGACACGCCTCTGCCTACTGGCAGAGGTTGAAGACGGCCGCTTCGCCCTGATGGATTGGGCCTCAGCTACAGTGCTGGGCCAGCTGGGCTGCTAGGTGAGCGCCAGGTAAGTTCTCTCTCTCTCTAGTTTCTCTATTTTAATTTCTATTTTCTATTATTCTGTAATCTTTAGGGCTTTTCTAAAAATTCCTAGACCCTTTCAAAAATCACTAAACTGCACATGCCCACTGTATAGAATATATCCAACATGGAACATTTCAGTTTAGGAGTATTTGGACATTTAAAATATTTTATAGAATTTAAATGTCCAAATTCAAATACTTATGATTTAATTCAGTTACCTTAGGATGACCTAGAAAATTGTGCACCATTTTTGTCAGAGGTTTAAGACCGGGGCAAAGATGATGAAAATTTTAGAAGGGCATTTCAGGTTCATTGAAAAGTTTTTCAGTTGAACCTGGTATTTTCAGGGGGGGTGCTGGGGTTTGTTGCTCCACATTTCAGGTTTAAGAGAAATTTAAACATGATATAACACAAGACTAGCTAACCCAGAGCAGACCAGAACTAGGGATGTGACAACCTGGAAGAGTCTTTCTCCAATAAGTGTTGCTTCTTCGTTGTTTGCCGGGTCGAGACCCGGCCCTTTCTTATTTGTTGCTCTTCTAACTTGCTTCTTATTTGGCTACAGGGGCCTTTCCGGAGACGCAGCGGCTGGCGGAGGAAGTCGTCCGCTATCAGTGCGACCCGACTGGCGTTGTTGGGTCCGGGACAGATCCGCTGACGGCCTGGACTTTCGCGGAGATCATTGCCGCTGCTGAGGCCCAGCTGCGGGGCTTGGGGACACAAATGGAGCGGCTGTCTCGAGCCGACACTGCGATGACAGCGGCCTTGTGGCCGGACTCCATCCATCCGTGCAGCTTCTCGTGCGTGGCGCGCTGGTTGCAGATGGGCCCGAATCACCTTAGCGACTGGCGCGTTTCCGCCGCCCGAGCCGATGCTGAGATGGCGCTCCGGATCGCGCTGTCTTGGCATTCGGATCTTCAGCTAGACGCGCTGATGGGTCAGCATGCTGGCTCGGAGCTGTTGTTGCAGGAGTGGGCCGGCCGGATCGCCTCCCGGGCCAGCTATATCGCCGAGTTCGCCTTCCACGACGAGTTCCATCCAGAACAGACGGAAGACGGCGTGGTCGTGGATGGCGACGCCTACGGCTTGCTTCTTCGCGACCCGGAGGGCAGCTCGGAGGAGACGGGCGTCTATGGCGACGCGGAAGCCGAAGAGGGCACCGGTGCTTCGCTGGACCCGGAGGCCGGCCGGGGGGAGCCGTCGACGTCACGATGCGGCGCTGGGAATGCCTGAGAAACTTTGTAGAGAATTTTGTTAAGTCGCAGGTCCACCCACCCACTGGGGGTTTTCAGGGTGTAATGAACTCGGGCCGTGGGCCTTTGCTTAAAACATTTATGTGTAAATGTTGTGAGTGTTTATTTGCTTTTTGCCTTTTGCTTTTTTCGAAC
>NC_041387.1:26090502-26125090 GCF_002162155.2 Triticum dicoccoides
AGTCAGACGACCGAGGCTCCGGTCTGTCACAAGGAGTTCGGCTCTTCGAGAGGCGGCCGCATGAGTTGGGTCCTTAGAAGCGTTGAGCGCGAGCGAAACACCCACTGGGCCGGCTGGCGGCAATCCGGCTTGGTCGGTTGGTGAGCAGCCGGTCGTGTGGCTAACTTAGTTGACAAGCGTCCGGCCGGGTTGGTCGACCCGGCAGCTTTGACTTAGTGTATGAATTGTAGGGGAGCTTTAGCCCGTTGTGCTTGTCCGCCGTCAGCCAGAGCTGGATCTGTGGTTTTAGGGCAAAGTGGGGGACCGCGGCGTCCTAACTTTATAAGGAATCACCAAGTAAAGCGACGGGGTGATGATCAAGCCGGCCAACCCCCGAGCCCCCGGGTCGAGCTAGTCGAGCTGGCGGCCGGGTTCGGTAGTAAAGTGATGTGAAATATGGACGCAATAAATTGGTCGGCAAAAGGCAGCCCCCGAGTCTCGTTCTGGGACCCCATAGTTTCATATGCTTACAAAAGATGTTGATACATACATTCGTGCGGCTAACTGTAAAACGGACAGAGGAGTTCCACGTTCCACAGCCGGGTCGTTTCTTCACCGGCGGTGTCCCTCTTGCGCTTCTTCGATTTGCGCGCGTTGATGAGGTAGTAGGCGTTGCAGTCGCGCAAAGTCCTGCTCACGATGAACGGGCCTTCCCATGGAGAGAACACCTTGTATTAGCCTGCCTGCTCTTGGATGAGTCGGAGGACGAGGTCGCTGAGGGAGTCCCGGATTAGGGGGTGTCCGGATGACCAGACTATAACCGTTGGCAGGACTCCCGGACTATGAAGATACAAGATTGAAGACTTTGTCCCGTGTCCGGGTGGGACATTCCTTGGCGTGGAAGGCAAGCTTGGCGATACGGATATGAAGATCTCCTCCCATTGTAACCGACTCTGTGTAACCCTAGCCTTCTCTGGTGTCTATATAAACCGGAGGGTTTTAGTCCGTAGGACGAACAACAATCATACCATAGGCTAGCTTCTAGGGTTTAGCCTCTCTGATCTCGTGGTAGATCTACTTTTGTACTACCCGTATCATCAATATTAATCAAGCAGGAGTAGGGTTTTACCTCCATCGAGAGGGCCCGAACCTGGGTAAAAACATCATGTCTCTTGTCTCCTGTTACCATCCGCCTAGACGCACAGTTCGGGACCCCCTACCCGAGATCCGCCGGTTTTGACACCGACATTGGTGCTTTCATTGAGAGTTCCTCTGTGTCGTCATCTTTAGGCCCGATGGCTCCTCCGATCATCAACAACGGCGCGGTCCAGGGTGAGACCTTTCTCCCTGGATAGATCTTCGTATTCGGCGGCTTTGCACTGCGGGCCAATTCACTTGGCCATCTGGAGCAGATCGAAAGCTACGCCCCTGGCCATCAAGTCAGATTTGGAAGCTTGAACTACACGGCTGACATCCGCGGAGACTTGATCTTCGACGGATTTGAGCCATGGCCGGGCACGCCGCACTATCGCGATGGGCATGATCCAGCTCTGGCGCCGAACAGTGCCCAGGAGGCCGCCCCGGTGTCCGCTCCGACCCTTAGTTCGGAGCCGACTGCGCCAATCGAGGACGGGTGGCTGGACACCGCCTCGGGGGCTGCAATCTCTACGGTGATCGAGCCGAACACCAGTCTTGTCCTTTGCGAAGCTCGCGACTCCAAGGTGCCGGACTCCTATCCAGACTCCGAACCTTCCGCGTCCCTGCCGATCGAACCCGATTGGGCGCCGATCATGGAGTTCGCCGCCGCGGACGTCTTACACTGCTCGCCCTTTGGCGACATTCTGAATTCACTAAAGTCTCTCTCTTTATTAGGAGAGCCCTGGCCGGACTATGGTCAGCAAGGTTGGGATGCAGACGACCAAGAAATTCAAAACCCACCCACCACCCACTTCGTAGCCACTGTCGATGATTTAACAGACATGCTCGACTTCGACTCCAAAGACATCGACGGTATGGACGCCGATGTAGGAGACGACCAAGACCCAGCGCCTCTAGGGCACTGGAAGGCCACCTCGTCATATGACATTTACATGGTGGACACCCCAAAAGAAGGGAATGGAGATGGAACAACGGAGGATGACCCCTCCAAGAAGCAGCCCAAGCGCCAGCGTCAGTGGCGCCGCTCTAAATCCCGCCATAGCAAAAACAGCGATTCCGGCACAGGAGATAATAACACCCCGGACAGTGCCAAAGACAACCCCCTCTAGCAGGATTCAGCACAGGAGGATGGAGAAGCCAGCCCTCATGAGAGAGCGGCAGACAGAGAGGTCGAGGACGATAATTACATGCCTCCCTCCAAAGACGAGGCAAGCCTCGACGACGACGAATTTGTCGTACCTGAGGATCTCGTCGAACAAGAGCGTTTCAAACACAGGCTTATGGCCACGGCAAGTAGCCTCAAGAAAAAACAGCAGCAGCTTAGAGCTGACCAAGACTTGCTAGCCGACCGATGGACTGAAGTCCTTGCGGCCGAAGAGTATGAACTCGAACGCCCCTCCAAGAGCTACCCAAAGCGCAGGTTGCTACCCCGATTAGAGGAGGAAGCACCTAAACCTACATCACCAGCGCACGACGTGGCCGACCGGCCACCTCGTGGCCGCGACAAAGAGGCCTCTCGGCCATCTACTCAAGCCACACCCCGGCGCCGCTATACCAAGGCACGGGGAAATGCGTCGGACCTGCGAGACATATTGGAGGACAAGGCAAGGCAAACGAGATCGAAATACGGATCGCGTGGGCGCCCCACGCCACGTGCGGTAACTGTCATGCCGGATATGGCAAATACGGCCAGGCCGAACATAGCAGCTCACTTGAGCTACGTCGTGATATAGCCCAGTACAGAGGCGCCGCACACTCACTATGCTTCACAGATGAAGTAATGGATCATCAAATCCCTGAGGGTTTTAAACCCGTAAACATCGAATCATACGATGGCACAACAGATCCTGCGGTATGGATCAAGGACTATCTTATTCATATCCACATGGCCCGCGGTGATGATCTACACGCTATCAAATACCTCCCACTCAAGCTTAAAGGACCAGCTCGGCATTGGCTTAACAGCTTGCCAGCAGAGTCAATTGGTTGTTGGGAGGACCTGGAAGCCGCATTCCTCGACAACTTCCAGGGCACCTATGTGAGACCACCAGACGCCGATGACCTCAGCCACATCATTCAGCAGCCAGATGAATCGGCCAGACAATTCTGGACACGGTTCCTAACCAAGAAAAATCAAATAGTTGACTGTCCGGACGCAGAGGCCCTCGCAGCCTTCAAACATAACATCCGTGACGAATGGCTTGCCCGGCACCTAGGACAGGAAAAGCCGAAATCCATGGCAGCCCTCACAACACTCATGACCCGCTTTTGCGCGGGAGAAGACAGCTGGCTAGCTCGTAGTAATAACATGACCAAGAGCCCTGGTAATTCGGATACCAAGGACAACAATGGCAGGTCGCGTCGCAACAAACACAAGCGTCGCATTAACGGCGACAATGCGGAGGATACAATAGTTAACGCCGGATTCCGAGGCTTTAAACCCGGTCAGCGGAAAAAGCCATTCAAAAGAAGTACTTCGAGCCCGTCCAATTTGGACCGAATACTCGATCGCTTGTGCCAGATACACGGCACCCCCGAAAAATCAGCCAATCACACCAACAGGGATTGTTAGGTGTTAAAGCAGGCAGGCAAGTTAAGCACCAAAAACAGAGACAAGGGGCTGCATAGCGATGACGAGGAGGAGCCCCGGCCGCCGAACAATAGGGGACAGAAGGGCTTCCCCCCACAAGTGAGGACGGTGAACATGATATACACAACCCACATCCCTAAAAGGGAACGGAAGCGTGCACTCAGGGACGTATATGCGTTGGCGCCAGTCGCCCCAAAGTTCAACCCATGGTCCTCCTGCCCGATCACTTTCGATCGAAGGGACCACCCCACTAGCATCCGCCATGGCGGATTCGCCGCATTGGTTCTAGACCCAATCATTGACGGATTTCACCTCACTAGAGTCCTTATGGACGGCGGCAGTAGCATGAACCTACTTTATCAGGATACAGTGCGAAAAATGGGCATAGATCCCTCAAGGATTAAACCCACAAAGACGACTGAGGGAGTTCCGGACTAGGGGGTGTCCGGATAGCCGAACTATCATCATCGGCCGGACTCCAAGACTATGAAGATACAAGATTGAAGACTTCGTCCCGTGTCCGGATGGGACTTTCCTTGGCGTGGAAGGCAAGCTTGGCGATACGGATATGTAGATCTCCTACCATTGTAACCGACTCTGTGTAACCCTAACCCTCTCCGATGTCTATATAAACCGGATGGCTTTAATCCGTAGGACGAACAACAATCATACCATAGGCTAGCTTCTAGGGTTTAGCCTCCTTGATCTCGTGGTAGATCCACTCTTGTGACACACATCATCAATATTAATCGAGCAGGACGTAGGGTTTTACCTCCATCAAGAGGGCCCGAACCTGGGTAAAACATCGTGTCCCTTGTCTCCTGTTACCATCCGCCTAGACGCACAGTTCGGGACCCCCTACCCGAGATCCGCCGGTTTTGACACCGACATTGGTGCTTTCATTGAGAGTTCCTCTGTGTCGTCACCGATAGGCTCGATGGCTTCTTCGATCATCATCAACGACGCAGTCCAGGGTGAGACCTTCCTCCTCGGACAGATCTTTGTATTCAGCGGTTTCGCACTGCGGGCCAATTCGCTTGGCCAACTGGAGTAGATCGAAAGCTACGCCCCTGGCCGTCAGGTCAGATTTGGAAGTTTGAACTTCACAGCTGACATCCGCGGGGACTTGATCCTCGTGGATTCGAGCCACAGCCGAGCGTGCCGCACTGTCACGGCGAGCATGATTTAGCTCTGCAGCTGGACAGTACCCTGGAGGCCGCACTCGAACCTGCTCTGATCTTCAATTCGGAGCCGGCTGCGCAGGTCGAGGACGGATGGCTAGACACCACCTCGGGGGCTGCAACCTCTATGGCGATAAAGCCGAACACTGACCTTGTCCCTCATGAAACTCGTGACTCCGAGGTGCCGGACTCCTTGCCCGACTCCAAAACTCCCGCGCCCCCTCCGATCGAATCTGATTGGGCACCGATCATGGAGTTCACCGCAGCGGACATCTTTCAACACTCACCTTTCGGCGACATCTTGAGTTCGCTAAAGTATCTCTCGTTATCAGGAGAGCCCTGGCCGGACTGCGGTCAGGACGGTTGGGATGCGGACGACGAAGAAATTCAAAGCCCACCCACCACCCACTTGGTAGCCACTGTCGACAATCTTACCGACATGCTAGACTACGACTCCGAAGACATCGACGGTATGGACGACGATGCCGGAGACGACCAAGAACCAGCGCCCACCGGGCACTGGAAAGCCACCTCATCATATGACATATACATGGTGCATATCCCAAAGGATGGGAATGGCGAAGGAACAGCGGAGGATGACCCCTCCAAGAAACAGCCCAAGCGCCGGCGTCAGCGGCGCCGCTCTAAATCCCGCCACAGCAAGAATGAAGATTCCGGCACCGGAGATAATAATACACCGGACAGTGCCGAAGACAACCCACTCCAGCAAGATCCAGCGCAGGAGGACGGAGACGCCAGCCCTCATGAGAGAGCGGCAGAAGAAGAGGTAGAGGATTATATGCCTCCCTCCGGAGACGAGGCAAGCCTCGAAGACGATGAATTCGTCGTGCCTGAGGATCCCGTCGAACAAGAGCGTTTTAAACGCAGGCTTATGGCCATGGCGAACAGCCTCAAGAAAAAGCAGCAACAGCTTAGAGCTGATCAAGATCTGCTAGCCGACAGATGGACCGACGTCCTCGCGGCCGAAGAGCATGAGCTCAAACGCCCCTCCAAAAGCTACCCTAAACGCAAGCTGCTCCCCCGATTAGAGGAGGAGGTGTATGAACCCGCATCACCAGGAGACAATACGGCTGACCAACCACCCCGTGGTCGCGACAGAAAGGCCCCTAGGCCCTTCACTAGAACCGTACCCTGGCATCGCTCGAAGAGCACAAAGCCACAGGGGAATGCTTCGGACTTGCGAGATATATTGGAGGATAAGGCAAGACAATCAAGATCGATCTATAGATCGCGTGGGCGCCCCATGATACATGACGACAACCGTCGCGCCGGACACAGTAAGTCCGGCCGGGCCGAACAAAACAGACAAAGCTCTTTTGAGCTCCATCGTGATATCGCCCAGTACAGAGGCGCCGCACACCCACTATGCTTCACAGATGAAGTAGTGGATCATCAAATCCCCGAAGGGTTTAAACCCGTGAATATTGAATCTTACGATGGCACAATTGACTCCACGGTTTGGATCGAAGACTATCTCCTTCACATCCATATGGCCCGCGGTGACGATCTTCACGCCATCAAATATCTCCCCCTCAAGCTTAAAGGACCAGCCCGGCATTGGCTTAACAGCTTGCCAGTAGAGTCAATTGGGAGTTGGGAAGACCTAGAAGCCGCATTCCTCGATAACTTCCAAGGCACGTATGTGCGACCACCAGAAGCTGATGACCTAAGCCACATAATTCAGCAGCCAGACGAATCGGCCAGACAATTCTGGACACGGTTCTTAACCAAGAAAAACCAAATCGTCGACTGTCCGGATGCGGAGGACCTCGTGGCCTTCAAGCATAATATCCGCGACGAGTGGCTTGCCCGGCACCTGGGACAAGAAAAGCCAAAATCCATGGCAGCCCTCACATCACTCATGACCCGCTTCTGCGCGGGTGAGGACAGCTGGCTAGCACGCGGCAACAACCTCAGCAAAAATTCTGGCAGTCTGGATATCAAGGACCGTAATGGCAGGTCGCGTCGTAACAAAAACAAACGCCGCATTAACGGCGACAATAGTGAGGATACGGCAGTCAATGCCGGATTCAGAGGCTCTAAACCCGGTCAGTGGAAAAAGCCATTCAAAAGAACTACTCTGGGTCCGTCCAATTTGGACCGAATACTCGACCGCTTGTGCCAGATACACGGCACCCCCGAAAAGCCAGCTAACCACACCAATAGGGACTGTTGGGTATTCAAGCAGGCAGGCAAGTTAATTGCCGAAAATAATGACAAGGGGCTGCATAGCGATGACGAGGAAGAGACCCGACCGCCGAACAATAGAGGACAGAAGGGTTTCCCCCCACAGGTGCGGACGGTGAACATGATATACGCAACGCACATACCCAAAAGGGAGCGGAAGCGTGCACTCAGGGATGTATACGCGATGGAGCCAGTTGCCCCGAAGTTCAATCCATGGTCCTCCTGCCCGATCACTTTTGACCGAAGGGACCACCCCACCAGCATCTGCCACGGCGGATTCGCCGCATTGGTCTTAGACCCAATCGTCGATGGATTTCACCTCACCAGAGTCCTGATGGACGGCGGCAGCAGCCTGAACCTGCTTTATCAGGATACAGTGCGCAAAATGGGCCTAGACCCCTCAAGGATTAAACCTACCAAGACGACCTTTAAAGGCGTCATACCAGGTGTAGAAGCCAATTGTACAGGCTCAGTTACACTGGAAGTGGTCTTCGGATCCCCGGATAACTTCTGAAGCGAGGAGTTAATCTTTGACATAGTTCCGTTCCGCAGCGGCTATCATGCCCTGCTCGGGCGTACCGCGTTTGCAAAGTTCAACGCGATGCCGCACTACGCATACCTCAAGCTCAAGATGCCAGGCCCTCGAGGAGTCATCACGGTCAACGAAAACACTGAACGTTATCTCCGCACGGAGGAACATACAGCGGCTCTCACGGCAGAAGTACAATGCAGCCTCTTAAGGCAATTCTCGATTCCGGCCGTTAAGCGGCCGGACACAGCTAAGCGCGCCCGGAGTAACCTACAACAAGACCACCTGGCACGTTCCGAGCATGCGTAGCAGTGCGGCCCCAACCCCAGCCCCTGTAAAACGTCAAGACAGGTCCTTCGCGTACACCATTACGCTCTGAAGATACCATGGGCATGGGGAGAGGGGCGCGACCATGATAGGCCCGGACTGCGACTCAACCACACCAGGGGCTCTCAAGTGTGTCATTCTTTTTTTTCTTCTTTTTCCTTTTTATTTTTACCCACAGGACTCCGTTCGTCAGAGGCCCTGTCCGGCAGTAGACCTGCCGAACTCACGATGCAACATCCAGGGAAGAAGAAAGGCTACAACAAATATCCAGGTGGTCTCCATTACGAGCATTAAATCTGTTTTATGCACCATTCCGCAGCCTACCCCTGGAGGGGGACATGTTTAACAGTCACATCTCTTGCTTATCGCACCATTTGTATCATTCTGCACTTATAGCAGTTTTTCTTGAATAAGTAATGCAGCACCTTTTTGCTTCCAATTGCATTTCTCTTTTATACATATGTTCATTTGTGACATGTCGCATCCGTACGTTTTGGTACGGCTAAATACACCAGGGGCTCATGTTTCCCGCATCATGGTGTGATAAGTCCGAACACTTTCACAAGTGCGGCACCCCGAACTTATAGCATTATATGCATCGGCTCCGAATCATGTCTTGGGTCAATAGTTGGGTTTGCCCGGCTCCCATGTTTTGGTACCTTACGTTTCGTTGTATCGGCTAAGGTAGCACTGGGAGAACCACTGCGATTGCGCCCCAGTTGAGCTGGGTTAACGCCTTAGTGGAGAAAGCTAAAACTGACCGTCATGATGAGGCGAGAGCTGGTCGCTATTCGAGAGGTTTTTTGCGAGTCCCTAAAGACTTATGCCGCTTAGAGCGAGGATCCGGTTTTTGTCCGGCCCAGGCGTGGATAGCGCCACAAATTCGGCCTTCCGAAGACTAGGGGCTTCGCCGAAATTTAAAATTATAGAATTCTATGGCTAAGTGAGAGTGTTCAAGCATTATAAGTCCGGTTGCCTTGTTCGCTGTGTTGAGCGCCTCCCTAGATGGACCCAAAAATGGGAACAAGAGTGCTCAAGTTTATCCCGAACACCCCAGCACTCGTGGCATGGGGGCTGAAGCCGACGACTTGCCATCTCTCAGAATTGATAAACAGCCGCACAGAAGGTAATATTTTAAATTAAGAAGCGTTGCTTAGCGCATATGAACTAAGTTTTCAGCGCACAGGATAACAAAATGCAAGTCTACTCAAATATTACATCTTTGGAGCACTCACCCGCAATAGTGCGGGCACCCTTCAGGACACTCTTATAATACATCTCGGGCGTGCGGTGCTCCTTGCCCTGCGGTGGCGGGTCCGTCACAAGCTTCTGGGCATCCATCTTGCCCTAGTGCACCTTTGAGCGGGAAAGGGCCCGACGGGCACCCTCAATACAAGCGGAGTGCTTGATGACTTCAACCCACGGGCACGCATCCACTAGCCGTCGCACCAGGCCGAAGTAGCTCCCAGGCATGGCCTCCTTAGGCCACAGCCGAACTATGAGGCCCTTCATGGCCTGTTCGGCCACCTTGTGGAGCTCGACCAGCTGCTTCAGCTGGTCGCTAAGGGGCACCGGATGTCCGGCCTCAGCATATTGAGACCAAAAGACCTTCTCCGTCGAGCTCCCCTCCTCGGCCCGGTAGAATGCGGCAGCATCAGATACGCTGCGAGGAAGATCTGCGAACGTCCTGGAGAGCTCCAAATTCGGGTAAGTAACAGGTAATTAACACTCACATGCTTACTTTGCATGAAAAATGCCTTACCCGCCGCTATTTTCTTCAATTCCTCGATTTCTCGGAGGGCCTTATAGGCTTCGGCCTTAGCGGCTTTGGCACTCTCAAGAGCCGTCGCAAGCTCGGACTCTCGAGTCTCCGAGTCATGCTCCAAACTCTCATGTTTTTCCATGAGAGCCTGGAGCTCTTGCTGTACCTCCGCCACCCGCGCCTCCTGCTTCTCTTGCTCGGAGCATTCCGTGGCCGCATTACGTTCGGCCGCGGACACCGCCTCCTTTAGGGTCGCCACCTCGCTAGTGGCCCCTACAATACCGACGTTATCCTTGTCATTCTTCTTGCAACCAAAATCCTTTTCTGTAAGGTACAATTTTAGTAAGGTGTTACTCACCTTCCTTGTCCTCGAGCTGCTTTTTGGCACGGCCGAGCTCGTTCTCGGACCGCTCGAGGCTTTCCTTCAAAGTATTGACCTCCGCAGTCAGTGCGGCAGAGGTCAGCAGCGCAGCCTGCAATCCCATATTGACATATTTTTTGTGACTCCTGTGTATATCTTCCTAAGATCCTTAGTCCGGCTTTTCTTTCCGAACACCGAACCGAGCATCAAGGGCTACTGTCTATGTGGTACTATTTTACATATATCAAAATTCTTACCTCAAAGCCTGTTAGAAGGCTGCTGCAGGCTTCGGTCAGCCCGCTCTTGGCGAGCTGAACCTTCTGAATCACCGCACTCATAACAGTGCAGTGTTCCTCTTCAATGGAGGCGCCATTGAGCGCCTCCAGCAAGTTATCCAGCGCCTCCGGTTGGACGGAGGCTGCCGGCGTCACGGTCTTGCCCTTCTTACGAAGGGGTCGCCCGCCGGACTCCAGAGCCACTATGGGTTCCGGGGCCGAGTCTGGTGCAAAGTCCGGGAGGTTGTCCTGCGACACCTCCGGGGCCTCCTCCTCTGGGTGGGTCCCTTCCCGGGATCCCACCTCGGCATCGTCCGCAGCACGGGGGGTGGAGGCAGTCGGAAGAGAATCCATATCCGACGCACCTAAGGACACGCTCGACGAAGCGGGAAGATCATCCTTGGGCGGACTGCAGGGTTGTATGCGGCATTAGAAAGACATTATGTGGCGAAAAGAAAAACCATGAAGTTATTCGGGAGTCCGGATACTTACGATCTCGCCAGGGGCTTGGCCCTTGGAGGCCAGTCCTCGTCGTCGTCACTAGCGTTGGCAGAGCAGTCCGGGGGAAGAGTTTTTCCCTTCTTGGACCCTTCGGCCTCCCTCGTTGGGGAGGCCTTCCTTTTCTTCTCTCCCCCCACTGGGGGAGAGGCCTTCTTCTCCTCCTCACCTTGGTGAGAGGAGTCGGCCTCGGAGTCGTCATCCGATAGCACCTGAAAACGGGAACTCTTCCGAGTCCCCGTGGCCTTCTTCTTGGCCTTCTTCTCCGGCACCACGTGGGGTGCCGGAGCCAGCAGCCCCATTAGGCGGGCGTCCGCTGGGTCCTCCAGCAATGGGGCCAGACATATATTCTGTTCGGCCTTCGCCAGCCAGTCCTGTCAAAGGTAAAGGGAGTTTAGATCCCACATAGAGTCAAACTATGGAAAACGAGCGTTCTGTAAAGGACAAAATCACTTACCTCGTCAGCCGGACGCTGCGAGCTAAATCCGCGATCTTCGGTAGCGGATGCGGGAGCCTCGGCACCCTTGAACAGCACCTTCCGGACATCTTCGTACGTAGTGTCGAAGAGCCCGCTCAGAGTCTGGTGTTGCGCCGGATCGAACTCCCACATGTTGAAACCCCGTCGTTGGCACGGGAGAATCCGGCGGATGAGCATGACCTGGACTACATTGACAAGCTTGAGCTTCTTGTCCACCAGCTTTTGGATACAGGCTTGGAGTCCGGTCAGCTCCTCCGAATCACCCCAGATCCGGCCACTATCTTTCCAGGAGGTGAGCCGTGTAGGGATGTCGGATCTGAATTCGGAGGCCGCTGCCCATTCAGGGTCACGCGGCTCGGTGATGTAGAACCACCCCGGTTGCCACCCCTTGATGGTTTCCACGAAAGTGCCCTCAAGCCAAGTAACGTTGGACATCCTGCCCACCATGGCGCCTCCGCATTCCGCTTGGCTGCCCTTCACAACCTTCGGCTTGACACTGAAGGTCTTGAGCCACAAGCCGAAGTGGGGCTGGATGCAGAGGAAGGCCTCACACACGACGATAAACGCCGAGATGTTGAGGATGAAATTCGGGGTCAGATCGTGGAAATCCAGGCCGTAGTAGAACATGAGCCCCCGGACAAAGGGATGGAGTGGGAAGCCCAGTTCGCGGAGGAAATGGGGAAGAAATACTACCCTCTCATGGGGCCTGGGGGTGGGGATGAGCTCTCCCTCGTCGGGGAGCCGGTGCATGATGTCGCTGGACAAATATCCGGCGCTACGCAGCTTCTGGATCTGCCCCTCCGTGATGGCGGAGGCCATCCACTTGCCTCCCACTCCGGACATAGTTGGAGAAGGTTGAGGTGAGAAGTGCGGACTTGGGCGCTGGAGCTCGAGTTCGCGGAGATGGATAAGCCAAGGAGGAAGAAGGCGCAGGTAAAAGGGTTGGATCTTTATCCCCTTATATGGGCGGACACAAACATGTGTCCCCACCGGCCTGATAAAACTCGCTTATCCCCCAAGCATCGCAATCAATGGTGCGGTTGGGTTACCCATGTCCGTATTGATTGGAATCCCGGAATAAGGGAAACACGATCTCTGCTTCGACAAGACGTGCCAAGGAAACCGCTTCGCTAAACGCGCTGAGGTGGTACAATAAAAACGATTCTAGTAAAGGCTTGGTAGTGGTGTGATGTCACGCCGCAAAATACGTCAGCAGATTGAACTTGTGTAATATTATTCTCTCTACGGTGGTGCGTGGAATTTATTTTTGCAGAGCTGGACACTATCCTAGTGTTCACAATCTTCTATAAATTGTTCGGAGGAAGAACCCGCCTTGCAATGCCGAAGACAACATGCGCGCCGGACTCGTCGTCATTGAAGCCTGGTTCAGGGGCTACTGAGGGAGTTCCGGACTAGGGGTGTCCGATAGCCGAACTATCATCATCGGCCGGACTCCAAGACTATGAAGATACAAGATTCAAGACTCCGTGCCGTGTCCGAATGGGACTTTCCTTGGCGTGGAAGGCAAGCTTGGCGATACGGATATGTAGATCTCCTACCATTGTAACTGACTCTGTGTAACCCTAGCCCTCTCCGGTGTCTATATAAACCGGATGGCTTTAGTCCGTAGGACGAACAACAATCATACCATAGGCTAGCTTCTAGGGTTTAGCCTCCTTGATCTCGTGGTAGATCCACTCTTGTAACACACGTCATCAATATTAATCAAGTAGGACGTAGGGTTTTACCTCCATCAAGAGGGCCCGAACCTGGGTAAAACATCGTGTCCCTTGTCTCCTGTTACCATCCGCCTAGATGCACAGTTCGGGACCCCCTACCCGAGATCCGCCGGTTTTGACACCGACAACGACCTTTAAAGGCGTCATACCAGGTGTAGAGGCCAACTGTACAGGCTCAGTTACACTATTAGTGGTCTTCGGATCCCCGGTTAATTTCCGAAGCAAGGAGTTAATCTTCGACATAGTCCTGTTCTGCAGTGGCTATCACGCCCTGCTCGGATGAACCGCATTTGCAAAGTTCAATGTGGTGCTGCACTATGCATACCTCAAGCTCAAGATGCTAGGCCCTCGAGGAGTCATTACGGTCAATGGAAACACCGAACGCTCTCTCCAAACAGAGGAGCATACGGTGGCCCTCGTGGCGGAAGTACAAAGTAGCCTCTCAAGGCAATTCTCGAGTCCGACTATTAAACGTTTGGACACCGTCAAGCGCGCCCGGAGTAACCTACAACAAGACCGCCTGGCACGTTCCGTGCAAGCGTAGTAGTGTGGCCCCAACCCCAGCCCTCGCGAAATCACAAAACCAGTACTACACGCACATAATTACGCTCTGGAAACACCATGGGCATAAGGGGAGGGGCACAACCATGCCACGCCCAAAATGCGGCTCAACCGCACTAGGGGCTCCCAATTTTGTCTTTTCTTTTTTCTTAATTTCAGGATTCCATTCTCCGAAAGGCCTGTCCGGCAGTACAATCGCAGAACACACGATGCAACAGCTAGGGAGGCAGCAAGCTACGTCGAATGTCCACGTGGTCTCTTTAACGAGCTAAATACCTGTCTTACATAAAGTCCCGCAGCTTGCCCCTGGAGGGGGATATGTCAAATAATCCCATCTCTTGCTTATCGCACTATTTGTATCGTTCTGCTTTCACAGCAGCCTTTTAATAAACAATACATAGCTCTTGTCTATTCTTGCATTCATTTTTTATGTAAATATGTTCAGTTATGACATTATGCAACCGTACACTTTGATACGGCCAATACACCAAGGGCTTAAAGTACCCCAGAATATGGTGTGTGAAGTCTGAACACTCTCACGAGTGCGGCACCCCGAACTTATAGCACTATATGCATCGGCTCCGAATCATGTCTTGGGTCAATAGTTGGGTTTGCCCGGCTCCCATGTTTTGGTACCTTACGTTCCGCTATATCGGCTAAGGTAGCGCTGGGAGAACTACTGCGATTGTGCCCCAGTTGAGCTGGGTTAAGCACCACAGTAGAGAAAGTTAAAACTGACCGTCATGATAGGGCGAGAGCCGGTCGCTGTTCGAGAGGTTTTTCGAGTCCCTAAAGACTTATGATGCTTAGAGTGAGGAGCTGGCTTTGTCCGGCCTAGGCGTGGATAGCGCCCCGAACTCGGTCTTCCGAATACTAGGGGCTTCGCGGAAATTTAAAATTACAGAATTCTATGGCTAAGTGAGAGTGATAAAGCATTATAGTCCGATTGCCTTGTTCGTTGTGCTGAGCACCTCCCTCGAAGGACCCAAGAATGGGAACAAGAGCACTCAGGTTTATCCCGAACACCCCAGCACTCGTGGCATGGGGGTAGAAGCCGATGACTTCCATCTCTCATATTTAATAAATGGCCGCACAGAAGGTAATATTTTAAATTCAAACAGCGTTGCTTAGCGCATATGAACAAGTTTTTAGCGCACAGGATAAACACGAGCGAGTTTACTCAAAAATTACATCCCTGGTACACTCATTCGCCACAAGGCGGGCACCCTTCAGGACGCCCTCATAATACATTTCAGGCCTGCGATGCTCCTTCCCCTCCGGTGGCCCATCTGTCACCAGCTTCTCAGCATCCAGCTTGCCCCAGTGCACTTTAGCACAGGCAAGGGCCCTACGGGCGCCTTCGATGCATACGGAGCGCTTGATGACTTCAAGCCGCGGACAGGCATCTACCAGCCACCTCACCAGCCCAAAGTAGCTCCCAGGCAGGACCTCCCCAGGCCACATCCAGCCTATAAGGCCCTTCATGGCATGTTCGGCTACCTTATGGAGCTCGACCAGCTGCTTTAGCTGGTCGCTCAAGGGCACCGGGTGTCCGGCCTCAGCATACTGGGACCAGAACACTTTCTTCATCGAGCTCCCTTCTTCGGCTTGGTAGAATGCGGCGACGTCGGAGACACTATGGGGCAGATCTGCGAATGCTCCTGGAGAGCTCCGGACTCGGGTAAGTAACAAGTAATTCACTTTCAAGTGCTTGTTTTGCATAAAGAATGCCTTACCCGCCGTTATCTTCTTCATCGCCTCAATTTCCTGGAGGGCTTTTTGGGCTTCGGCCTTGGCGGATTTGGCGCTCTCAAGGGCCGAGGCAAGCTCGGACTCTCGAGTCTTTGAGTCAAGCTCCAATCTCTTGTGTTTCTTCACAAGAGCATGGAGCTCTTGCCGCACCTCCTCCGCCCGCCCCTCCTGCTTTTCTCGCTCGATGCGCTCCACGGCCACATTGTCTTCGGCCTTGGACAGCGCTTCCTTTAGGGTCGCTGTCGGTGTCAAAACCGGCGGATCTCGGGTAGGGGGTCCCGAACTGTGCGTCTAGGCGGATGGTAACAGGAGACAAGGGACATGATGTTTTACCTAGGTTCGGGCCCTCTTGATGGAGGTAAAACCCTACGTCCTGCTTGATTAATATTGATGATGTGTGTTACAAGAGTGGATCTACCACGAGATCAAGGAGGCTAAACCCTAGAAGCTAGCCTATGGTATGATTGTTCTTCGTCCTATGGACTAAAGCCATACGGTTTATATAGACACCGGAGAGGGCTAGGGTTACACAGAGTCGGTTACAATGGTAGGAGATCTACATATCCGTATCGCCAAGCTTGCCTTCCACGCCAAGGAAAGTCCCATCCGGACACGGGACGAAGTCTTCAATCTTGTATCTTCATAGTCTTGGAGTCCGGCCGATGATGATAGTTCGACTATCCGGACACCCTCTAGTCCAGGACTCCCTCAGTCGCCACCTCCGTTGTGGCCCCTATAACACCCACCTTGGTCCTGTCACTATTTGCAACCAGGTATTTTCATATACTTACATAAGGTACTACTTACCTTCTTTGTCCTCGAGCTGCTTCTTGGCAAGGCCGAGCTCGTTCTCGGACCGCTCAAGGCTCTGCTTCAATACGTCGACCTCCGCAGTCAGTGCGGCAGAGGTCAGCAGCGCAACCTGCATTCCCATATTGACACACTTATGTTAGACTCCTGTGTATATCTTTTTAGATCCTCAGTCCGGCTTTTCTTTCCGAACACCAAACTGAGCATTAGGGGCTACTGTCTATGCGGTAATATTTTTACATGTTTTAAATACATACCTCAAAGCCTGTTAGAAGGCTGGCACATGCTTTTGTCAGCCCGCTCTTGGCGGACTGAACCTTCTGAATCACCGCACTCATAATAGTGCAGTGCTCCTCGTCGATGGAGGCGCCGTTGAGCACCTCCAGCAAATTATTCGGTGCCTCCGGTTGGACGGAGGTCACCGGCGTTGTAGGCTTGCCCTTCTTATGAAAGGGCCGCCTGCCGGACTCCGAAACCTGAAGGTTCCGGTGCGGCGTCCGGCCCAGGGCCGGACTTAGAGCCCTTTCGGGTTTTATCTCCTTTGCGCCTGGAATCCGGAAGGTCGCCTTGCGGTGCCTCCGGGGCTGCCTCCTCCTGGCTCATCCCCTTTTGGGACTCCACCTCGGCATCATCCGTGGGGCGAGGTGAGGTAGCGGTCCAGAGTGAAAGACTATTCACATCCGACGAATCCAGGGATCCGCTCGACGAAGCGTCGAGCTGGGCCTTGGGCGGACTGCATGATTATGTTCGGCGTTAGAAGATACTGTGCAGTAAAGGAACACCATGAGTTATTCTGGTACCCGAATACTTACGATTTTGCCAGGGGCTTGGCCCAGGCATCTTCGTGTGTTGTGTCGAAGAGCCTGGACAAAGTTTGGTGCAGGGCCGGGTCGAATTCCCACAAATTAAAAGCCCGTCGTTGACACGGGAGGATCCGGCGGAAGAGCATGACCTGGACTACGGTGACAAGTTTAACTTTCCTGTCAATCAGGTCTTGGACGCGGGTTTGGAGTCCGGTCAGCTCTACCGAATTACCCCATGATAGGCCCGCTCTTTCCATGAGGTGAGCTGTGTGGGGATGCCAGATCGGAATTCGGGGGCCGCTGCCCATTCAGGGTCACGCGGCTCAGTGATATAGAACCACCCCGATTGCCACCCCTTAATGGTTTCCACAAAGGAGCCTTCGAGCCATGTGACGTTGGCCATCTTGCCCACCATGGCGCCTCCGCACTCCGCCTGCTGGCCGCCCACTACCTTCGGCTTGACATTGAAGATCTTCAGCCATAAGCCGAAGTGGGGCTTAATGCGGAGGAAGACCTTGCACACGACGATAAACGCCGAGATGTTGAGGATGAAGTTTGGGGCCAGATCATGGAAATCCAGGCCATAGTAGAACATGAGCCCCGGAAAAATGGGTGGAGTGGGAAGCCTAGTCCGCGGAGGAAATCGGGGAGGAATACCACCCTCTCATGGGTCCTAGGAGTGGGGATGAGCTGTCCCTCATCTGGGAGCCGGTGTGCGATGTCGTTGGACAAATATCCGGCTTTCCTCAACTTTTTTATGTGCCCCTCCGTGACGGAGGAGGCCATCCACCTGCCTCCCGCTCCGGACATGGCTGGAGAAGGTCGAGGTGGGAAGTGCGGACTTGGGCGCTGGAGCTTGAGTGCGCGGAGATGGATAAGCAAAGGAGGAAGAAGGCGTAAATGGAAAGAGTGGATCCTTATCCCCTTATATGGGCGGACGAAACTATGTACCCCCACCAGCCTAGTAAAACTTGCTTATCTCCCAAGCGTCGTGATTAATGGCGCGGTTGGGTTACCCACGCCCGTATTGATGAGAATCCCGGAATAAGGGGACATGATCTCTGCTTTGACAAGACGTGCCAAGGAAACCGCCTCGCTAGACGCGCTGAGGTGGGATAATAAAACGATTCGAATAAAGGCTTGACCGTGGCGTGATGTCACGCTACGGAATACGTCAGCATATTAGATTTGTACGAATATTATTCTCTCTACGGTGGTATGTGGAACTTATTTTGCAGAGCCGGACACTATCCTTGTGTTCAAAATCTTTTATGGAGTATTCGGAGGAGGAACCCGCCTTGCAATGTCGAAGACAATCAGCACGCCGGACTCGTCGTCATTGAAGCCTGGTTCAGGGGCTACTGAGGGAGTCCCGAATTAGGGGGTGTCCGGATGACCGGACTATAACCTTTGGCCGGACTCCCGGACTATGAAGATACAAGATTGAAGACTTCGTCCTGTGTCCGGATGGGACATTCCTTGGGTGGAAGGCAAGCTTGGTGATACGGATATGAAGATCTGCTCCCATTGTAACCGACTCTGTGTAACCCTAGCCTTCTCCGTGTCTATATAAACCAGAGGGTTTTAGTCCGTAGGATGAACAACAATCATACCATAGGCTAGCTTCTAGGGTTTAGCCTCTCTGATCTCGTGGTAGATCTACTCTTGTACTACCCATATCATCAATATTAATCAAGCAAGAGTAGGGTTTTACCTCCATCGAGAGGGCCCGAACCTAGGTAAAAACATCGTGTCCCTTGTCTCATGTTACCATCCGCCTAGACGCACAGTTCGGGACCCCCTACCCGAGATCCGCCGGTTTTGACACCGACAGTCGCCTTCACGGAATGCGAGAGGCTGGATCTTCTTGTTGTGGTAGTGACTTAGGCCTTGCTGGTAGATAGCCGAGCGGCCAAGTGCCAGAAGGCGCGCCTCTTCGAGCAGGTCGACGCCATCTTCGCGTGCTTCTCTTGCTTCTGCTTCGGTGTACATCGTGACGCACGGCGAGTCAAACTCGAAGTCGGTCGGGATGACGGCTTCGGATCCATAGACAAGGAAGAACGGGGTGAACCCAGTCGACCGGTTTGGTGTTGTGCGCAGACTCCAGAGAACTGTGGGCAACTCGTCGAGCCAACTATCGGGTGAGCGGACGAGTGGCTCGACGAGTCGCGGCTTGATGCCGCACAAGATGAGTCTGTTGGCCCGCTCAACCTGCCCGTTGGACTGCGGATGTGCCACGGAGGCTAGGTCGAGGCGGATGCCGGAGATGGAGCAGTATTGCTTGAGCGCGCCCTTGGCAAAGTTGGTGCCGTTGTCGGTGATGATGTTGTTCGGCATGCCGTAGCGCACCGCTATGTCCTTGATGAACCAGACGGCTGTTGGCCCATCCAGTTTCTTGATTGGTCTTGCCTCGATCCATTTGGTGAACTTATCCACTGCCACCAGCAAGTGCGTCATGCCGCCTCGAGCAGTTTTGAAGGGTCCCACCATGTCGAGTCCCCAAACCGCGAAGGGCCAGGCGATCGGTATGGTGCGGAGTGCTGACGCCGGCTGGTGGCTGCGTTTGCTGAAGCGCTGGCATCCTTCGCACTTGAGGACGAGAGACTCGGCGTCTTCGAGGGTCGTTGGCCAGTAGAAGCCATGGCGGAACGCCTTGGCCACGAGGGATCGAGATGCGGCATGGTGCCCGCACTTGCCCTGGTGAATGTCGAGGAGGATGTTGATGCCGCGGTCCTGCTCGACGCAACGCTGGAACACGCCGGTAGAGCTGCGCTTAACGAGCTCGTTGTTGATGGTGTTGTACGCGGATGCCCGACGCTGAACTTGCCGAGCCTCAGTTTCGTCCATGGGGAGAACCCCGTTTTCCAGCCATTCTGATATCGGCAGGGCCCAGGATGGGGCCGTGACGGCGGTGAAGACGGCCACCTGGGTGGGTTCCGAGTCGGCGGCTCCTGGGCCGGGTTGAGCAGCCCCGGGTTGGTGACGGCGACGGCCGGGTCCGGGGTGATGGTGGCCGGATTGAGCTGAGCAGCCCCCGGGCCGGGTTCAGCAGTCCCTGGTCCGGCTTGCGGTGCGGCCGGGTCTTCTGGGACGTGGATGGACTCGGAGTCCAGCGACGGCTTGACGGACAGCTTGCATAGGTGTTCGAGGGAGACGTCGGACGGGATGGCTTGACGTGACGAGGCAATCTTGGCAAGCGTGTCGGCTACCTCGTTCTCCGCGCGCGGGACGTGGAGGAACTCGCAGCCATCGAAGGATTCGGACAGCTTCCGGATGAGGAAGCGGTAGCTTGCCATGTTGGAGTCACGGGCATCCCACTCGTCGGAGCACTGCTGCACCACCAAGTCCGAGTCTCCGTAGCACAGGATGCGTCGGATGCCGAGTTCCTTGGCGAGCCGGAGGCCGTGCACAAGGGCTTCGTATTCGGCGACGTTGTTGGAGGCGGCGAAGTGGATCTGGAGTGCGTAGCGGAGTCGGCCGCCCTTCGGAGATGACAGTACGATGCCGGCCCCTAAGCCGAGTCGCATCTTGGACCCGTCGAAGTGCATGCGCCAATGCGTCGAGTCGGGAGGCGGCGGTAGGTACTGGGTCTCGGTCAAATCGACGAGGAAATCGGCCACGGCCTGCGACTTGATCGTGGTGCGGAGCTCGTAGAGGATGGTGTGACCGGCTAGCTGGATCGCCCATTGGCGACCCGGCCAGAGGCGTCCCGGCACCCGATGATCTCTCCGATCGGCACCGTGTTGACGACGGTGACGATGTGCTCTTGAAAGTACTGCTTCAGCTTCTTGGCGGTGAGGTACACGCCGTAACACATCTTCTGGTAGTGCGGGTAGTTCTGCTTGGAGGTGGAGAGCACTTCGCTCAGGTAGTAGACCGGGTGCTGGACGGCCTGGATCTTGCCCTTCTCCGGTCGCTCGACCGCCAGCACCATGCTGACCGCCCGCGAGGTCGTGGCTATGTAGAGCAACAGCGGCTCCTTGTCGGTCGGCGCGGCCAGGATGGGTGCGGTGGAGAGCATGCGCTTGAGGTCTTGTAAGGCTCCGTCCGCCTTGCCGTTCCACTCGAATGGGCTTGTTTTCTTCATTAGCTGGTACAGGGGCAGCGCCTTCTTGCTCAGCCGGCTTAGAAACCGGCTTACCGAGGCCAAGCAGCCTGTGAACTTCTAGACATCGCGCAGCCGGGTTGGCTTGCGCATGCGCTCGATGGCCTTGATCTTCTCTGGGTTTGCCTCGATGCCGCGTTCCGAGATGAGGAAACCGAGCAGCTTTCCGGCTGGGACACCGAAGACGCACTTTTCCGGGTTGAGCTTGACCTTGTATTTGCGGAGGTTGGAGAATGTTTCCTTCATATTGTCGAGGAGCGTGAGGTGCTGCTTGGTCTTCACCACGATATCGTCCATGTACACGTGGATGTTCTTGCCGAGTTGCGGTAGCAAGCATTTCTGCATGCAGCAATGGAAGGTGGCGCTGGCGTTCTTCAACCTGAATGACATGGTGATGTAGCAGTACGCCCTGAAGGGCGTGATGAAGGACGTCTTCAGAGCATCGGCCGGATCCAGCTTGACCTGGTGATAGCCGGAGTAGGCGTCCAGGAAGGATAGCAGCTCGCACCCGGCGGTCGAGCCGATGACTTGGTCGATCCGTGGGAGGGCGAACGGATCCTTGGGACAGGCCTTGTTGAGGCTGGTGTAGTCGATACACATGCGCCAGGTCTTGTTCTTCTTTAGGACGAGGACTGGGTTGGCCAGCCACTCGGGGTGAAACACTTCCATTATGAAGCCGGCCGCCAAGAGCTTGGCGACCTCTTCACCAATGGTTCTTCTCTTCTCTTCGGAAAATCGACGGAGGGGTTGACGGACAGGCTTGGCGTCCTTGCGGACGTGGAGTTTGTGCTCGGCGTACTCCCTCGGGATACCTGGCATGTCTTTGGGGGTCCATGCAAAGATATCCTGATTCTCATGGAGGAAGTCGACGAGCTCGCCTTCCTATTTGTTGTCGAGGCGGGCGCCTACGACAACGTACTTGCTGCAGCTGGGGTCTTCCGGGTTCAGCTTCACTTTCTTGGTTTCCTTGGAGGGCTTGAAGGCGGCCTCATCAGCCGGGTCCAGGGTCGGAATCGACGCGTCGGAGGCCTCACCGGCCAGGGCGACGATCTGGTCGAGCTGGCGCCGCTCCTCGGCAATGACCAGCGACTCGGCCAGCTCGGCGCCGTCTCGGGCGCACTCCAGAGACTTGCGGTAGTCGCCGGTGACGGTAATGAGGCCCTTGGGACCCGGCATCTTCATCTTCAGGTACGCGTAGTGGGGGACCGCCATGAACTTGGCGAGCGCGGGCCGGCCCAGCAGCGCATGATACACGCTGGACAGGTCCACCACCTCGAACCAGATTGGTTCGCGTCAGAAGTGGCTGCTGTCGCCGAACAGGACGTCAAGCCGGACCTGGCCAATGGGTGAACAGGAGAGGCCGGGTACGATGCCGTGGAAGACGGTCCAGGTTGGATCCAGGTCCTCGGCCTTGAGGCCGAGCTTGGTCACCGTGTCGCGGTAGAGGATGTTGATGTTGCTGCCGCCGTCGATGAGGACTCGGGAGAACTTGCAGGTGCGCCGCGTGATGATGGTAGGGTTGAGGATGAGGGCGTATCCACCCGGACTCGGCATGACTGTCGGGTGATCCTCCCGGGTCCAGGTGATCGGGCGATCCGACCTATGCATGAAATCCGTCTTGGCTGGGACGACGGTGTTCACCTCCTGCTGGAGGAGGCGCTCGCTGCGCTTGTCGTCGCCAAGGCTGGTGAAGACGACGTAGGCCGCGTTCTGGTCCGGGTAGGCGTCGTTCCGCATCGCGCCGCCGGCGGGAGGCGGCGGTGGAGGCGGAGGTGGCTGCCCCACGCCCAGAGCCGAAGCCAGAGGAGGTGGAATGTCGCCCCTCATGATGCGCTTGGTGATGGCGCACTGTCGAAGCGTGTGCGTGGAGGGTCTTGCTCCGCTGTGGTGCTTGCATGGGGCATTGAGTATCTCTTCAAAGCTCATGGCGAGTTGCCATGCCATCTTGCGGGTCTGCCGGCGCTTCGCTGCCGGGTCTGCCGCGGGCTCGGCGGCCGCAATGAGCCAGTTGTCGTGGCGCTGCGCCGGCTGCTCGGCCTTGCGCTTGTTGTTCTGGTGGTGCTGCTGCCGGCTGCTTTCGCTGGCCGGCTTCTGTGGAGGGACCGGCTTCGCCTTGCCGGCCTCATCCAGCGCCACCTGGATCTTCATGGTAGAGTCGGTGTTGGCGTACTTGTCCGCCGTCACCATGAGCGCGGCCATGGTGGCCGGCTCGAAACGTAGAAGCTTGTGCTTGAGGAGGGTGCCGTCTCGGCACCCGCTGACGAAGTATTGGATCGCCTAGACTTCCTGGACGCCCTCACAGCTGTTCCACAGCTCGGTCCAGCGTGCGAGGTACTCGCGGCCGGTCTCCGTCGTCCCCTGCACGCACATGGCGAGCTGGCTGGGGCGACCGGGCCGCTTGTACGTCCCCGTGAAGTTGCGGACAAAGGCTTCCTCGAAATCGACCCATGCGTTGATGCTGCCCATTGTCAGGTTGTTCGACCATGTGCGAGCCGATTCTTGGAGCATGAGTGGTGCATAGCGCACGGCGAGACGACGATTGGCACCGGTGATGCCAATGGCCGTGGTGTAGTCGGTGAGCCAGTCTTCTGGCTTCATGATCCCATTGTACTTGGGGGTGTCGCGAGGAAGCACGAACCCCTTGGGGAAGGGCTCCTATCGGATGCATGGGCCGAAACACGCCGGCCCGATAGCGCCGCTCTCCTCCACCTCCAGGGAGCGAGCGAGCTGATCGATGCGATGGCGCGCGTCGACATCGTCGATGGTGCGCGGGCCGAGTCGACTGGCGGCTAGGCCCTGAGGGGCCAGGTCGGCTGGAGCTGGACGCCATCCATGTTGGTCGAGTCCGCGCTGGGTCTCTGGGGCGGGCTCGTTGCCCAAAGCGTCGGTTGCGGTGCCGGCCGGGTTGCGCCGGGTCCGGGCTTGGCCAGAGTGCGCCTCGCCGGGCGGCGAGGAGGCCGTGTGCAGGAGTTCGCCGGGTCCACCAAGGCGGGCGGAGCCGGACCCCGCCGGCTTGGCGAGTTGGTTGAGGTGATCTTGCTGGGTGTTGGCGGCGTGGAGGAGCTCGCGCATCCGCCCGATGTGCTCCTTGAGCTCCTCGTCCGCAAGTTGGTCGAGGCCGACCGTGGCTGCCTCCGCAGCGTGCATGTTCTTGACTGGGGTCTCGTAGACGGTCCAGACGGCGCCGAAGGCCCGGCCGATCGCTCCTCCCCGGGCGCGAGTATCGGCGGCCCGGCTTGGCTCGGCCGCGGCGGGTGTGAATCCTTGGGCGGCGTCCTGCTCCATCTGAGCGGCTTCCAGGCGGCGCTTGGTGGCGGCCAGTGTCTCGGACAGATCCAGCATTTGCTGGCGCCTGTCCCCGAGCTGGGTTTGGGCTTCAACGACGTTCGTGGCGTTGACGTCGATGCCGATGGGGATGCGGAGGCTCTGCATCGCGCGTGCAGCGGGTCGGACAGCTCCGTCCGCGCTGTGGCACCCGCGGCTTTGGCGACTCTACTCGCCTTGCTCGACGAGGAAGAGGCGCCATCGCCGGTGACGAAGACCTCCACATGGGCGTCCATCGCCCCGGCAGTGAATCCGCCGCTGAGAGGGAGTGGGGAGTCAGAGTAGCTGAGCACCTCGCTGGGGTACTCGTCGGCCGCGAGCGCGTCGGAGATGCGCATCGCGGTGAAGGAGGCGGCGAGCGCGTCGATGACGTCGTTCACCAGAGCAACAGACTCGTCGGAGTAGGAGAAGGGCCCCGTCCGAAGCATGCTTCCGGACAGCTCCTCGAGCTGCCCCACGGTGGGCACCAACTGTCATGGTGGGCGCACGGCAGATGCCAAGGGATGGCTAAAGAGAGGAGGAGGCTCGAGGGCGCTGGTGGGCTTCGGAGGCGAGGTTGATATGCGCGGGCGCGGGACGCCGGACATACCCAGGTTCAGGGCTCTCCAGAGAGATAACACCCCTAGTCCTGCCAAGTTTAGTTGGATGGTTGATAGTACAATGTCGCTCCTGGAGCTGTATGGAGGAGGAAGGAGGCTGGCCAAGGCTCCGGCTGCTCCTTCTCTCTGGTGTTGCTATGTAGTGGCTAGTCCTATCTTGCTTGCTTTTGCATGCCGGGGATCTTACATATCATGCCCCTGTGGGCGTGGACTCCTGGGGGGTTTTATAGATCAACCCACCCAGGGTTACAATGGTAATATGCCGAGTCGATGGGTCCGTATTGTCGGTGTCTGGGGTACCGGGCTGGGTCCCGCTTGGGGGCTTGTGGTTCGCCAGGTTCCCCTAGGTGCGGGCCCCGCATGCCTAGGGGGACTGTGTGCCGTCTTGTCGATCGTCATGGCGTGGCCGAGTTGAGCCGCGCACAGTGTTCTCCGTCAGGCCGCCGCTTGTTGTCGTCAGTGGTGAGGGCGGGAACACTGTTGTCGTGCCAGCCCTGGTCAGCGGGTAGGTAAGGGGCACTATTGCCACGCTCCGGCTGACCACGGGCATGGGCGGGGGCACTGTAGTCTTGGTCATCGGTGATTGAGGTCTCGTCCCATCATACGGCCTGGATGGGATGGGAGCTGACCCGTGGCTGGGTTGCCGTGGACGCCACGGGTGGGTCGGCTTGCTGGGGAAGCCAAGGTTGCGCCGGGCTGAGTTGCCTTGCGCCAGCCGCTGCGGCCGGGTCGACGTACCTTGCCGAGTCGAGGGTCTTGATCGGGTTGCGCGCCTTGCCGGGTCGAGCGACCTGGCCTGGCGCACGCCGGTTTGCAGGGCAATGCGGGCCCCGCTGTTTTTGAAATAGATCCGGGTTCCGTTGCCTGCCTGGGATTCATCCCCCGACAGAGGCGTAGGATGAAGATGGTCTCTCTCAAACAACCCTGCAACAAAATAACAAAGAGTCTCTTGTGTCCCCAACACACATAATACAATGGTAAATTGTGTAGGTGCACTAGTTCGGCGAAGAGATGGTGATACAAGTGCAATATGGATGGTAGATAAAGGTATTTGTAATCTGAAATTATAAAAATAGCAAGGTAACTAATGATAAAAGTGAGCGTAAATGGTATTGCAATGGTAGGAAACAAGGCCAAAGGTTCATACTTTCACTAGTGCAAGTTCTCTCAACAATAATAACATAATTGGATCACATAATAATCCCTCAACATGCAATAAAGAGTCACTCCAAAGTCACTAATAGCGAAGAACAAACGAAGAGATTATGGTAGGGTACGAAACCACCTCAAAGTTATCCTTTTTGATCTATCTATTCAAGAGTCCGTAGTAAAATAACATGAAGCTATTCTTTCTGTTCGATCTATCATAGAGTTCATACTAAAATAACACCTTAAGACACAAATCAACCAAAACCCTAATGTCACCTAGATACTCCATTGTCACCTGAAGTATCCGTGGGCATGATTATACGATATGCATCACACAATCTCAGATTCATCTATTCAACCAACACAAAGTACTTCAAAGAGTGCCCCGAAGTTTCTACCGGAGAGTCAAGACGAAAACATGTGCCAACCCCTATGCATAGGTTCATGGGTGGAACCCGCAAGTTGATCACCAAAACATACATCAAGTGGATCACGTGAATATCCCATTGTCACCACAGATAAGCACGGCAAGACATACATCAAGTGTTCTCAAATCCTTAAAGACTCAATCCAATAAGATAACTTCAAAGGGAAAACTCAATCCATTACAAGAGATTAGAGGGGGAGAAACATCATAAGATCCAACTATAATAGCAAAGCTCGCGATACATTAAGATCGTGCCATAGAGAGAACACAAGAGAGAGAGAGATCAAACACATAGCTACTGGTACATACCCTCAGCCCCGAGGGTGAACTACTCCCTTCTTGTCATGGAGAGTGCCGGGATGATGAAGATGGCCACCTGTGAGGGATCCCCCCTCCGGCAGGGTGCCGGAACAGGGTCCCGATTGACTTTTGGTGGCTACAGAGGCTTGCGGCGGCGGAACTCCCGATCTATCTTCTCCTCCGATGTTTTTAGGGTATATGGGATTATATAGGTGAAAGAAGTCGGTCGGGGGGTGCTCGAGGGTCCCAGGAGACAGGGGCGCGCCCTCCTATCTCCTGGCCTCCTCGAAGCTTCCTTGACGCGAACTCCAAGTCTCCTGGGTCATGTTCGTTCGAAAAATAAGTTTCCCGAAGGTTTCATTCCGTTTGGACTCCGTTTGATATTCCTTTTCTTCGAAACACTGAAATAGGCAAGAAAACAACAATATGGGTTGGGCCTCCGGTTAGTAGGTTAGTCCCAAAAATAATATAAAAGTGTATAATAATGCCCATAATCATTCAAAACAGATAATATAATAGCATGAATGCTTCATAAATTATAGATACGTTGGAGACGTATCAACGCCTTAGCACATGGCCCCTCGCCCAACCTCATAACCTATCAAGCATATGATATCAATGGATACACGTTCTACACGGAGGCCAAAGATATGGACAGTGATGATCAGAACTCAGGGGTGACGACAGAATGCATGACCGACAGCGACAACGGTGCAACTGAAAGATTGTACGGAAGGGTCGAGGAGATCTGGGAGCTTGACTACTCTGGACTGCAGAACATGACGATGTACCGTGTCAGATGGGCTAAGAATGTCGAAAGATAAAACCAGAATTTCACTACCATGACTATACCCGACGCCAAGAGCGCTACCGTGAATGCTATCGCAAAAAACGAGCCATGGGTACACGCTAAGCACGTGACATAATTCTTCTTCATAACCGACCCGCGCAATCCCAGCCGTGTTGTCGTGAGGAGAGGCAAAAGGAACATCATTGGAATGGATGGAGTCGTGAACGAGGAAGACTACGATCAGTACGGCAACCCAATGAGGGAAGATGGCGACAATGATGAAGTATATGTCAAAAGAAGAAGCAATACTACATTACCTAAGAAAAATCGTACTCCATGGAAAAGGAAAAGTCACAATGAGGGGCTCAATTATTCTTCAACGACCAAGAAGGGAAAGAAGCTGACTCAAAAACGAAAACGTCAACGCTGAGGAACCGTATGTTATCGGTCAAATGATGTTCCTATTTTGTATATGTTCCAATTTTGTATACACACTTAGCCATTATTATGCATGGGTCCAACGATGTAATATATATCGCCTTCCCTTTGTTCACTGTTCTCGGAAAAAAAAGAAAAGAAAAGTGAGAGAAAATAAAGGAAAAGAAAATAGAAGGAAACAAACAGGAAAGAGCTACAGCTAGTCAAGATAGCAGTAGCGGTTTCTACACAAAACCGTTATAGCTACCTGGAGTAGCTATAGCGCGTTTTGCTTAAACACGCTACTGCTATGCCCACTTAACCCCCAAAATCCCCATCCCTATCTCCATCCCGCCTCTTTTCTCCAAATCCCAACACTCTCTCTTCCCCTATCGCGCCACCGGAGCCCTGCCCTCGTCGCGCCCCTGCGCTCGCCCCCGACCCCGACCCCGGCGCTCGCCCACGGCCTCGGCCCCGACCCCGACCCCGGATCCAGCCCCGGCGCTCGACCCCAACTCCGACCCCTCCCAACCTCGGCCATCATCGGGCTTGCACCCTCTGTAAGCCCCCCACCACTCCTCCTCTCTCTGGTAGCTAGGGTTCTTTGGTTAAAAGACCTAGGTTTTAGTTAGGGCAGATGGTTAATTAGGTTATATATTTAGTTATGAATTTAGCTAGGTTTTTTCCTCAAGTTCTATATTTTTCCTCCTTTTATATGCAAATTTGAAGTGGACATGTGATGTTTTGGACATGTCATATTTGGAATTTGGACATGATGATTATGTGGAGGGTAAATGATCCGAGTGGCCTATGTTACGCTGAAATGTTGATTCATTTCCGCTCCGGTGAATTTCAGGCGTTCGATATGTCCATTTTTTAGCGAAGGTCATACCGAAATTTTCCGTGAATTTTGGCATGATTTGTGCTAGATGGTAGGCATATCGAGTGCCGGGAGTTGCTGGGAAACGACATTCTGGCAAACATAGATTTCTTTTTCATGTCATTTCTCTTTTTTTCATAGTTTTAGAATTAAATGAGGAGACTTAATCATAGGAAACATGTCGAACAACGAAGAAAATGGGCCTTCTGACCAAGATGCAGACGAGATGGATTATGAGGGTGAACAAGAGTACCTTGACTTTTTGACTGCTAAGAAAAGTCAAGGTTTGCAGGTTGGCCTCGATGATGGCACTGACGCCGACATCGACACCGACGGCACCGGCACCTATGGTGGCACCGAGACCGGCGGGGAAGGTACCGACGGGGAAGATACCGGCAGGGAAGGTACCGGCAGGGAAGGTACCGGCGTCGATGCCGCTGCCGAAAAGAAGAAGCAGAAGAAGCAAAGGATACGAAAACCTAACAAACTCGAGATTGGACGACTGGTGATCACAAAGATGGCACCTGGCAAGTTTGAGCCATTAGAGCCAGAAGAACTTCGCAAGTGCTATGGGAACCAAGTAGGAAGCATCCTATGGGAATGCGTGAGCATCAACGACGATGACTTAAGGAGTAAAGAACATTTGACGCAGTTGCTCCTGACGAAATTGCACAAGAGATTCAAGTTCCCCGACCGGGATGATAACATAGAACAACCGTGGGATGATCCAAAGATGAAAAAGATTAACAATCACGCCATGGGCATGTTCAGAAATGATCTGGCCTCCTGGAAAGGGAGGGTGAAATGAGCTATTGATGCTGAGGAACCCCTGTCCAAGATTCTGGAGGAAAATCCGACACTTACGGAAGAGGAGTTCGAAAAGTTCAAGGACACTTGCGCTACCAAGGTAGCCAAGGCTAAGGC
The DNA here is from genome assembly GCF_002162155.2 of Triticum dicoccoides. Lineage (NCBI taxonomy): Eukaryota > Viridiplantae > Streptophyta > Magnoliopsida > Poales > Poaceae > Triticum > Triticum dicoccoides. The sequence continues at coordinate 26,120,429 of NC_041387.1, forward strand.
TGTGAAATTCAAGAGCCTTCAGCAAAGGAACACGGGAAAGCATCGCCTCGGAAGCCGTGGCTACCTCGGTAAAAGGCCCATATGGGATAAGGAGGACGCTGAATGTGAAGCCGCGGGTATCCCAGACCCCTTCGTGAAGTTCACCAACCCCTTGGAGCGTGACTTCATCAGGGCCCGCTACAAGTGGGACAAGGAAAAGAAGGTTTTTTACACAGACCAGATCACAAGGAAATTGATTAGACTACTGGTAATTATTCTTTTACCACCTTACATTTAACTCCAGATCTAGTTGACTACACATTCCTAAACGGTTCATGTTCCTTTTGCAGGAGAAGCAACACCGGCTTGCAGCCGAAAGCCCTACTTCTCCGATGAGGCCCAAGTGGGACACCCCTCTCAACCAGGCCTTGAACGAACTTAAGGGACTCCCTTTGGACCAGCGGCCGCAATATGGTCGTGTGCACGGCGCTGGAGACGGCGCCAGGTGGAAGGTGTTTTACAACGAGGGCCCGGAGGCCAAGAAGCAGAAAAGGAAGTTTAGTCAGACGGACATCAACGAGAAGGTGAATCTTGCAGTTGAGAAAAAAGCAGCTGAGGACGCGAAAAAATAGCCGAGGAGAAAAATGAGTTGCTACAGCAAGCAGTCAATGCAGCTGTAACTGCATGCAGAAATGATTTTGCTACTAACTTGGTTCCAGCTATCATCAACTAGACGAAGGAAAATCCAGACAATACGGTACATGATTTCCCGTTGCCCAATTTCTGCGCGAGCAACTCCGTGAACAACAACAACACCACACCATCACTTGCTCACTCAACCGGGCCTCCTCTCGCACCCGCTCCCGCTCATAGCAGCTCATCCTTAGTCTCTGGCGTGCTAGGTGGGCCTTCGTCTTTGGCTGAGCTCGACGCCCTCACGGTAATTACAAGTCGCACCAACATATACATATATATAGAATATTTCATTTTCGTTGCCTTTCGGATGTTTTACGCCACAGACATGTGTTTGCAGGCAGACGAAACCCCATGCACCATACTCTACTTGACCAAAGGCCAGAAGGTGGACGTGGGAAAGGGGGTGATAGTGAACCCATTGCAACCCACGTTCCACAACCAGCCGATCCCTGCTGGGCACTTCAGGGTTAACTTGTCCAGTGTGAAATCAGGGCACGAGGATTTGCCTCCTCTAGTACGGCATGTGGGAGAGGATGACGAGACCCCGCCGCAGATTGGAAGCTGCAAGGGTTGGGTGCTGCTATGGCCGAATAATATTCTTTGTTTGGAGCAGGCCGAGAGCACACCAATAACCACACATCAACAAGCATGTGCGGAGACTACCACCCCCCCTACGCAATTACCAGCTCCTGTAGAGTCGGGTGAGAACGGCGGACGACGTGATTAAGGGAGTGCAATAGTACTAGCTGATGTAATCGGTCCTGTAGAACAAATAATGGATGATGAGACGGAGGTCGACCCAATGGCTTTCCTCAATACAAACGCGTATGACTGTGACATAGATATGATGAGTCAACCATATGACGAATCGGGCTATCAGCATGTTAATGAGGATATGGATGATCTGCCCGGGCAGGAAGGTCGTAGCAGGGATTGCAAGAAGTCTCTCGTCATGAAATCCTCACAGGACACGCCTGAAGATGCCACCTCAACACAGGCTCAACTAGCCGGGGGTCGTACAGTGCTTAGCCTGACAACACTGGGGCAGGGGTTAAGGAAGGGTCTGGAAGGTGTGCCCAAGAAAAAGGAGAGGAAGAGACCGGGGAAGATAGCTGACTCCAAACAAGCCAGAGCACATAGCAGCCAGACGATGGATTCTGAAGAGCGTGTACCCGTGAAAGGTGCGGCCATGTTCCATCTCATGGGCGAGCCGATGCTACCGCCGAAACCGCTGGAGGCACTATCAGGGGATCTCAGGAGACTGCACGACCATTTGTTGTCCATTGAGAAAAGCCTACTAGCCTCGAAGGATCCAGGATATCCGACATACGCGGCTCGTGTGCCTGAGGGGAAGTGCTACATAGACACACGGCCCGCGGAGGTGTTCTTCCTACGGTTTGACCATATCTTTGAGATGTTTCTGACAAGGCGGCTCGATTTTATAATCGTCCACATTTTTGCGCTACATATGAGCTCCGTCATGAAGAGAGAAGAAGTCTCACAAATCTGTGTGGCGGATCCGTACTACATGCACGAGTCTTTCTTGAGTCTCGACGACTTTGAGCGTGAAACTGCTAGGGAGTACCTCCAAAACTTCATGGTACAGAATAAGGACCAGGAAACTGTCCTCCTGCCTTATCATCCAAAGTAAGTCAGTTCCGGACAACCCTTTCGTACATTTCAATCATTCCTTCTCACTCATATGGAGAATAATTTGAGGTGTCCTTTCCCCGCAGCAATGGGCACGCCGTCCTTATCGTTCTTTGCCCGTGAGTCTCCCACGCCGTGTACTTCGACCCTTCTAGAGACTACGAGAAGAAGGACTACACCCACATAATGAATATTCTAGATGATGCTCTCCAAGGCTTCAGCATTAGAGGTGGCCACGTGCAGATCAGGAAACAAAGGAACAAGAAGATGGGTTTCGTGCATAAAACTAACTTCTGCTACATCCATGTCCCAAAGCCAAGCAAGAAAGATGGATTCTACAGCCTCCATCTCATGATTGAGTTCAGCACGGATCACCAAAAGCTTCGCATCACAAACAGAAATGATGATCATATCCACAAGTGGGTAGAATCTCATGGAGAAGCGGATTATAAACTTAGAGATGACTTCTTTCGCATCCAAAGGGACATTGCGATGATCATCATGAAAGAAGTCGTCGATGAGAAGAGGATGTTCCACCATGGCCCTATATCGCGAGCTAACGTCCGAACTCCCATAGGCATGCAACATCATGACACCTCATGTCGTTCAAGAAGCTAGGGTCCATCCTGGATGATATGGAAGGATGGAACTTCTAGTGATTTACGATGCCGATGATGATGATATGTGTCGGTTGAACTTGTATACTTTCTGTAGCGATGACACTTTGTGATGTCCACGGTCCCTGCAGAACTTGCGTAACTCTACTTTGTTAGTTTGGGTACGATGATCTGCGTACCTCTAGTTAATTAGCTTGCGTACTGTATGTTGCATCCAGTTGCTAACCCTTTCTTTTTCGTGTTGCTATAATATATTTTGTTGCCTATGATTGTACATCCTCTTGATGAAGATGCATCTCTAACAGGTACCTAGCTTCTTGATGGCGAGATGGCAGTGCTATGTCGTGTACAAAGGGAAGGTTCCGGGGGTGTACAACGAGTGGACTGAGTGTCAGGCGCAAGTGAGTAGGGTCTCGGACGCCAGCAATAAAGGCTTCAAAAGCAAACAAGAAGGAGAAGCTAGTTGCTTGAGGTTCACGCTAGCGCGAGAGAGGACTCGTAACCGCCGCCTCATGTACTGCATAGTTTCATTCTCACTCATAGTGATAGCTCTTCTCGCGTATATCATTGTTTAGATGAATGACGTTGTAGTTGCAAGTATTCGAGACTTGCATGTATCGCTATTTTTGAGATGATGACGAGATAAGACTTTGTGTTCGATGATGATTATGATGAGACTATTTGTATGTACATGCTATGATTACATTTGTGGTCTCACAGCCATTTGTATGTGTACCATGATGACATTTTTATGTGCTAAAGATTCTTATATAAAGCCTAGTCAAATACAAAACAATATGCAGAAAAAACAAAAACTACTAAAATTAGCAGTAGCGAGTGGAGAAAAGTTAACAACAGCATGCCAGTAGCAGTAGCGCGCTAGAGCTATTAGCAGTAGCGAGCTTCCCTGGAGCACGCTGCTGCTACACTTGTATAGCAGTAGCGCGGGTGCACCAGCGCTACTGCTATGGATTAGCTGCAGCACCTTATCAGTAGTGCCGGCACCCGCGCTACTGATGTACCTAGAACCCGCACTGCTGCTAGGCTTCTCCCTAGTAGTGATGCTTCACTTATATTATTTTGAGAGTCCTTTTAGAACAACATGGTAATTTGCTTTGGTTATAAATTTAGTCCTAATATGATAGGCATCCAAGATGGATATAATAAAGACTTTCATATAAAGTGCATTGAATATTATGAGAAGTTTGATTCTTTATGATTGTTTTGAGATATGAAGATGGTGATATTAGAGTCATGCTAGTGGAGTAATTGTGAATTTTAGAAATACTTGTTGAGGTTTGTGATTCCCGTAGCATGCACGTATGGTGAACTGTTATGCGATGAAGTCGGAGCATGATTTATTTTTTAATTGTCTTCCTTTGTGTGGAGGTCGGGATTGCGCGATGGTTAACTCCTACCAACCACTAGTAGAAAACAGGACTTTCGTTCGGGACAGATAAGTCCATTAGTTCCGGTTTAGTCATGAACCGGGACTAATGTGAGCATTGGTCCCGGTTCGTGCGGTAAAGGCATTAGTCCCGGTTCAAATGAGCCCTTTAATCCCGGTTTGAGACACAAACCGGGACTAAAGGGCATTGCAACCTTTAGTCCCGGTTCGTGTCTCAAACCGAGACTAAAGATTAGTCCCGGTTCGTATCCCCTTTAGTCCCGGTTCGTGTCTCAAACCGGGACTAAAGGTCCCATTTTCAAACTCTACCCC